>NC_133449.1:26074729-26399465 GCF_048565385.1 Saimiri boliviensis
GTGTGGTGGCATGCCGGTAATCCCAGTTACATGGGAGGCTGAGGCTGGGGAATTGCTTGAATCTGGTCACCAGAGATTGTAGCGAGCTGAGATCGAGCCACTGCATTCCAGCCTGGATGACAGAGAATCTGACTCAAACAAAAAACAACAAAACCCCAAATGCATTTTGTATTTTTTTTTCTTTCCTCTTGGGTTTTAAGATGTAATTTTAAAGCAAAACTATACAGACTCCATGGTTCCTCCATTTCTCAGGGTATATATTCCCTTCACATTTATCTCACTGTTTACTGGTATCTAATTATTGTGCCTAGAGCAAGCCTGGAGACCCAGCTGCAAAATTCCAGAGATGACTTCAAGGCGGCTAGTTAACAACCTGGCCATTGTTGACGTAAGGCCAGCCCACATTCCAGGTGGATTGGGACCCAAGAGAGCCACCAGAACAAGAGCCACATTGTACTCAGCACAATTCTTGCCTGTCTTCCTTATCAAGTTTTCCCTTTTACACTGCTTTCCCTTCAAAAATTGAAATGATTTAATCTGGCCACTTTCCTTTTACTAGTTTTGGTTAATAAAATCATTTTCTTTCTACTAGACCTTGCTCTCGTTAGACTCTGCAAGCAGTGAGCATCCTGACCTGTGTTTGGCTGCAATTTTACATACTGTTTCCTATTTGTAAGTCTTGTTTTCTAGAAATATAGACAACGGTGTCTGATTAAAAAAAAAATAATAAAGCCAGCTTCCATCAGAGTTCTGGTCAAGCAGGCCACATAGCCTTAGTCATATATATCAAGTAAAAAGTCAAAGCCTTAGGTAGTAGAGATCTCTGTTCACAACTGTTGCCTTAACCCCAGACTTTCCAGAATTCCTCCAGGAAAAATGAACTATATGAATTATAACAATGTTTTTTTTTTTTTTTTTCTCCTAGTGACCTTCTCTTTCACCAAAACTAAACGACCATTAATCCAATAATCTCAAAGTTTCATGAAGACAAAAATAATCCCCATTCCAAAATGAAGGCCCTTGCATGGCTGTATGTTCAAATTGAAATAGAAAAAGAGTAGTGGAGTAGCTGCTACACCGGAAAGATGGCGGAGCAAGAGCAAAGAAAAATCCCTTTGGTTCCAGAAAATCTCCTGAAAAAGAGGAAGGCTTATCAAGCCCTCAAAGCCACTCAGGCAAAGCAGGCACTTTTGGCAAAGAAGGAGCAGAGGAAAGGAAAAGGGCCCAGGTTTAAGCGATTGGAATCATTCCTGCATTATTCCTGGCGGCAGACACGTGACAAGGTGCGTCTCAGACGACTAGAAGTGAAGACTCATGCCTTGGAATTGCCAGATAAACATTCTTTGGCCTTTGTTGTACGCATCAAAAGCATTGATGGTGTGAGTTTACTGGTGCAGAGAACCATTGCAAGACTTCGCCTAAAAAATTTTTTTAGTGGCGTCTTTGTAAAAGTCACTCCCCAGACCCTAAAAATGCTACGTATAGTGGAACCTTATGTGACCTGGGGATTTCCAAATCTGAAGTCTGTCTGGGAACTCATTTTGAAACGTGGACAAGCCAGGGTCAAGAATAAGACCATCCCTCTGACAGACAACACTGTGACTGAGGAGCACCTGGGAAAGTTTGGTGTCATTTGCTTGGAAGACCTCATTCATGAAATTGCCTTCCCGGGGAAGCATTTCTAGGAGATCTCATGGTTCTTGCGCCCTTTCCACCTCTCAGTGGCCCGTCATGCTACCAAAAATAGAGTGGGCTTCCTCAAGGAGATGGGCACACCTGGCTATCGGGGTGAACGCATCAATCAGCTCATCCGCCAGCTGAACTAGAACCAGGTGCCAAACTGCAATAAATTTTTATCAATGAAACGGAAGCATGTGTTTTTGGTTTTGGAGAATTTGTATCAAGGATCTTCAGAGAAGATTATTTCCTGCTCTATCTTTAAAAACTGGAAAGGAAGGGTCAAAGAAAAGACAGTAGCTGGCCAGGCGCGGTGGCTCATGCCTGTAATCCCAGTACTTCCTCCTGCTGAGGAGGGTGGGTCACCTAAGGTCAGGAGTTCAAGACCAGCCTGACCAACATGGCGAAACCCTGTCTCTACTGAAAATACAAAAATTAGCGGGTACGGTGGCCCATGCCTGTAATCCCAGCTACTCGGGAGGCTGAGGCAGGAGAATCACTTGAACCCGGGAGGCAGAGGTTGATGTGAGCCAAGATCACACCATTGCACTCTAGCCTATGCAATGAGCAAAACTCTGAAAAGAAAAAAGAAAAGAAAAAAAACAGTAGCTTATGTTCATGGCAGGCACCTCGCATCACAGTCCAGTTCCAAGGAAGAATTCCAGCGTATTCTACATTGGCTGCTGCCTCGTCTGAAATCAGCACATTCCATGGAGGAAGGAGTTCTGCTTTGCTGCATCTCTTATCCTAGGGTTTAATGTTGGTAATCGAGTAACTCTAGCATTTGTACACGGCTCCCTAAGACCCCTACAGCAGTGGACAAGCCCAGGGACAGAATTGAATCTGGTGATTCCTGGGGCCTTGTGAGAAAGACTTGAAATACACATAAAAGGAAAGGTACAAAAATAAATGTTTACTTGTCTCTGCTCTGAAAAAAAAAAAAAGAAAAAAGAAAAAGAAAAAGAGTAGTGGTTACATTTGGTTGCATCTGACATTAGATGAGATTAACATTCCCAAATAAAAATACAGAGAAAGACATTGCAAAGGTGATGCCACTGTGGCTACTCATCTGAATGATTTGTTCTTTCTTTACCTACAGTTCTGCTTCCATTCCAGTGGAGTAACAAAGCAGGGGAGGATGTATGTGTGGGAGAGGAATTAATTCTTTCTCAATTCATAGAATACAGATGCTGGATCACTGCCAGAACTTCGAGAGATGCAAGTAAGACTTTGCCCCATGTAAAACTTTGCTTGCAATCAGTTTTTAAAATAATGCTTCTTTTATTTAACAGACATGATCATGAGTATTGGTTATAATAGAGAAACAATCATTTGCCTTCAAAAAAAGAATGGCAAATATGTAGATGGTCTAAATTAATTATTAGACCTATGATTTTTACTCTTGCCTCATACCACACTGGGTCCGTCTGAACCTTTAAACTGTCTCTAGAATTTGAATGACTACTGACACTACTGGTTTGGTAGGTTAAGGCCACAAAAATGGCCATAAAACCACTGAGAAGGCCGGGCCTGGTGGCTCATGCCTGTAATTCCAGCACTTTGAGTGGCTGAGGCGGGCAGATCACCTGAGATCAGGAGTTGAGACCAGCCTGGCCTACATAGTAAAACCCCATCTCTACTAAAGTACAAAAATTAGCCAGGCATGGTGGTGTGTGCTTATAATCCCAGCTACTCGGGAGACTGAAGCAGGAGAATCACTTGAACCTAGGAGGCAGAGGTTTCAGTGAGCCAAGATTGTGCCATTGCACTCCAGCATGGGGACAGAATGAGACTCGGTCTAGGAAAAAAAAAATCACTGAGAAGCTGGTTGGGAATGATAAGTCACAAAATAGACGAGACACCATCCTCCCCCAGCAACACAGAAAGTAGGAAGTATTAGTTTATGCTGAATCTCATTATATTGCACAAACTTTTTCTGTGATAAAAATATGACTGATGACTCATTCAGTTACCTATACATTCTTACCTAGGAGGATTGTGATTGAAAAATTTTAAATATAGCAAAAAAAACCAGGCAGACATAACCCCATATGAGAATATTTACTATAATAGCCAGGGAGGTTTTTTTTTTTGAGACGGAGTCTCACTCTGTCTCCAGGCTGGAGTGCAGTGGCGCCATCCTGGCTCACTGCAACCTCTGTTTCCTGGGTTCAAGTGATTCCCCTGCCTCCGCCTCCTAAGTAGCTGGGACTATAGGTGTGTACCACAATGCCCGGCTAATTTTTTGTTGTTGTTGTATTTTTGTAGAGATGGGGTTTCAGCATGTTGGCCAGGATGGTCTCAATTTCCTGACCTTGTAATCCCCTGGCCTCAGCCTCCCAAAGTGTTGGGATTACAGGCGTGAGCCACCGCACCTGGCTTCTTCTTCTTTTTTTTTTTCCTCTCCAGTCTGGATTAAAAATTGACTTGTGATTTAAAAAAAAAAAAAACAAAACATTTTATCATGGTAACTTATAGAAGCATGGTGTAGTGGAAAATTATTCAGCTAAAAGTCTGATGACCTGTGTTCTTTCCTGGGTGACTTTTGGCAAGATGTATTAATATTCTGTAGTTCCACTCTGTACAATTGGAACAACCAACAGGCCTATGGCTCAGGATTGTTAGTCATGTGAAACTGCTTTGACAACCACAGAGTTTACGTGTATAAGGCATTCATTTTTATTTTAAAATGAGAACTAAACCAACACCTTCTTACAAACTTCCTTGGAAGACCCTACCCATTTTTATGGCTTCAGTAACTTACATTGGAGTTATTTACTCTATTAGCCCTTAATTAGCCTCCAATTTTTTTGGCTGTCTTCATTTATCTAATACACTCTTATTCACACTAAATAAAACAGGCACTCCAGGAATTTAAAACACTTTTTTTCGGTTATGTTGTAAAAGTAAAAATATTGTTTCTAGCACAAATTGATATTTTCTATGATTATTATTCTGGAGGGCAAAATGTCTGATCTTGAGTGTACAAGATGTAGAAGAGATAAACTTCAATGGATGAGGAGGAAAACAAGGGAAACACAGCAACGATAAACTACACTCAGTAACTGGGTGTGTAGAGCATAGACCGGAATAACAAGGTCAGTCTAGAGCAGTCCCAGGCAGCTGGGCTGCCTTAGGGAAAAATGCCTCCTGGAATAAAATTTGGGAAAGAGGAAACAGAAAGGTGACTTAGTCCCAAAGGCAAATTTGTTTACATGACATTTTTCTCTTCCGAGGTGACAGCGCCTGCTTGGTCTAGGATTAATGGAATTCTGGGAAAATATAGTTGTGCATTACTTAATGCCAGAATATGTTCCGATAGTAAATACAAAAGCCAGTAAGATATTTATTATCAAGTATTCAGTAGTGTACATAATTAAACGTGCTATACTTTTATATGACTGACAGCACAATAGGTTTGTTTACACTAGCATTACCAGGAACGTGAGTAATGCCTTGTGTTACAACATTTTGACAGGTACGATGTCACTAAGTGACAGGAATTTTTCAGCTCCGCTATAATCTTATGGGACCACTACGTGATTCCTCATTGACTGAAATGTGGTTATATAGAGCATGACGGTAATATCTTATATTTGTATGGGTTTAATCGAACAGACTTAAGCCATGTAATTGTAGGTAAGACAAGATTTTCCAGATGAGTGACTTAATCTCAGAGAAGTTATGATATACAGTTTCATTGAATTTCAGAGATGAATAGGATCTTAGGATCTAATGGATTGAATTAGATCTTAGGATCAAATGCCCTCTTTTTAAAAAACAGAACTTGGGCTAAGTGAAGTAAATTGTCTGGGATTACACAGCCAGTAACATGTCAAAATATAAACAAAGTTCTAAGTTATACTTCAGCTCATAAATTACCAATGTATTTACAATTGTTTCAAATTTGTTACAACCTTATGCAGAGAATAGGCAGCAAATTGTAACTGCTTTCACAAAATTAAAAATTGCTCCTTTAAAAAGTGCTTTTAAAGAAAATATCAGAGGAAGAAAAATATTTAAAAATCAATCATGTCATTCTGAGTTTGCTTATATCTGAACTGATTAACAGCAAGTGCAGTTTATAAACTATTATTAGCTTGCACTGAAGTAACACTTTATGGCTTTTAATAATTAACTAAGTTTTACAAGTATGAAGGTTTTTTGTTTTGTTTTGTTTTGTTTTGTTTTGAGACAGAGTCTTGCTCTATCGCCCAGGCTGGAGTGCAGTGGCACAATCTCGGTTCACTGCAACCTCCATCTCCCAGGCTCAAGCGATTCTCCTGCCTTGGTCTCCTGAGTAGGTGGGACTACAGGCGGATGCCACTATGCCCGGTTAGTTTTTGTATTTTTAGTAGAGACAAGGTTTCACCATATTGTCCAGGCTGGTCTCAGATTCCTGGCCGCAAGTAATCCTTGCGCCTCAGCCTCCCAAAGTGTTGGGATTACAGGCGTGAGCCACTGTGCCTGGCTGAAACTCTCATTTCTAATGTTATTCTCAAAACTGGTACTTCACAGATATCAAAGAGATCTTTGCTCCTTCATTCAGTAAAATATATTGATCGTGTATTATTTACAAGCCCCTGGGCTATGGAACATGGGGAAAATTAAGACGTATAAGATGCAAATACCCCCCTCGAGGGCAAGTGTGATAAAGGATACTCAAGTTTATTGATTGGCCAGGTGCCCACTCTACAAAAAATGCAAAAAATTTAGCCGGTGTGGTGGTGTACGCCAGTAGTTCTAGCTACTTGGGAGACTGAGGCAGGATCACCTTAGCCGGGAGAGGTCGAGGCTGCAGTGAGCTGTGATCGCGTTACTGGATTCTAGCCTGGGTGAAAGTGAGTACCTGTCTCAAGGAAAAAAAAAAAAAAAAAAAAGCTTACTATCTACCATACACCAAGTATAAGATATCTATTACCTTATAAGAATCTTATGCTTTAGGAGGAGACATTAGACACGTAGTAATAATAATGTGCTTGGCATATCTTCAGTCCCCAATAAGTAGCTGGTAAATGAATGAACATAAAAGTATCTCAAAATAATAGCTCTTATTTCAGAGACCCAGAGAGACTGAAAGGCTCCCTGAGGTAGTGGTTTCCCATAACACAGATCTCATTTCACGTTGGGTCGATCATTTCCGAGCTGCATGACTAAGTGACACTGGGCAGGTTGCCTAGTCTGAAAATGGGGATAATGCCTTTCACATCACAGTGTTGTTATGGGGTTGATTATAATGTATGTGAAGTTCTCTCCATAGAAGACGCTCAATAAAAAGCAGCACCAATTATAAATTTTCTTAGTAGATACTCACTAGCCATTGATCTAATTTCTTTTTTCCAATTAACTAGGTTCCAGTAAAAACACTTATTGGAAACACTGTTAACGACTCGTCGAGACTGACAGATCTCTGCTTTTATCTGGACAGGAGGCACCAGCAATCTTAATTTGGAACGGTTTGACAGAGCGGAGCGCGATGGGGCTTTGCTCTTGGTCCCGGGAGTAGGTGGGCGTCTCCGTGGTATTGTCACTAGAATGGGGATCTGGGGGATACCCTCTTCGTAAACATAAACATGGTTATGTTTACGGTGCATGTAGCGCACCGTACCGCGAGCTGGGAGCGGCCCGCAGTACAGACCTCCTTCCTTTTGTACTTCGCTGCGATGGGAGGACTGTCTTCTTACCTGAGACACTGCTGGACTGGCTCGCAAGCAGTCACCCTACCCTCAGGACTAAAAGAGTATCCCCCAGATGTCCGCTCTAGTGAGGATACCACGGAAACGCCCACCTACTCCCGGGACCAAGAGCAAAGCCCGCTGGGAAACTGACCTTTCATCTCCTCTTGTCTTACCTCAGCTCACCAATTTTGACGCCAGCAAATGAAGCGACGAAGAGAGCTAGAAGGCGGGACTTAGTGTTGCCTGATCCACGCCGATTGGACAACGACAGCTTGGGGGGCGGGCCGCTCGAGCGGGATAGCGACCCTCCCTCAGTGGGTGGGGAGAAGCTTGGGCTGCGCTTGCGCGCTGAGAGGCGGTAGAAGCGGCTGAGACCGCTACGCGTGCGCGGTGGGCGGAGCACCGCTCCTACCTTCTCCGGCAGCCCAGTCCTTCCCAGCCTTGCCCAGCCGGTGTGCTGCTCGCGTGTCACCGCCTCCTAGCCGAGAGTCGCTGCCGAGTGGGTGCTCGGTTTTCGGGTCGTCATGGCTGGCTACGAATACGTGAGCCCGGAGCAGCTGGCTGGCTTTGATAAGTACAAGGTAGCGCGGGCCGGTGGACGCCCCTCTCCCTGCTCCCGGCCTCCCCCAGGCGGCTGAGGGGCCGGCGCGGCGCGGTCCGTGTCACCTTGTGCCGCGTGGCTCCGGGCGAGCTGGCAGGCGTTTCTCCGGGGGTCCTGCGGGTCCTGGGGTTTGGGGGTCGGGGAGCGTGGGAGCATCCTAAGCCGGCCGCCCGGACTCGGCCCCGCCCGGGAGATGCTCTTTTCCTTAGGAGAGTTCTCAGTGATGAGGGAGCGAGGGAATTCCCTGCATTTTTTTTTTTTTCAAACTTACTATTTTCGTAAGACTCCGGAAGGATGCGGTTCCTTCTGTGGTGTCTCAATCGCCTTCGTTTTCGTGAAGTTTCCACTCGCCTTTCATGCATACAACTTCGGAGGAGGAGATGATCGTTAGGCAGATGAGGCCCGGGAAGGGAGCGACTTGCCGAGGCCATCCTGCTGATGCCTCCTCTTCTGCTCCCGACCGGGGCTTCCTTAGCGGCAGCTTGTCACGCTGGGGCCACCAGATGAAAAGGACGTGCACACAGGAAGGAGCTATGGAGTGGAAAGAGCGCGGGCTTTCGAGCACATACAAGCATGATACCAGAGTCAGATTTCTTTATTTCATCTTGGGCACGTCATTTTCACCCCGCTCAGCCTCTCTTTTGTGTATACAAACTGGAAGTGATAGCTTCTGCTGCGCAAAATGATTAGAAGGATTTGGGAAGCGCCTGGAAATATACTAGGACCCCAGTAAATAAGTGCTGGTGGTTAACTTTCCTCCAAATCTAGTTCACCTCCACTGTTCCTCTACCAATGAATGACTGTAACCATCCAGTCGACGAAGCCCGAAATATGGGCTTTAACCCTTCATCCTTGTTACCCGTTCATCTTCACATCTTAGCTAAAATATTACTTCCTCAAAGAAGCCCTCCCTGAGTATCCCTTCCCCTTGGACGTGGGCTCTGTTCGTTTATAGAATTGCCGCTTTAGCGTGTCTCCCCATTAGAATATAATGGCCAAGTAGTTTTCTTGTGGACCACCATAGCTTAAGCACAGGGCGATGTGCATACTAGGCACCCAATAAGTATTTGTGGAATGAATGAATAACTGAAAAAATCATAATGGATTTTGTTTAACTCGAGTTATAAAAAATGCAAGGGTCCTTAGGTCATATAGCATGTTTCTCTGCTCTCAAGTCGTATTTTGCCATTCCATTCTGAACTGAGGTGATCGGTCTTAAAATGTTAAGCGGAAAGAGGGTCCAGAAGCAGGCGTCCCCAAACTTTTTACACAGGGGGCCAGTTCATTGTCCCTCAGACCGTTGGAGGGCCGCCACATACTGTGCTCCTCTCCCTGACCACCAATGAAAGAGGTGCCCCTTCCTGAAGTGCGGCCGGGGGCGGGGGGGGGGGGGCGGATAAATGGCCTCAGGGGGCCGCATGCGGGCCGTAGTTTGGGGACTCCTGGTCCAGAGCCTTCTTGGTAACTCAGGCCAGGGTTTTACACCTTTCATTTTAGAAGGCAGTTAACCCAGATACCTCCTGCTTTGCCTAAAGTTCTACCCGCCTTTTGTTATCTGTTTTACAGGGTAAATATTGACATGTAGAACATTTTCTTCCTTACTAAGGCCTGACTTTCTAAGTGCCAATAAAATAGCTGTTTCAGTGGGAGCAGTGTTTGTAATAGGGAATATCCTTTATCTTATAAAGAATCTTTCCTAGATTTATATTTTCAGCCACATAGGTGTCGTAATTTACCAGAAGTTTCAGTGTAATTTTCTGTTCTGATCTTTTCCCCTTTTTTATTAGCTAAGTTCCTGTATCTGACAGCAGATAATTTCCTATCCTGGAAAACAAAGGTCAAGTTAGTAAGCGTCCAATGTTCACTAAAATAGTTTGTTGATATTATTTTAGTTATCATGAGGCTTCCTTGGGGAAAAAAAACACCCACATTTATAACCTAAATATTCTTCTAGTGGAGAGTTCTTTACTCAATATTGCATTCATGTTAAAATTATGAATACAGTGCTATACAAAGGAAAAATCCATGTGATCTGCTTTGCTGGAATGTGAATTGCACCCACAGATCTTTTCTTCCTGTCATTGCATTCCTCTTGTGTTGTCTTCAGATAGTAAGTGCTTTATAAATGCTTATTTTAAAAAATCTTTTTTCCTCATAAATGGGTAAAGATTCAAAACACTCTAAAGAGATTTTTGTATTCCCTTATATGATGCTTTATAAGAGAGATGTAAAGAAAAACTGATACTACAAAAGCAGCTGGTGGAAAAATGACTTTTGAAGTAGTTTAATTTCTTTATCTTCCCTAGAGGTGTATCTGAGAGCTACAGTTGGAAACCTGGCAGTTTTACAGAGTAACTGCTGAAAGGGGTGCACACGTGGAGTTTCTGTAGCAAGAAGCTATAAGACAATTGATTTTTGGTACAGAAGAGCATGGGATTCTGTGTTACTTATTGACACTTGTATTCTCCATTGTGTTTCTTAACACAATTGTTTCAAACAGTTAGTTGAATATTAATTGAATGCCTGCTTTCTCTTTTAGGACATGAGCTTTAGGAGGGCAGGTCCTGTAGCTGACTTTTGTTTTTCTTTAGTAACATGTCTAAGGTCTAGCACACTACTATGAACAGAGTAAGTACTAAATCAATAGAGAAGGAATGAGAATGTAGAAGGAATGAGAGTGTAGAAGAATATAAACCATTTTGGAAGTATGGATAAAAAAAGGAGCTCTATGTCTGGATATTGGAAGGTTGCTTTTGTATTTTAAATGTGAAGATATCGGGTTTAACTACCTTTCTTCTCTGTTGTTTATTGACTAACGTAACTTCAGAGGATTGTACTGAAGGATTTCAACCTTATTTTTGCCCTCTACCCATCCTTTGTTTTGGACAGGCCTTTTTTTTTTTTTTTTTTTTTTAAATCGTGATGGAGTGTCACTCTTTTCTCCCAGGCTCTAGTGAAATGGCACAGTCTTGGCTCACTGCAACCTCCGCTTCTAGGGTCCAAGCAGTTGTCCTGCCTCAGCCTCTGGAGTAGCTGGGATTACAGGCGCCTGCCACCATGCCTGGCTAATTTTTGTGTTTTTAATTGAAATGGGGTTTCACCATGTTGGCCAGTCTGGTCTCTCATTCCTGACCTCAGGTGATCTGCCCACTCGGCCTCCCAAAGTGCTGGGATTACAGGCATGAGCCACCAGTCCGTCCCTTGGACAGGTCTTTATAGTTGAGGGATTTTCCCCACTTATCTAAGGGTGAAACTAAAAGGTTTTTTTTTTTTAGTCCTGGTTTGCTCATCTAACCTTGGGAAGGCATAGTTTTAATTGATAGTGTAGCAGCCACTTTCAAATTGTATCATTTTGCCTCAGGGAGGAAGTGTTCTGTGAAATACTGGTTTGGTTTCAAGAAGGTGATTTGGGCACAGTGGCTTCTGCCTATAATCCCAGCATTTCTGGAGGCAGAGGTGGGAAGATGGCTTGAGGATAGGAGGTCCGAGACCGGTCTGGGCAACATAGTGAAACTTCATCATCTCTACAAAAAAAAAAAAAAAAAAAAAAAAATTAGCCAGTCATGGTAGCATGTGCCTAAAGTCTAGCTACTTGAGGGCTGAGGTGGAAGGATCACTTGAGTCTGGAAGTTGGGCTGCACTGAGCTATGATTGTGCCACTATGCTTCAGCTTGAGCAACAGAGAAAGACCCTGACTCAAAAAAAAAAGTGTGTGTATGTAAATGTATATATATATGGTTTCATGATGAATTCGTTTCTGCTATTACGGTAATTAACTTGGCTTTCAACAACTACAGCCAGATTATAGGAATCATGATAGTTGTGCATTTATTAGTATTACAATTAAGAGGTGGTAAAGAGGGACTGTGTTTGCATCTTTTTTTTTTTTTGAGATGGAATCTTGCTCTGTTATCCAGGCTGGAGTGTAGTGGCGCAGTCTTGGCTCACTGCAGCCTCTGCCTCCTGGGTTCAAGCAATTCTCCTGCCTCAGCTTCTTGAGTAGCTGGTACCACAGGTGCGTGCCTCCCACCACCCCTGGCTTTTTTTTTTTTTTTTTTTTTTGTACATACGGAATTTCACTGTGTTAACTGAAATGATGATCTGACTTCATGATCTGCCTGCCTCCCACGGTGGTGGCATTACAGGTGGGAGCCACCTCACTTGGGTGGGTCTGTGTTTGCATCTTAATGGCAATGCTAAAGAACCAGAATCTGGCCTTTAACCTTACCAGTTACTGCAGATTTTATTTAAAAAACTATTTTTATTCTTATCTTTTTTTAGAGAAAGGGTCTTGCTTTGTTGCCCAGGCTAGAGTGCAGTGGTGTGATCATAGCTTACTGTAGCCTCGAATTCCTCAGGTGATCTTTCTCCCTTGACACAAAGTGCTGGGATTATAGGTGGGAGCCATCATGCCTGGCCATCATACAATTTGATTTTGTTTATTCAAGAAGCATTTATTGAGGGTCTACTCAGTGTTAGGAATAGCATTATGGCTGCAAAATTAAGCTTAGTTGAAATTCTTGTCTTCAAAGAACTCAGTTTGGTGGCATGTGAACATGTAAATGAACGGTTATAAATAGTTAATAAGTCCAGTTAGGCAAGTGCTGGGTGCTGTGGAAGAGGAGAGGAGGCAGCTTCCAGGGATTGGTAGCTACAGCTGAGAAAGCCTTCAGGGGATGGAGGTGAAGGCAAAGCTCAGTCTATAAAGATGAATAGCTATCTGTCTATAAATAGATATTATATTTATCTATATTATATATATCTCTATATCATATATATATATATATATATATATATATATATATATATATGGCAAACCAGGACCAATATATATATAGAGAGAGATGCTGTTCCATTTATGTTGGGTTTCTGTTTCTGATAAACCTATTGTAGTAGTCAAAAATAAATTTAATAGGCCGGGCATGGTGGCTCACGCCTGTAATCCCAGCACTTTGGGAGGCCAAGGTGGGCGGATCACAGGTCAAGAGATCGAGACCATCCTGGCCAACATGGTAAAACCCCATCTTTACTAAAAATACAAAAATTAGCTGGGCGTGGTGGCACCCACCTGTGTCATACTTAGCAGGTAACTTAATCTCTCTAGCCAGGTTTCCTCAACTGTGAAATGCAGTAGCAGTACCTACTCCATAGGATAATTCTAAAAACTGAATGAGTTAATACTTATAAAGCGCCTGGCCCATGGTGCTGTGTAAGTGTTGAGTAAATAAAAAATAAAACTTGACATTTGTGATTTCCTACACAGATGAACATTGGCTAGCATATAACATATCCACACTTATACACATTTCTGGAGGTTATACCAAGAGAAACTGTTTACAGATAGGAAGTTAAGAGAGGCAACTTAATGGACAATCGGAAAGAGTAATGAGGAGTCTGTCTAGCTTGGGTCCCACAGATAGTTTTTGGCTTCAGATTTCTTCATCTTTTTAATGATATGTAATAGCACAAGAGACAATAAATAATTTTTCTCTACTGCTTCCTATTTAAGAGTCTGCAGTGGCTTCCATTTGTTTGATATCCAAATTCCTCAGCAAAGATTTCAAGTTCCTTCATTAAATTACCCTTCCTTTTGCCTTATCTTCTCATCTTGTTAGAGCTTACTTTTTTTTTTATTTTTTATTTTTTTAAAGACAGAGGTCCACCTCAGCCTCCCAAAGTGCTGGGATTAGAGGCATGAGCCACTGTGTCTGGCCCAGCTTACTTAAAGTCTAGCAAGCAAACCTGTTTGTCGTCATGACTTGCTTGTATTGCTCTGATTCTCCAGTCTCCTACTGCCTCCCTCTTCTCTCCGACTTGTTAGATATAAATGACAGTATTCACTGAAATTAGATCTCCTTGCTCAGTGAGTCATGTTCTCTGTGGGCGTAGTTCTTCAAGTCTCTCTTTCTTCTTTTTTTTTTTTTTTTTGAGATGGTGTCTACTCTTTTGCCCAGGCTGCAGTGCAGTGGCATGATCCCTGCTATCCCTGTTCACTGCAGCCTCAACCTCCCCAGGCTCAGATGATCCTCCCACCTCAACCTCTCAAGTAGATGGCACTACAGGCGTGCGCCACCATACCTGGTTCATTTTTTTTTATTATTTTGTAGAGTCGGGGTTTCTCCATGTTGCTCAGGCTGGTCTCAAAGTTCTGGGCTCAAGCTGTCTGCCCATCTCAGCTTCCCAAGGTGCTGGCATTATAGTCATGAGCCGCCTTGCCAGGCCGAGCCAGCATTCCTGGCGTCAAGTCTTGTATTGATTAAAAGTACATTAAGAAACTTTTTATTTCTGTCCTAGGGTTAATTTATCCTTTCCCATACCCTGCTGTTTTTACATTTTAAGTTTAGTGTTTTGTTTTAATTAGAGATAAGATCTCCCTCTGTTGTCCAGGCTGAAGTACAGTGACATGTCATAGCTCATTGCAGCCGCAAGCTCCTGGGTTCAAGCCATCCTCCCACTTCGGCCTCCCGAGTAGCTGGGACTACGGGCATGTACTACCATGCCTGGCTAATAGATAGTAGAGCATTATCCGGGCCAAGGGACTCAGTGTTTTTAACAAGTTGCCAGAGCTCAGTGTTTAGTGCAAAGATGTGTCAGTTCAGTTTTCTTATTAGTACATAGAAGGGATTTAAATACATATATAAAGGATATACTTTTAGGTCCAAGGAGGTGGTTTCATAGTTTTCCTTATGTTAGAGCCAATTTCCTTCTTAAATTAAGGGGGGACTCATTTCTAATGTTTTCAGAAATGGACACTTCACAGCATATTTAGAAAGTATTCTACAAGTCATTGTACGGCTCCTAGACTAAACCAAGTGTTACTTGCCTGATAAATTATAATTGTTTCTAACTGGTCTCTAGTTTGTACTTAACCCCCTTCAAGTCCATTTTCTACACCGTAATCAGAATGGCCTTTTAAACATGTGAATCAGTATATATGTTGTGCTTAGAATAAAATCCAACTCCTGTGGTCCTGCCAGGTGGTATCCACCAAGCTCTCCAGTCTCATTTCGTATCACCCTTCTATACGATGCTGCAGCTACATTGGCCCTCCTTCAGCATTTCTAATGCTTACCTGTTGGTGGTCTTTGTACATGTCATTGTTCTCTCTGCCTCAAAGGTGTTTCTTGGCATGTATTACCTCCCCCTGCCACATGCACACATGCAAGTCATACATACAGTCTTTATTCTCTCTCTTTTTTCCTTTATAGGTATAAATTACATATAAATACCATAATGCATTACAATCTTAAGTATATAATTTAATGCATTATTACATATGTATATACTCATATAACCACCACCCAGCTCAAGGTACAGAATTATTTCTAGTGCCTCAGAAAGTTTCTATCAGTCCCTCTCACCACACTACGGTTATGACCTCTTTTGCCATTAATCAATTCTGTTTTTGAACTTCATATAAGCGGAATCTATGAAAGGAGATTGTCTTTAGCATCTGCCTTTCACTCACTATCATGTCTCATACATTCTTTACCTGACTGCCTTCTCATCTAGGACTCAGCTTAAATGTCCCTTTCTAGAAGCTGTCTCTGACCACTCTGACTAGGCACACTTCCTGCTCCACTTGTTCTCTTCTGTTTTTGGGAGCAGGTCACCATCTTTACTAGCCTCCTAAGGCTGCCATAAAAATTGCCACACACTGAGTGGCTTTAAACAGCAGGATTTTAATTATGTCATAGTTATGGAGGCTAGAAGTGTAGAAAATCAAGGTATTGGGAGAACCACACACCCTCCAAAAGCTCTAGGCGAGAATCCTTCTTTGCCTCTTTCAGCTTCTAGTGGCCTGCCTGGGCTTGTGGCAGCGTAACTCCAATCTTGCCCTCTCTCTTTATATGGCCTTTTTCCTTGTGTTTCTGTCTGCCTGTCCTCTTCTTGCATAATACTCTGATAATTCCCTTCATAGTATTTATTACAAATTGTGTAACTGGGGTTACTTTTTAAGGAGCATGGGGAGGAGATGTCTTGCTTTGTTGCCAATCTGCTTCGGGTGTGTCCCTACCCAAATTTCATCTTGACTTGTAGCTGCCGTAATTCCCATGAATTGTGGGAGGGACCCGGTGCGAGACAATTGAATCATGAGGGTGGTTTCCCCCATACTGTTCTTGTGGTGGTGAATAAGTGTCATGAAGATCTGATGGTTTTAAGGGGAAACCCCTTTCACTTGGCTCTCATTCTCTTTGCCTGTCACCATGTAAGACATGCCTTTCACCTTCCGCCTTCCACCATGATTGTGAGGTCTCCCCAGCTACATGGAACTGTGAGTCCATTTAACCTCTTTTTCTTTAGAAATTACCCAGTTTCAGCAGGGCCCCATGGCTCACACCTGTAATCCCAGCACTTTGGGAGCCCAAGGCGGGTCTATCCCTTGAGGCTGGGAGTTGGAGACCACCCTGCCCAACATGGTGAAAAATCCTGTCTCCACTAAAAATGCAGAAATTAGCCAGGCCATGGTGGTGTGCACCTGTAATCCCAGCTACTTGGGAGACTGAGTCAGAATTGCTTGAACCTGGGAGGCGGTGATTGCAGTGAGCTGAGATTGTGCCATTGCACTCTAGCCTTGTCTACACAGCGAGATTCTTTCTCAAAAAAATACATACATACATACATACTTACAGAAGTAAATAACCTAGTCTTGGGTTTGTCTTTATCAGCAGCGTGAAAACAGACTAATATTCTCAGGCTGGTCTTGAATTCCTGGCGTCAGGGGATCCTCCTGCCTCATTCTCCCAAGTAATTGAGATTACACACAACTTGTGATTATTTACTCATTTTCTTGCTTACCATTGGTCTCACACTAGACTATAGACTTGGTGAACACAGGAAATGTTGGTCTTGTTCGACATTTTCTTCCCAGTGGGCTAGCACAACCCCTGGCAACATCATAGGCACTCAGTCAAGTATTTCTTGACTCACTGAATGAATGGATGAATGGAAAATGAACTCTGCTTTATTTCCTGACTTGAAGTCTTAAAAAGTTTTGAAACTCTCTAATAGTTGAGAAAATGTTATTTAAGGTAACTGGCTTTCACAGAGACTTTCATGAAGTGGGTAAAATAGACATAATTGCTGTGGATGACATTTCAGAATTCTATACCCAAATAATGGTTAAATGTTGTAATAGCAATCTTTAAAAAAAAAACATACAGCGTCTTGCTCTGTTGTCACTCAGGCTGGAGTATAGTGGTGCAGTTATCACTCACTGCAGCACTGAACTTCTGGGCTCAAACTTTCTGCCTCAGTCTCCCAAGAAGCTAGTACTGCAGGCACATACCACCACATCCAGCTAGTTTTTAAAAAACCTTTTGTAGCCCAGGCTGGTCTCAAACTCCAGGGCTAAAGGGGACCCCCCCCCCGCCCCCTCAGCCTCCCAAGGCACTGGGATTATAAGCATGAGCCACAATGCCTGGCCTGTAATAATAGCAGTCTTGAGGGAAATATTTAGAAGGTCTACCTTAACTAGCATTTTTATAGAGACTTAAGTGAAAGCATTATTAGCATGACCAGATTTATATGCTGAGAGTTTTGGGAGGAATAGCTGTTTCCTTGGATAACTAAACCAAGATTGGAAGAAATCTGGAGCGGGCAGAAATAGGTTGACCTTTAGCAAGATGAAATGTGAAAACAGTAGATGCAGTGTCTGTCATACCTACGTTCCAGTGGTCAACCTCATATTAGCATAGTGAAAGATGGCTTTGCAGTCCACGTGAGATAGGCCTGAAGGGGGTTCAGATGACTGCAGTATGATTTTGTTGTCCCAGGAATTAATAGTATCTTGAGCAGCATAAGTTATCAAGGAAGAGGGACTTATAGTCATATTCTGCTTCCTACTCATATACCACTTGAAATGGCTCCTTTTGCCCTAGACCACATGTTTGTGTTGGTTTAATAACAATTGGATTGTCTGAAGCTGGGGTTGTCAAACCGAAGCCTCCAGTCTGCCTGATTTTTGTGAATAAAGTTTTATGAAAACACAGCCATGCCCATTTGTTTACATATTTTCCGTGACTGCTTTCCTATTTCAAGTGTTGTGTATTTGTTACAAAGACCATATGGCCTGCAAAGCCTAAAATATTTACTATCTTAGCCCTTTACAGAAAAAGCTCTCCAACCCCTGGTGTACTAAACTAGACCTAGATGACAGTATTTTAAACACTTTCAATTTATTTACTTCTTTGTTCCATCACACTTTAAAATCTTGAAACACTGATGTATTTCTTGCATATTCACAAAGCTTATTTAGAAAGAAATTTTGATCTTTAATTATGATTTTTAAGAATCAGATACTCAAATGATTAGTACTTACTTTGTATACATACTGAGCATACATAGAAAATATAAGCAAAACTTCTTCAAGCATGTGACTAGTATAATATCCTGTAAATTTCAGATGGATGAATTAGGTAATATTTGCACAAGCAATATTGTGAACCCTCAAGGAGGGTTTGAACTAGGCTAATATTACCTAGTTCAAAACTTCAGACAAGTTTTACTAGTTTTGTGTCCCTTCTTCCCCATACCTAGCAGTGTGTGTGTGTGTGTGTGTGTGTGTGTGTGTGTAGAGTGAGTAAGTTGTCAACATGACCCTTAAAGTTTTACATGTTTATGTATGTCTTTTAAAATTTCCTTTACATTCTTATTAATAGCTCAATAAGTGGGGAATAAGCTTTTATCATGCAATCCTAACCTATTTTGTCTTCCTTTGCATGTTTATGCAATCCAGTATCCTGCTACACAAGGATCTGTTATTCCTTTGGTAGTCAAAACACATGTAATTTAATAGCTAATACTTGCATAGTACTTACTGTAGGTCACTTCACATATCTAATCCTTATGACAATCCTTTAAGGTAAGGACTATCATCATCATTTTACAGGTGAAGAAACTAAGGCAGAGAGATTAAGAAACTTGCCCAAAGTCACACAGCTAGTAAGTGTATTGTAATGGTATCAAGAGGAAACAGATTGCTCTAAGTTGAGAGGGATGAAGGAGGTTGAGAAGGTGTGTGGTCAGTGTTTGAATGCATGCAGTGTGCATTTTACTGGTCCTGCATAATAAGTGAGGACATGTAAGCAATATGAATTTCTCTGCTGAAACACCGTAATGTAGAAGCTGATTGAGAGCAAAGGATGAGTCAGTGATTATCCTGGCAATTTAGACTCTGGATGAGTACGTACCAATGAAACAACCCATGATTAACTCCATGACTGGGGGTTGATCTTTAGACTTGCCCTGTGACCCGTTCCTCCTCCCACAACAATATCTGACTGTGCTTGACAGTCTTTGCCTCATTTATTTTGCTATTCTACTTTTGCCACTCAGATGAGGACATCATAAAATAGATGTATTCTCCAGGTTATTTTTGTATTATTATCATTTTTTGAGACTGAGTCTTGCTCTGTTGCCCAGGCTGAAGTGCATTGGCATGATTTTGGCTCACTGCAACTTCAGCCTCCGAGGTTCAAGCGATTCTCCTGCCTCAGCCTCCCGAGTAGCTGGGATTACAGGCATGTGCCACCATGGTCCAGGTAATTGTATTTTTAGTAGAGACGGGGTTTCAGCGTGTTGGCCAGGCTGGTCTTGAACTCCGGACCTCAAGTGATCTACCTTCCTTGGCCTCCCAAAGTGCTGGGATTACAGATGTGAGCCATTATGTGCAACCTGTAGTATTTTTGTTCTATTACTTTCTTTCCCTTTTTTTCTTTCGTTTTTTGTTTTTTTTTTTTTTGGAGATGGAATCTCACTATGTTGCCCAGGCTGATCTCAAATTCCTGGGCTCAAGTGATCCTCACACCTCAGCCTTTTTTTTTCTCCCCAAGACGGAGTCTCACGCTGTTACCAGGCTGGAGTGCAGTGGCCTGGTCTCGGCCAGGGTTCAAGTGATTCTCCTGCCTCAGCCTCCCCAATAGCTGAGACTATGGGCGGCTGCCACCACGCCCGGCTAATTTTTGTATTTTTAGTAGAGATGGGCTTTCACTGTGTTGTCCAGGATGGTCTCCATCTCCTGACCTCATAATCTGCCTGCCTCAGCCTCCCAAAGGGCTGGAATTACAGGCTTGAGCCACCACGCCTGGCCAGCCTTTTTTTTTTTTTTTTTGAGTCACAGTTTCCGCTCTTGTTGCCCAGGCTGGAGTGCAATGGCGTGATCTCGGCTCACCACAACCTCTACCTCCTGGGTTCAAGCGATTCTTCTGCTACAGCCTCCTGAGTAACTGGGACCACACCCGGCTAGTTTTGTATTTTTAGTAGAAAGGGTTTCTCCATGTTGGTCAGGCTGGTCTTGAACTCCCAACCTCAGGTCATCCGCCCACCTTGGTCTCCCAAAGTTCTGGGATTACAGGCATGAGCCACCGCACCTGGCCTAGGCCTCAGCCTTTTGAGTAGCTAGGTTATATGCATATGCCACTGCGCCTGGCTTTACTGTTATTTTCATTTGAGAATTTGTTATTCTGTTTACTAGTAGGCAAGGATTTACTCTGAATATTTTCTTTCATTTCTTAACAGTACAGTGCTGTGGACACCAATCCACTTTCTCTGTATGTGATGCATCCATTTTGGAACACTATAGTAAAGGTAAGATAGTTAATATGCATGTACTTTTTGTTTCAATAAGTTTTAAATATTTTACCCTATTTTATGAAGTATTATAAATGCAGTTCTCAGTTTAAGAAGTTATCTAGAGAAACTACCCTCCCCATCCTCCTTTTGATTCATCTTATTGTTGAAGTTTATAACCTTTTAAAATAAAATGTCTTTTAAAAATTTCTAAAGTAGATTTAATGTTATGATTATAAAGTTTGCTAATTACAGAGTTAAAATAAATATAGAGGATAGAAGAAAGAATGCAATGGAGATGACGGTTTACATATTAATGTCTGTAACTTCTGCATATGATCTTTCAAATTGATAACTTTTATTATGACTAATTTGCATGTTGTATATTGGACAAAGATTCTTCTACTTTAATGATTTTATAATTATTTTGCAAAAATAGGTATTTCCTACTTGGCTGGCTCCCAATCTGATAACTTTTTCTGGCTTTCTGCTGGTCGTATTCAATTTTCTACTAATGGCATACTTTGATCCTGACTTTTATGCCTCAGGTAAGAATATTACTTTAATATAAAATTTTAAATGTCTGAGTAGAGAAAAATGAAATGTCGTTGGTTATTTTCTGGTTCTGTTAAAATGTCTGTATTTCCAAAAAATTTTGGATATTATAATGGCATCACCTTGCCTATTGAATTAGACATGCTGTCTAAAAAGCAGTGAGGTTTTAGCAGACAAAGAATAATTGCGTATACATGACGATGGAAAATTAAGACTCAAAACTTTGCCTAAAAACAGATACAAGCAGGGCTCAGTATATCTGTCAGTTCTAGGAATATCCCTTCTCCTTTTCTAGTCATGAAAGAAAAATCCCCTTTCTGTTGAAGGAAATGTGATCGTCTTTCCTTCTGCTCTGTGTCCCTGCTTGACTTTAATGACTCCTAGTTTCCTCTGAAAACAATTCTTAGACCTTAAGAATTTGTTGCCAAGTCTGAACCCTTAGTGGGGAAGAGAGGAAGGAGGCACTTTTGGAGCCAGTGGTCAGTTTGCTTCCACCCTCTGCCCCAGCATCTTCTCTCTCACCCATTTTATCTTCATTCTGTTTCACACACAGCTTCTGCCCCAGGTCATAGGAGAGAATTGGGAGTGTATTTGGGATGAGGAGGAAATAGTTGAAGACAAGATTTGTTGTTGTTCAGTGAGTTGATTGCATTGAGAGGAACGGAAAGATGGAGACAGATGGGCATTTTTTGCATTCTAAGAGAATTTATTTTCCAATTGTAATATTTAGATGTGGTTTAGTCAGGAGTCTTAGTGTTAGAATTCATCTGTGTGTGAGTTCAGCAGACTTTTCCAGACTGACCTGGAGAAACTGGGTACCACTGACAACATTGTTTTAGTAGGAAAATTGGGAGTTTCAAACACTTAAGGAGGTTTTTTTTTTTTTGAGATGGAGTGTTGCTCTGTCACCCAGGCTGGAAGGCAGTGGTGCAATCTTGGCTCACTGCAACCTCTGCCTCAGGGTTTCAAGCATTTATCCTGCCTCAGCCTCCAGAGTAGCTGGAATTACAGGCAGGCACCACCACACCTAGCTAATTTTTGTATTTTTAGTAGAGATGGGGTCTTACCATGTTGGCCAGGCTGGTCTCAAACTCCTGACCTCAGGTGATCTGCCTGCCTCAGCCTCCCAAAGTGCTAGGATTATAGGCATGAGCCACTGCATCTGGCCAAGACTTTTGATATTACAGAAATTCTGAATATTGAAACGATACATATGCTGAACTTTACTGAAACTTTTAGTCATAGCTTCTGTATGTAATAAAATGGTAATTGAAGTCGGAAATGGCAACCCTGAAGCATGAGAATATCATAAAGTGCACGTGAATAATAAGTAAGATTAAATTTTGTTAAACATTATTTGGGTATTATATTTTTTTAATTAATTTTTTAAATATATTTTAATCCTCAGGACACCCTGAGGAGAATGTATTTGTAACTAGAAATATTATTTTCTAAGATTATTTACTTAGTTATTAAGAGAACCAAACATATGTAAATGTTATATATATTTCTTCAAATCATAGAAGTTGAAGGACCAAATAAACTATCTGATAATTTCCAATATATTTGGCAAATACAAGGTGGGAGAGAGTAAATGATATAGTCAAGGTTACACCCCTGGTTAATTACAGAGCCAGGACTAGAACTCAAACTTTGTGATTCTCAGTTGTTTTGTCTTAGGGGGAAAAGTGAGCTCCAGATAGATCAGAATGATTCTGATGCCCAGATCGTTCAGTTGATATATCTATACCCAAATCAGAAGGTCTTTTGTTTAGCTAATTAATAGTATAAGAAAGGATAGGGTGAAAGCTCCATACAAGTTTGTAATATAATCATAAACAACAAGGGTTAGATTAAATGCAATTAGTTTTGGAATTCCAAAAATATATTATTTTTCATTGTAGGCACATGAAAATTATTTTCAAGTAAAGGTGGAATACTCAGTCTTGAGTTATGATAAAAGCTCCAAATAAATGCTTCCTGTTTTGTGAGGGGCTAGGGAGTTGCTTTTTTGCTTTTGTCAGTTTCCTGATATTATTTACCTAGTTCTGGATTCAAAATATATTGTAAAGAACTTTAACTTCTCATTAACGAAGAGCAACACTTCTGTCAGTATATGCTATGGCAAGAACTACTGTACTTAGGTAAACTGTATTAAAATCTTACTTGCTTTCCTTTTCAGCACCGGGTCACAAGCATGTGCCTGACTGGGTTTGGATTGTGGTGGGCATCCTCAACTTCGTAGCCTACACTCTAGGTAAGGAATTGGTAAATACTTACTGTGGGGGTGACTGGTGAATCAGCAAGGATAGCCACCTATTAAAATAACATTTTCTCCTGCGCTTAATTCATTTTAACTAGGGTTTATTAGTATCCTGTTCAAATTGATAAATATGGTTTTGACTTTCTCTATGAAAAATATTGTCATTCATTGCGAGGGATTCACAGAATAAGATAGGAGTTGGTAAACCAGTACTTGTGGGCCAAATTTGGTGTGTAGCCTGTTTCTGTTAGTAAAGTTTTACTGGCACACACCTATGCTATTTCTTTATATATTGTCTGTGGCTGCTTTCCTGTGATAAAGACAGTTGAATAGTTGCAGCAAAGACTGTATGGCCTGCAAAGTATGAAATATTTATCACGTGACCTTTAAAAAATATTTGCCAAACTCTGGAACAAGACATCATTTCCGCTTAAGTTTGGGAAGCAATAGAACACAGTGGGAGAACAAATAAGAAAGTGATCAATTCTTTTATGGTAGAGGGAGCAGTCAGGGAGGCCTACTGTGCATACTGTCTGTTCTGCCAAGAATGCTTTTCACTGGGATTATCCCCGTGGCTTGTCCTGCATTCTTCTATCCTGCTTGCCTGCTTTATTTTTCTCCATAGCACTTAAAACCATGTAACATGTTGTCTGTTTACTTGCCTGCTTGTTTATTATCTCTGTTTTCTAACTAAAATGCTAAGTTTTGTGAAAGTGAGTACTATGTTGTTCTGCTGCATCCCCAGTATCGTAGACACTCAGTAGATAGTTTTTAAATACATCTAAAGTAGCACAGACCCTGACTTCAAGTTGCTTAGATCTCTTCCGATAAAAATGATGTATTCTCGTAAAACCAGTATAACCTGCTACATGATTAAATGCTCATATGGTAGATGTCATGCTGACCAGATCTGCAAGAGTTTGGAGAAGGAAGAAATCAGTGAAGCTTAGTTAAAAGCTACATATTTAGGCAGAGCTTTTGCGCATTTGTTATTAAAGATGAGCAGGTCTTTAAGTGCTGCTGAAGGATTTGGTTCTCAGGGACTGCCGAGAGGAATAGGGAAAAGTTGAGAGTGGCCTGTGAGCTCTGACTTTTGACAACATGCCATAAGATCCTTTTGATATACCATCTACTTGTTCTAGATCCACAATTTTCTGGCAAACCCCTGAACTGACATGAACTATTTGTTGCAAACCAGTCTTGAATAAACATGAGGCAGTTAATAATTTTTATTCTACCTAGTGCGACTATTCATGAGATTTTGCTGCAGAAATACTGTTTGATCACAGGGTGCTGCTCTAGGTCCTACTGGGGAGTCTTTTATGATATATGATATATGCCCTGAATTACCTTTTTAAGAAATAAAAAATCTGAAGCATATCTGGACCTCAGACTTGTGGAGATGGAATGGGTATAATGAGAAAATGTATAAAGTTTAATACATAGTTCATGAATTCAGTATTATAACAACGGCACAGGAGTTACATTGAAAATGAGAAGTTGTTAAATCAGTAAATAATGAGAAAAGACTTTCTGGGAATATTTTAGCTACTTAAGGGCAAAAACTTTCCCAACCGTGAATAGAGACATCTATAGTATTTGGACAGGGAGTTTGGGATTCATCTGTTCATAAAGTCTTCTGCAATATATTATGCCACAGACCGATCTAGGTACTGGGAATGAATATACTGTAGTGAGCAAGATTAACAGTAGTTATAGGGGTTTTTAATTCCTTAATCTGAATTTTTACAATTAATCTAATTCTAATGCACTTAGTTAATAAAACTGTTTTTTGGGGGGGAAGAATTGTATAATTCAGTGGGACAGGCTGTCTCTAATAGGCACCTCTGTTTCTGCCTGTAAAATGAAGGTGTTCCACTGTGCTTTATCCTAAACTTTCTTTCTTCTCATTCCCTTGGTAATTGTGATTCTCACTCTACAGTGTAAGTTAAGATTCCCATGTTTATATCTAGCCCTCATCTGTGTTCTGAGTTCCTAATAAGTACCCTTGGATTGAGTTCCTTGACATTACCATGTGGATATCTCACTAACACTTCAATTTCAGTATCTAAAATTCAACTCTGCATCTTATCTGTCAGTTTTGCTGCTTCTTCTGACTTCCTTTTTTATATTAACACTACTCCTCTCTTTGTTACCCAGAATAGAAACTGGAGATTCTCTTCATGTCCTTAGGCCTTATGTCTCATCTTTTGCTGCATTTTATCATTTTTATTTCCTTGATGTCTCACCTACCACCAGCTTCTCATTCCCACTGCATTTCATCTCAATTGAGGCTTACTAATGAGCGTCCCTCTCTCCAGCCTGTCATTCACACTGTCAGGTGCTACTTCCTGAAGCATTGCTTTTATTCTTGTCATTTCATTTCTCTATTCAGATACCTTTAGTAACTCCCCATATTCCCTAAAACTTTTAAACTGGCTCAAACCTCCTTTTTCACCTTTTTATATACTTCACTCTTCACATGCTAGTTTCTAGTCAAACTAAAGTACTTGGCGTTTTCTGAACATGCTTTGCGCTTTTCCACCCTGGTGCGTTTTGCTAATAGCATTCCGTCCTCTTGAAATGACATACTTCTTTATCTCTTATCAGCTGAAATCCAACTCATTCTTTATGTTCTCTACTCAGATTTCACCTGCCTGAAAAGCCATTCTAGCTTATCTTAGCCTAAAGAGAAACTTTCCCTTATCTGTACTCTTAGGCTTTGTGACATACCATACCTTTATTGTCATATTTTGTTCCTTTCTCTTTTTTCTTTTTTTTCTTTGAGTCTCATGCTGTCATCCAAGCTGGAGTGCAGTGGCATGATCTCAGCTTACTGTGGCCTCCGTCTCCTGGGTTCAAGTAATTCTCCTGCCTCAACCTCCCAAATAGTTGGGTTTACAGGCACGCAACACCATGCCCAGTTAAAATTTTTGTATTTTTAGTAGAGACAGGGTTTCACCATGTTGACATACTGATTTGTTTTGTTTTTTCCTCTAGTTTATTAAAGAAGACTTTCTCCATCCTGATGCATATGTTGAACTTTTCCTGTGGTTTGTTTTTGTTGCAGATGGTGTAGACGGAAAGCAAGCTCGGAGAACCAATTCCAGCACTCCCTTAGGGGAGCTTTTTGACCACGGCCTGGATAGTTGGTCATGTGTTTACTTTGTTGTAACTGTGTATTCCATCTTTGGAAGAGGATCAACTGGTGTCAGTGTTTTTGTTCTTTATCTCCTGCTATGGGTAGTTTTGTTTTCTTTCATCCTGTCCCATTGGGAAAAGTATAACACAGGGATTCTTTTCCTGCCATGGGGATATGACATTAGCCAGGTGGTAAGTATATACCTTAAAGTTTCAACATTGCCATGATACTTTTGGAAAGTTTTTGTCATTGTTCTTTATGGCTCCTAGGGTTTTTTTTTTTTTTTTAATTAGAATTGATATGTGCTTTAAATGTTTTATTTTATTTTTATTTTTGGAAAATTTTAAAAAAGTAGAGAGAATAGTATAGTGAATAGTAAAGTAGAGAGAATAGTTCAGAAAAAGTAGAGAGAATAGTATAGCGAACCCTAATGTACCCATTGCTTAGCTTTAGCAGTTAGCAACACATGGCCAGTCTAGTTTCATGTGTACCTTCCTCAGCCCTCTTCTCAATTATTTTATTTGTTTTACTTTTGTTTTGTATGTTTTTGTTCTTGAGATGGAGTCTCGCTCTCTCACCCAGGCTGGAGTGCAGTGGCATAAATAATCTTGGCTGACTGCAACCTCTGCTTCCTGGGTTCAGGCAATTCTCCCGCCTCAGCCTCCCAAGTAGCTGGGATTATAGGTGCCCACTACCATGCCCGGCTAATTTTTGTATTTTTAGTAAAGATGGGGTTTCACCATACTGGCCAGGCTACTCTCAAACTCCTGACCTCAAGTGATCCGCCGGCCTCGGCCTCCCAGAGAGCTAGTATTACAGGTGTGAGCCACTACACCCAGCCCTTCTCAATTATTTTAAAGGAAATTTCTGATATTATATGATACTTTACTATATATCTCTAAATGATAAGAGCTTCCTTTAAAAAAACATAATCACAATGCCAGTATTACACCAAAAATTTAACAATTTCTTAATGTTATTAAATGATCATTTGAACTCTTGATTTTGTAAAGAAAGATATACACATATAATTAAATGGTTGGCTTTTTGTGTTAATTGCCACCTTTTCAGTGAGTAGAGAGATTTCTTTCTTCTTACTTTAATGGGCTTGCTATTAACTCTCCCTGCCTTTGAATCCCAACTTTTCGTGTTGCCATTTTGCCCATTTGCACCTAAGCCTCCGGTAAAGAAATCAGAAGTTGGAGTGTTTGTTGAAGGAAGTGGTTGGGTGGATAAATTTGGATCATCTTATGACTTAACCAGTTTATGAGGTGCTGTTAAAGTGCTCCGAATGATGGCCAGTGGCTTGCGTTGTCTAGAAGTTAGTTATTTTATAGCATTGTTAGCTAAAAGATCATATTTTTAAAAGTAAGATTTGGCACATACCAAATATAAGCATACTTCTTGCTTTTGCTAAAACTGTTTGACTAGACTTAATGCTGCATAAAGCATGATGACTCCTGATCTTTCTAGCATTAATGCTTCTGTATGCTTTTGTCTGCATTTTCCTTCCAGACTATTTCTTTTGTCTACATAGTGACTGCGGTTGTGGGAGTAGAGGCCTGGTATGAACCTTTCCTGTTTAATTTCTTATATAGAGACCTATTCACTACAATGATTATTGGTAAGAAGCCCCATGTTGAAGCCCGTTTTAACCTTCACTTTGTTATCAAAAGAGCCAGTATTTGACTATAACAAGCAACAACACCCTTTCCCTCACAAAACCTCCAGCAAGCAGATCAGCCCTACAACCTTGTAGGATTTCAGCCTAACCATTAAGAAAAATAAGGGTTTTTTTGTTTTCTTTTGTTTTGTTCAGCACCAGTTATTTCTAATGAGAGGGAAATATCAAAATAGATCACAGAAGCCTGATAAAGTAACTATTCAAATTAACCTAGGCTATATTGGAGGATCCATATTTGGTATAGGTTTCATATTTATCTCAAAGTTGAAAATTATTAGTTTGTATGAATATAGAACAGATGAAATGTAGAGGTTATTTTTATAATGTATCCACTCAAAAAATTAAGCATCTGTTCCTCTCAGATACCTTCTTCTTAGCCCACTGATTGCTGAAGATTTTTTATGGTGGTAATCTTTCTGTTTTGATTTTGGCTAAAGGGGGGATATGTATAGAATGAGTGAGTGGAGGAGGCTGTTAGCGGTACAGAAAGAGGTGAAGAGAAATCTAGATGGTTATTTTGGGGCCCCAAGAGTGGCCCTGAGAACCTGTGTAGAAGTAAAAAGGTATATGTGTGGGCTGTGTCCTGTGTTGTGTTCTCTTATATAAAAAATAGGCCAGGCAAAGTGGCTCATGCCTGTAATCCTAACACTTCAGGAGTCCAAAGTTGGAGAATCTCTTGAGCCCAGGAGTTTGAGGCCAGCGTGGGCAACATCATGAGACCTTGTCTCTAGAAAAAAACTGAAGTTAATCAGGTGTGGTGGCATGCAGCTGTAATGCTAGCTTCTGAGGTGGGAGGATTGCTTGAGCCCAGGAGTAGGAGGTTACAGTAAGCTCTGATCTCGTGAATGCAGTCTAGCCTGGGTGACAGAGCGAGACCCTGTCTCTAAAAAAAAAAAAGAATAAATAAAAAGCAGCCCTTTCCCATTTGGCAAACCATGGTAATGGAATGGGAATTAGGTAAGGCTTAGAAACTATTTAGAAGATGGCATATTAGGCACTGGCTTTCAGAAAAGGAGTGGTTTGGGCTTTTTTCTGAAGCTCTGGACTGCACATATTTTAGGAGCTATCTTGTAATCTATAAAATGTTCATTTTTGATACTTGTATAAATTGTTATTTCTTTACCTTGAAAAGGCTACTTTTCTTCTCTGATTAGATAGCGACCCTTTTGATTGTCCCATGACAAGTTTCCTGGATGCTACATTTAAATGTTAAATTTACATCAGACAGAATCCTCTGATATATGAGACATATTTTTTTAATGTTAAGTGTCTACTTTAACAGGCACATAATTTTCTTCATAATGTTTCTACTTTTATGTAATAAACTCCTATATACTATTACCCAGCCTCAACTATTTTCAATACCAGTGCCAATCTTGTTTGAAATGCACCAGCACTCTCTAGCCCCCTGGGTTGTGTCATAATATATAGTTTATTTTACTTGCTGACACGTTTGCCTTTATATTTGACCTACCAGATGGTGTTCTTGCCCAGAAGTTTGAAGGACTTCCTTTAGGTATTTTTGTAGTGCAGGTCTGGTAGCAGTTTATTCTGTCTTTTTGCTTATGTGAAAATGTATTGATTTTGCCCGAATTTTTTCTTTGGGCATTTTGAATGTATCATTTTAATGTCTTTTGACATCCATTGTTCCTGAGTCAGCTCAATATCATTGTCATTCTGTCATGTATTATTTTTCTCTTGTTGCTTTCAAGGTTCTCTTTTTATCTTTGGATCTCAGAAGTTTGACTGTGATGTACTTAGGTGTGGTTTTCTTTGTGTTTGTCTTTCTTGGTATTTGTTGAGCTAGTTGACTCTATTGGACCTGTAAATTAGTATTTTTGACTGAATGTGGGAAGTTTTCCGTCATAGTTTTACTTCTTGAGATATTTTTTCTTCCTCTCTCTCTTCTTCTGGGACTCCACTTAACATTTGGGTTATACAGGTTTGCTTGATACTGTCCTAAAAGTAATTTTCTGTGGCTTTATTAAGTTTTCTTTAATCTCTTTATTCTTTGTAGTGGGTAACTTCTGTTCATCTGTCTTTAAGTTCATTGCTTTTTTTCCTTCTGCCATTTCCAATCTGCTGTTAAGCCCATCTAGGAAATCTTTCATTTAAGTTATTGTACTTTTCTCTGGGTGTGGTGGCTCATGAGTGTAATCCCAGCACTTTGAGAGGCTGAGGTGGGAGGATTGCTTGAGGGCAGGAAGTCAAGACCAGCCTGGGTAATATAGTGGGACCCTGTCTCTACAAAAAGTAGGAAAATTTAGCCAAATATAGTGGTGCATGCCTGTAGTCCCAGTTACTTGGGAGGCTGAGGCAGGAGGGTCACTTGAGAACAGGAAGTTGAGGCTGCAGTGAGCTGTAATTGCACCATTGCACTCCAGCCTGGGCAACAGAAAAAAAAAATGTTACTGTACTTTTCAGTTCTAGAATTTCCATTTGGTTTTTAAACTTTCTATTTCTCTGTCGAGATTCTTCTGTTCATTATTATCATCGTATTTTCCTTTAGTTCTTTGAACATATTTAAAATTGCTGCTTTAAAGTCTGTTTACTAAGTCCAACATCTGGGCCCACTTAAGAGTTATTTTCTGTTGACTGCTTTTTTTTTTCTATTTCTTTGCATAGCTAGCCCTTTTTTTTTGGTTGAAAACTGAATATTATAGATTACATTTGTGGAGACTATAATCTGTTCTGCACTGAGGATTTTGGTTTTTTTGTTCTGATAGGCATTTAACTTGTTTGGACTCAGATGGAAAAATTTGTCCCATCACATTATATAGTAGCTCTTGTCTCTGTTTGATTACTTTCAGCTTTTAGCTGCTGCTTTTTTAGCCAGGTCTCTTGGGGGTCTCCTTTTTATCTATATAGTTTAGTGGTGAGCCAGAGATTTGGGCAAAGTTGATACTGAGATTTTGGCATTCACCTCTCTGTGATTTTCTTGCTTCTGGGATTTCCCCATCCTGAATCTTCAGCTGTGTTTCCAGCAATTGTGTTCTGTCCCCACCACTTCAAGCCAGTAAGGTTCTGCCTTCTTCAGCCCAGTCTTGAGTGTGAATTGGAAACACACTTAGTGAGAGACACAACAGGTTCACATCTCACCAAGAATACCTCTGTCTTTCAAGGACAGCATCTCCTGTACTTTCTGCCTTCTCTTTCACTGTGTTCTGTGGGGTCTTCTATTTGCTTGCTTAGTTTAGCATCCACCCAGGAATTTGGGCAGAGTTTATACTCAGGTTTAGAATTTCAACCCTTCTGCAGCTCTCTCTTCTACAATACCCCCCACCCTGCCTTGTAGTACCTCTGCTGTTCTGCATTCTATCGTCTGCCTCCACAAGCTGGTAAGGAAGACTGTAGCTTTTCATCATCTGGGCTGGGTTGGGGGTAGTCAAGCCACGAACTTGGAGTTTTTCCCCAGTGTTTCAAGTGTAAATGTTTCTCAAATTTCTGCCTGCCCTTGAGTATTTTCTAGTACCTTCAAGTAGTTGTTTTAAATATTTTTGTCTGGTTTTTAATAATTATTTGTGAGAATTGTCCTCCCTTTTTATGCCATCATTAATAGACATCTTCCTTCCTTTAGATTATTTTCAAGCAAATCCTAGATATCGTTTCTTTTCATCCGTGAATGTTTAATTATATATCTCTAAATAATAAGGATTTCTGTAAAAAAAAAAAAAAAAAAAAGAATCACAATTGATATGTTTCTGTAGCTGTCAAGTCCCTGCACATTGCCTTTGGTTGGAATGCCTTTTAAATTTCTGTTAATCCGGCCAGGCGCAGTGGCTCCTGCCTATAATCCCAGCACTTTGGAAGGCCAAGGCAGGTGGATCATCTGAGGTCAGGAGTTTGAGACCAGCCTGGCCAACATGGTGAAATTCTGTCTCTACTAAAAACACAAAATTAGCCAGGTGTGGTGGTGCATACCTGTAATCCCAGCTACTTGGGAGGCTGAGGCAGGAGAGTCACTTGAATCCAGGAGGTGGAGGTTGCAGTGAGCCAAGATCATGCCATTGCCAGCTTGGGTGACAAGAGCAAAACTCTGTCTCAAAATAAATAAATAAATGCATTTAAAAAAAATTCTTTTAATCTACATAGCTTTTCCCTGTTTTTTTTTTTTTTTTTTTTTTTTTTTTACGTTTATGTGTTGAAGAAAGTAGTCATTTGGCCAGTAGAACTCTTAGATTCCGTATTTTCTTGGTTGCAGTCTCGTGGCCTTGTTTAACATGTTCCTCTGCCTCTTACTTTTCCTGTAAATGATAGATCTGTGAGCTTAGTTTGATACAGGTTTAATTTTGCGTTGGGGGTCGTGCTGGGGAACGGTACTTGCTACATAGTGGTCTTCCTATTGCATCACATTAGGAGGCACATAGTGGGTTCATGTTTTGTATGTCTGTTCTGTTGCTACAAAGTTTGCATCATCGCTTTACCTATTCACCCAATAGGTTTGTTTTGTTTTGTTTTTAACCTGCTACCTTAAACTATTAAGGGTTAAACTTACCTAATAGTATTAATAGACATTGATTATCATGACTTAGGAATTCATTCATTCAGTGGATAGGTAAGGAAATCAAGTTTTTGGTTTTATGACAAAATCCATACATGCTGATAATTCCAAAGCAAATATGATAGTACAGAGTTTTTACTAAACTTCTTTGATCTTACATTTTTATCTCTTTTAAACTATGGTAAAATCCTTGGTTTTCAGTGACACAGAATACTCACTTGCTTTCTTCCATGAAATATTCACATCAGTCTCAGAATACAGTACCTGAATCAGCAAAAAGAAGAAAACTGAAAATTAAGATTTTGTTTTTTTTTTTTTTGAGACGGAGTTTCGCTCTTGTTACCCAGGCTGGAGTGCAATGGCGCGATCTCGGCTCACCGCAACCTCCGCCTCCTGGATTCAGGCAATTCTCCTGCCTCAGCCTCCTGAGTAGCTGGGATTACAGGCACGTGCCACCATGCCCAGCTAATTTTTTGTATATTTAGTAGAGACGGGGTTTCACCATGTTGACCAGGATGGTCTCGATCTCTTGACCTCGTGATCCACCCGCCTCAGCCTCCCAAAGTGCTGGGATTACAGGCTTGAGCCACCGCGCCCGGCCAAGATTTTGTTTTTTGCAGTTTTATTCATCCTTATGTCTTACCCTACTAGGTATGTCTAGTCAGTTTACTGTATTTTACAGTCACCACTCTGTGGTTATGCCACCAGTTGTGGACTTATACGTCTCGCTTTATTTATTTTACTTTGACTTTTTAAAAGGAATTACTTTTTCTTTTAAAATTTACTCTTTATAATTAGTAAAATATTTGTGATGACAAAGTCAAATTTACAGAATGAGGTATATTCAAAGAAGTTTAATTTGCCTTCTGTTGCTACCCAATCCTTTCTTTCCTCAGAGGTAACCATTCTTAGTTTTTAATTTTATGGCTTACCTTTTCTTGTTTCTTTCTTATTATAAGTAAATATTTGTGTTTCATTTTATCACCCACTTTCATAGATAAATGGTAGCATTCCTTTGTATATATACTGTACCATACTGTGCCTTTTTTCCTCCCCCTGCTTAATCGTATATCCTAGCAATCACTCCGTAGTGGTCTATAAGGATCTTCCTCAGTCTTCTTACAGCTGCCTGGCACTTCATTGCATGAATGTACCATAGTGTGTCCAACCAGCCCCCATCAATAGACATTTGGGTTAGTTCCAGTTTTTGCTGTTATACAGATTGCTGTAGTGAATAGTCTTATATATCAGTCTTTTCATACTTTTGCCAGGGTGTTGAGGAAGAGGTCCCTAGGAGTAGAATTGCTAGTGGAGGACAAATGTGTGCTATTTTGCTAAACATTCCCATATTCCCCTCCATATGGATTGTGTGATTGTTCCCACCAGCAGTGTATGAAAGTGCTTGTTAATTTACAGTTTCACCAGCATAGTCTGTTGTCAGACGTTTGGATTTTTGCCAGTCTGATAGTTAAGAAATGATGTGTCTGTGTAGTTTTTGTTTTTTTTTTGAAGTGGAGTTTCGCTCGTTACCCAGGCTGGAGTGCAATGGTGCGATCTCGGCTCACCGCAATCTCCACAACCTCCGCCTCCCGGGTTCAGGCAATTCTCCTGCCTCAGCCTCCTGAGTAGCTGGGATCACAGGCACGCGCCACCATGCCCAGCTAATTTTTTGTATTTTTAGTAGAGACGGGGTTTCACATTGTTGACCAAGATGGTCTCGATCTCTTCACCTCGTGATCCATCCGCCTCGGCCTCCCGAAGTGCTGGGATTACAGGCTTGAGCCACCGCGCCCGGCCGTGTCTGTGTAGTTTTAATTTGCCTTTCTGTTATTATGAGTGAACTTTTCTAATGTTTAAGAGCCATTTGTATGTCTTCTTCTGTATTTTTATATCTCGCAAGTAGATTTTTTTTCTATAGGGTTGTTGGCCATTTCTTTTATTTTTAGAAGATCTTCATATATTAGGTATATTCATTCTTTGATATAGATTATAGTTTTCCCCATTTGTTGTTTCTCTTTTAAGTTTTCTTAAAGTACTTTTTGTCTTGGTGGTTTTAATTGAAGTTCCTACTTAATAAATAAACTGGAAATGTGAGGAACCAAATACTTTTTATGACCATGTTATCCTTGGAATGTATCTCATTGAACTTGGTCCTTTTTTTTTTTTTTTTTTTTTAACAAATTCTACTCTGATTTTCCTATACCTCTTAAGTTTCCTATACTATGAAGTCTGGGCCTTCACTTATGACAAGATGAAAAGCAGGTCTGCATATGTATGGTCTCTATCACTGTTCTCTACTTGAAACATAGAACTTCATAGATAAGTATTGAACAATTAAGTACTGGTTACAGAAAGTACATTAAGTACTATAGAGAAGAAACAGAAGGTGCAACCTGTATAGAGCCCAGGCCTTCTACATGCTCACTATACTTGAGATAGTTATTTCAAGATTTTTAAAACTAAAATTACTCATGGTGGCAAATCTTTTGCTAGTTTGTCTCAGCCTATTTCCAGCACCTCAGAGCTACGAATCATTCTGCGTTAATTCATTTAACCTTGGCTCCCCTCCAGTGCTTCCCAGCTAAAAATTCCTGAGAACACTGAGGACCTCAGGTGGTCTTCTCCTTCCTTCCCCCTCTAAGTTCATCTAATTTAGGGTACTTTGTTCTACTTGGACTTGGAAGTAGCAGAGTAATTCTTTAGAGATACGATTTCTGTTGGGTTCTAGTCTTCTGTTTTAAGCCAAATGTCTTAGCAAGTGTTTAGAAGGGGCACCAAGGTAGTAATATGCAGGAGGTCGAATTGCCAATAATGGACACAGAATGAAATGATGAGATGGCTAGCGGAAACAGGGAGAATGGGATCACAAAGGCAAAGGGAGGAAAGAATTGCAGTGTAGTGGATAGTCAACCAAGGCATTTCTCTTAGAAGTCAGGAATGAAAAAATGATATGAATTTGAACATTAGGAAATCTTGGTAAATTTCAAGAGTACAGTTTCTGCAAAGTGGGAACACAGTGAATAAAAGAGTGCTAAGAAATTGAGGACAACTGGATTAGCAAATGATAACACAAAGCAGAAGAAGACAGTAGATACTGAGGACAGCAGACTCAGTGGTAGGGTTTCTTGGGAAGGCTGTCTTTGTTATAAGTTTTTGGGGAGAGAACTAGTGTGCAGATGGGGGTAGCTAGGGGGAGAAATTCAAAATGCTAGGAAGACTGAGTGTGGTGGCTCATGCTTATAGTCTCAGCTGCTCAGAAGGCTGAGGTAGGAGGATTGCTTGACTCCAGGAGTTCGTGACCAGCCTGGGCAATATAACCAGACCTTGGGCAAAAAAGCTAGGAGGGTAAAAAATAAATGGGAAACAACACGATTCCCCTTTCAAGTAGCTCATGCTTACTGTGCAGTTTCAGTTCCTCATACTGTTCCAGGTATCTTAACATGTCATAACTCATTCACTTCTCAAAATTCTGTGGGGTTGATACAACTAATATCTCTGTTTTATAAATAAGGAAACTGAGGCACTAAAACAGCAACTTGCCTAAAGTCCCATAACCAGTTTGTGGTACAACTGAAATTGAGGTCTGTCTGGCTCTTTGAGTCCACCCTCTGAATCACCAAATTGTACTGCCACTCTTCCTGTTGTAAATGTTATTTGTAAATGTATTTAATTTTATTACAGAAGCAGACTTGAACCTGAAAATTTGGGGGTCTAAAACTATTTGTTTTGGATGGATTCCGTGATAATGTAATCATCATTCTTGAATAAGCTTAATCATTGAAATATTATTCCCTTTAGGTTGTGAATCATCACTCTTGAATAAGCATAATGATTGAAATGTTTTTCCCTTTAGGCTGTGCATTATGTGTGACTCTTCCAATGAGTTTATTAAACTTTTTCAGGTAAGTATTTTATTTTTTAAATGGGCAAGAAATATGAAAAGTTTTAGCAGTTAGTTGAACTTAGGGATCTGTTTTCCTTTTGGATTCAGGACATTTTGAAAAGGTCACAAAACCTGTATTTTAAATCTAGAATGCAGTAGGATAGTTTATGGTGTCTGTGGTGGCTAATGTAGTCATTTCAAACACAGCACAAAACTACAAGTTCTTTTGTATGGTTTTGGACTCATCAAATAGCCTTCTAATGTATCACTTTTGTGAGTGAATCTTTTCACCAGGAGGGAATATATCCCTATCGAATATTAGTACATTTGCATTTTGTGATCTTACATTTACAAGATCATAAAATTTCTGGATGAGTGTAGTTTAGGACCAAATTGGACCTGTGCTGACTTTTCTTAAATAGCCCTTCGGTAGAAGTTCCTGTCTGGGTTGCGGGGAGATGGGAGTTGCTCAGGTAGAGCTTCGTTTCTCTGATCTATGCGCTTCCCCACTTTTGCTCAGCCACACTGAATTTGCTTATTGTCTCCTGAATAGAGTTTGCTCTTTCCTGCTTTAGTAATTTTGCTCCCACTGTTTCCTTTGCTGCTTTTTCCTCCGGTTGAAACATTTTCTTACAGTTCTCACTTCATCCTTTAGCTCTCTAATCTGTGTAGCAGAATCTTATTTATGTTAAACCAAGCTCTATGAATCTTCTTCATTTATTGGAGTTGGCAGTCATTTGTAGAAGCCATAAGATTTAAAGCTCTGAAGGGTGTAGAGATTATTTCTCTACATTTTTTCCTCATTTTGTAGCAGTGAGGCTCTGATTGGGCAACATATTGCCCTAGGTGGTGTGATCAGTGGCCTAACCAGGATTGGCATTTGGAGCTCTGTTCAGGTGAGCAGATGTGTACTGGAAAACCTGCTGTGTGCTAGAGACACAGAGATGTGGTGTGGCAGTTGCACCTCATAGTCTTTCATGTGAGCTCTGTCTCACTCTAAGTTCTCTGTGACTGTGTCAAAGTCTCGTTTTGTGTCAAAGTCACACTTTGAGGTACTCTTCGAGTATTTTATGTTCATCTTATTTCCCCCATTAGAATATCTTATAGAACAAAGTCCCCATCTTCATATTCTTAGCATAGCAGTTGATAGTTTGATTTAAAGAGAAAAAAATGGGACTAGAGGTCAGAAAATTTCAGTTCTAACCCTGGCCCTGCCACTTGGTAGCAAGTTTTGTAAATTTAAATTCTCTTATCCTCACTTAACCTGTCTGTAAAATGGGATTAATGATGTTGGTTCTGTCTATGCCACAGGATTATTGTGAGTACAAAATAAGTGTATAAATAAGGAAACTATAAACTACAGTACAAGGACTGTACAATTTATATGTAATAATGTTCTGTGTATTACTTGATTTTTTTTTTCCAGAAGCTATAAAAATAATACCTTGAAACACAATTCAGTCTATGAAGCTGTGGTTCCCTTCTTTTCTCCATGCTTGCTGTTCATTTTGTCTACAGCCTGGATCCTTTGGTCACCTTCAGATATTTTAGAGATACATCCTAGAATATTCTACTTTATGGTTGGAACAGCCTTTGCCAATATCACAGTAAGATTTTTTTCTTTTAAAAAATCATAATATATATTTCAAAAAAGAAAAAATCATAGTATGTATTTAGGAATGTATGACAGAATTTGATAATTTGAAAAATCTTTGATATTAGAATAAATAGATTTTAATATAAAGATTTTTATTTCAGAAATTTGAAAGAATAGTAACCTCAAAGACTGAAATGCTAAAAATTGTTTTATTTTGCCCTTTGAAACCAATAGGATTGGAGACTACAGTAGTAGTTTGGAACCGTGGCACACTTAAATTTTTTATTTTGGTTCCCTGCTGAAGAATTCATGGAAAAAGTTTATAGATTCCCTTTAGTCTCTAAATGCATTACCAGTATGGCTGAAATGGCTGCAGACCTAAATGATTATTCTAGGAAGCTTGGAGAGATTTTTGATAGAGAGAAACACACACTTTAAAAATCAGCTGATTTTAAAATTAAGAACATGGAATTTAAAACTTGTAATAAATAGAACGTATTTTTTATCAATTTCTTCCCATGCTGCACCATGCAAGAGAGCAGACAGGAAGCAGAGATCAGTAGTTGAGAAAAGACCCTGATAGTCCTGAAAGCCAGCAAGTCTGTGTTCCAGCCCAGGCTGGGTCCTTATAAGTTTTTATTTTGTAACTTTGCTACTCATCCTATGTTTCCATGTTTGCAACATGTGTAATGTCCCAAGCCCTTCTGATTTTATAGGGTTTAAATATCTAAAAACACTACTGGATTGTGTAAAACCTATCTCTGAAATAATAAACTATATTTAAGTTAGGTCTTCAAAAATAAAAGAGCCAAAGAGGATTTGAGATATTAATGATGGCAATGGGACTGAATTAGAGTTAGCACTTCTTCATCATTGCCATAAAGACACTTAATTGTGTGGGGGTGTGGGAGGCTATTTTGAATTTTTTTTTTTCTTGCATATCATAGAGTCTTAAAATGGAGAGAAATTTCTTTTGTTGCCCTGTGCAAGAATGCCTGCTATAGCATCCTTATTCAGTTATCTTCCAGCCTCTTCTGACATACACTCTTGAGGGTCCGTGGGTTTTTGTGGTGGGTCAAGGGTCCAGTTGGGCCTCTAAGCATTGAGAACTTCTGAACTTAGATAATGTAAGTGTATTGGCTCAGGTACTTGAATGCTTTTCAAATGTTGGAATGACTAGTTTTGAAAGTGCTGTGCTAATGAAAATTTTCTTTTTTTCTCTCTTATTTTTTAAACTAACTTCCAGTGTCAGCTGATTGTTTGCCAAATGAGTAGTACCCGGTGTCCAACTTTGAATTGGCTGCTGGTTCCTCTCTTCTTGGTTGTCTTAGTGGTAAACTTAGGAGTGTCCTCTTACATTGAGAGCATTATCCTATATACATTAACAACTGCTTTCACTCTGGCCCACATCCATTATGGAGTACGAGTGGTGAGTAATCTACAGCAAAATTGGTACAAGTTTGGTCTTATCAATGGAACCAATAAATGTCTCCTAGTAGAAAGGAGGCAATGGAAAATTTTAAAAAGAACGTTGCTTATTATAGCAGCTGTAAGGGTTTTGGGATATACTCTAAATTGTGGATAATATCTAGATGTGTAATTTCAGATATTGTTTCTCCAATGAGTAATTATAAATGATTTTAAAGCTGGATAATTATTATGAGGAATTAGTTCTTATTGTAAGTGGGTATGTATAAGTCATTTTCTTGAGTAGAATTGTGAACTGTTTGGGAGTTTATATGGGACCAGATAATCACATTTGTTGATTATTTCTTCACTTGCTTCTTAGCTTTTAGGCGCATTTTTATTGTTTATTATTAACAAAATTTGGACAGAAACTAAAGTGGGTCCTATAGTGCTTTTTCCCTCCCAATGCCCAGTTTGATAAGCAGTCGAGGTGAAGGAGATTAGAATTTCTAACCGAAGGAAGACTTTCGCATTATTTGAAATTTTACTTCATTTATGCTATTCTTGAGCCCTCATCAGCAAAAGTAATATAAGAGGAAATATAGAAGAAAAGGGATTTTAAGAAATATTTTGTAAACAATATTTTCTTCTAAAATTAACTAGTTTTAGGATGAGTGCATGAATATAGATAATGAAATCAAATAGAATCATGTGGTTTTTCTTTCACTTTAACATTCTTTTCTAATTATTTTACATATTTTAATGTAGGCTGTGCAAAATTCCACCAAGGAGATTACTTAATAATGACCTTGCACAGCACAGTTATTTCAATCATTTAGGTTGTTTCCAGATTTTCACCATTATACATATTGTCCTAAGCTGGGTGTGGAGGCTCACACCTGTAATCCTACTACTTTGGGAGGCTAAGGTGGGTGGATCGCTTGAGCTCAGGAATTTGAGACCACCCTGGGTAACACGGTGAAACCCTGTTTCTGCAAAAAATACAAAAAAAATTAGCCAGATGTGCACCTGTAGTCCCAGCTACTTGGAGGGCTGAGGTGGGAGGATCGCTGGAGCCTAGGAGGTCAAGGCTGCAGTGAGCTGAGATGGTGCTGCTGTGCTCCAGCCTGGGTGACAAAGTGAGTGAGGCCTTGTCTCAAAAAAAAAAAAAAAAAAAAAAAAAGTTGGCATAAACAATCTGGAATATTTTTGTTTCGTTTATTTTCTGAGGATAATTTCATAGGAATGGGGTTGTGATAGGATATTCACATTTTTATGACTCTTACAATACTTCTATTTGGTATGTTTGTTTGGAAAGGAACCCTACCGTAAATCTGTTTGAGAAACAAAATATCTTCTGTATTTTCATACACAGTTCTTAAGTTGGGGAGGCAGCTATCATGCTTGGTAACAACTATACACCTTGCATGTGCTGCCATATGTGGATTTTCTTCCCTTAGCGTTTCTCTCCAAAGTCGCCCTCATTTGTTAGAACAAACTGGATAAAATTGCTAAGGAAAAAAAAATGTGATGAATTGTGACATAAGACATAATTATTTTTGTTTTTATTTGTACAAATGTAACATTGTATGCCTTATATCAACACTCTTGGGCCTTTTTCCTGGTATTTCATCAATGTATGCATGGCGTAGAATCTCCATTTGCCAGTGTCTTTTTTAATTGTTTTAATTTACGATAGCCTTTTAGAAGCATATCTTTAGAAAACTACAGATATGCCAAACCAAACCCAAATACATTTTTCTGTTACTTATAAAGGTACTACATTTTCATTGCTAAAAATCTGGAAAATAAATAACAAGCTAACTGGAAAAAAATTTAGGATCATCTTTTTTGTCTTTGTGTTCTTTTACCACTTCTACAACTTCTGGCCAGGAGGTAAAACTTGCTAGGCCACACAGAACATTCACTGAACTACTGAAATATAAATAATAATTATCAAGTAAATGACATGCACTCACTGGCCTATAACTAAGCTCTTGCCTTCCCACTAGAGATACCCTAACTAATAAGGCCTCTCCAGATTCATAGATCTAGTTTTCTACTATCTCTTCAGGATTAGGAAAGACTACTTAGAAATGTTTCAGCAAGCTGAATATTAAATCTAACTATAAATATGATTGCTTGATCTAGATACAACAGGTCAACTAATCCTATAGTTTTTCAGATTTGGTTGTGAATTTGAGTGGTCTTGAGTGTTCTGAAGACTAGATTTTAGTTCCAAGTCCTAACTTTCCCAGGGTAGTTCCAGTGCTGCCATTCAGCTGTCTAGCTCTATAGCTGTCCTAATCCAGAAAAACCTCTTCAGTATTTATCATGATTTTTGCCATGTCAATAAATTGTTACCTCTATGGAGTAAATTCTGTGTGCTTTAAAAAAATAACAAGGTGCGCATTTGTCATTGCCTCACATTCTGATTTTTCGTAGGTAAAGCAGCTGAGCAGCCATTTTCAGATTTACCCCTTCTCATTGAGGAAACCAAACTCAGATTGACTAGGAATGGAAGAAAAGAATATTGGCCTGTAATAATCTTCTTTCTTTGGACAGAAAGAAGTACTGTAAATAAATGCTTGTAAATATTTCATCCATCACCATTGAACTAGACTGATCTGCTTGACAGACATGGGATCTCAGTATGGTACTTGGACAGCAGGAATGATACATATAATCTGAATTTGTGAAATTTTGGACCTACTAACTCTTAGCCTATTTTATTTTTTATAAAACTACGTGACATTTTGGTTGAGCAGAATGTACATTAGACCAGCATAATGTTCGTAGTGATTTTAGCTTCGTGAGTTTACAATGTTTTGATTCATGCAGGGTTAAAGATGCTTTGTTTTTATTTTTTAAATACCAAAATTGGTTTCAGAACACTGATAACACTCAGAAAACCACAATGTGTTTTTGTATTTGGTACTTTGTAATAGTGGGCATAGCAATAGTCCAAATCTAGTATAGAGAAAGGATTAAAACTAAGTCACCTTCAGCAAGAGATGCCAATGATTACCAAACAATAGACAGTTGCCAAATACTGGTTTCTCTTTCCCATGAAAATGCCTTTTGTCCTCAAATGATAAGAGAGCTAATACATTTAGCTAATATATATTTAGATTCTCTAGCATTCTAGCTCTCTTTGTTATGGACCAGATCTTGATTAACAGTTTAATTTTCTCCTAAAGAAAAATTATTTGGTTGAGAATTTGAGAATGGGTTGTAATTATAGCTCACCCATTGGGATGGTTCATTGTTTAAATGTGACATTTTTCCCCCTTCAGCTGCAGCTTCCCGAGATTTGGTGCCTGTGAGCTCTGATTGTAGAGGAATGGATGTGACAATCCACTCTTATGATAATGACTTGTAAGGCGTGCAGATAAAATACCTTATAAGATACATACAAATTGGAGTTGGGAATTTTATGAACCTCACTATGACCAAAATTAATTTTTCGATTCAGTTTGTCTGTCTGTCCTTCCCCTCTCTCTTTTTTCAGGGTGGGGTGCTTTGTTTTTTGTTTCATACACGATGAAACAGATAGAAATTCTCTCTTCCCCAACTTATCCATTTCCCCACTTGAAGAAAACTTTTGATATATATGCCTTACTGAGTACATGCCCTCTTTAATGTTAATATGACTTGGAATAATTTCTGAGGTATACTGATAAACATAAAAATTTCTTTAATTTTAATGTAGTTACTCTATAAACCATATTTTTTCATGATGTGGATATATTTTCTTCTGTTTCTTTGTTAGTCTTCATTTAATTTGGTGGTGGTGAAATTTACTTGCCGATATTCTTTTATTTTTCACTGAATGAAGTTTGTGCTTTAATGAAGAGTGTATCTTAAACCCCTTTTTTTTGGACAGGTTGCACTTGGATAAAATAGGCACCACTGTGTTGATATGTAATTAAATTCGTAACTATTATTTATGAATGTGACCATTGCTAAATTTAATTATAGTGTATTTCTTTGTTGAATTTCAGACTGCTGCTTTGTAAAAAAAAACTGTAATTGATATTTTTAAAATTTATAAATTCCAATCATTGTCATTGAAGTTATTAGAAATGAGTCACAGCACTAGCTCATGGTTCTATACTCATTTTAAAAAATTATAAAGGTTGAGGTGTATTTGGTGACTTTCTCTGAGACGCAGATGAACATTGGAAATAGATGAGAAATTGATGCAGAAGAACGTGGAGAGTGATCCCATGTTTGTTAATTGCCATCATGGAAGTCAGAGAATTAACCAATTAAGTGACGGTAACTATTTTTTGTATACCTTGTTCTTTGTGATCTGTAAAATTGAACTGGATAAAGTGTTAATTGGGGGTGGGGAAAAGGCTTTGTTTTAAGATTTCTAAGCTAATTATTTTACTGTTTTGCTGACCTTGTACACAAGGACAAGGTTAATCTGTATTGTATAAGAAATGAACTGATACATATTTATAAAATGATAAATTTGGACTACAGGCTTTCTTCACCTTGTACAGTCTGGTAAAAATACCTGTTACTTCTGGCATTAGGGTTACGTCCTATAGTTTGGGGGTTCTTTTACTTCAAAAGTGGGTTTCTGCAGCTCTTTTGGTTTTATCAAATTTATTTGAAAATTGTTTTGTGCCTGTGCTTTCTGACCTGTTTCCTTATGGTGGTAAAGAATTATGCCATAGTCAGTTTTATTGACATTGCTAGATGAAAGAAAAGTGCTGTCCACAAGGGGAAAGTGAAATTGAGCAATTAACTGTTGTTTCAGGATACTAGTGAAGCTTTAGTGTACTGCTGACTCTTCTTGTTTTAGTCTGCCATCTTGAAAGCCCCCATTTGTTGCCTAGAGATATAGCAGCTGAGGCAGGATTCATGACAGGTAGCTGTCTGCATTTATGTCATGCCAATTACTATAACATTTCCAAAGTATAAAAGCTCTTTCAGGCTTATGCATGATATTGTGGGTGACTTCACACCCCAGCCTTTCTCCCCAGCATACAGTGAGCTGCCTTTTGGGGAGCAACGCCAGATAAGGAGCATACATGCATGTTTCTGTACTTTCCGAATAGAGTGCCTTAGCTAGGCCAGAGGTTCTTAATGTGTTTCTGCTGACCAAAGTTGCATACACCTGTAAGAAGTGTCTTTTTAGGTTATGGTATGAAAAAGTATCCTTCGGGCTTGTCAGATAATAATTCTAGATTTGAGGTGGGCATGGGATAAAAACATTTAATAATACCTAGATAGCGAATGCTAATGCTGCCTTTTGTGATCCTTTAATATAATCCATGATGTTAGTGCAGTACACAGTTTGAAGTGGCCACAATTTAAAGTGTCATGCTTCCACATAGAGGTAATTGATAAGCGAGTTTATGGGTTTTAGTCTTAAGGGTAATAGAGTAAATAACTTCCAAATAAAAAGCTAAATATTTCTCCTTGGCATTAAAAAAAAAATATATATATATATATATATATATATATATATATATTTTTTTTTTTTTTTTGAGACGGAGTTTCGCTCTTGTTACCCAGGCTGGAGTGCAATGGCGCGATCTCGGCTCACCGCAACCTCCGCCTCCTGGGTTCAGGCAATTCTCCTGTCTCAGCCTCCTGAGTAGCTGGGATTATAGGCACCCACCACCATACCCAGCTAACTTTTTGTATTTTTAGTAGAGACAGGGTTTCACCATGTTGACCAGGATGGTCTTGATCTCTTGACCTCGTGATCCACCCGCCTCGGCCTCCCAAAGTGCTGGGATTACAGGCTTGAGCCACCGCGCCCGGCTTTTTTTTTTTCTTTTTTTTAATAGAGACAAGGTTTCACCATGTTGACCAGGATGGTCTTGAACTCCTGACCTCGTGATCTGCCCATCTCGGCCTCCCGAAGTGTGGGGATTACAGGTGTGAGCCACCACACCCGGCCCCCTTCTTGGCATTTTAACATCATTATTAAAATACTTTTAATTCTAATTTTGAAAAGAAAGCTAAATGCTGAGTTCAGGATGTTACAGTACTAATACCATCATGTTATTTATTCTAATTTAGAGATATTGAGAGGAGGGGAGTATATGTCTAGAGTTACCCAAATTCTAAATAGATACCAAAAGAGTGTTGATTATGACCTGGAGCCTGAGCTTTGGGAGAATATACAAAGGAAAAAACAGGCATAATATCCACTTTAAAGAGAAGAAAGGACCACCTTAACATCCTGTGAATTTGAAAGTTTCCTAAGTGTTGTTTTCAAGGAACTGGTTTATTTTGTAGTCAGTCAAAATGCATTTGGAATGTACCTTGCTTCCTTAACAGACTTTGACTCTGTGACCTATGAAGAATAAAAATCTGAAGGTACTTGAGTCAGAGGCTACTTTTCCCCTTTGTATTTTATATAGAAGCCTATTTGTCATTCTTCCTCTTCTTTCTTCACCTGGGTTTCCTCGTAACTAGCCACCATCTCGGACAGAGCCTGCCCACTCAGCTCTTGACTTGTGGCCCCTAGATGTTGCCACATTCAGATCTCTTTGATGGCCTTAGATCTCTTGACTAGTCAAGTACTGGGAACATGCCAGAGGGAACAAAGTAAGCTTGATGGGCTGGAACTTTTGACTTTGGGTTCCCAAAAAGCCAAAAACAGATATAGAAATCTTTGGTTGTAATGATGCCTGTGTTCAGAGTGGCCTCATCTTGACCTCAGTTCCGGACTTAAGTACTCTGTAGAAAAGTTGCGAAGTCAGACCAGAATTTTCTTTGTCCCATGAGGTGTCTTTGTAAGGCAGCACGCCCTCTCTTGAACACCCTGTGGGTGAGTAACTTTAGTAAGTTAGCTGCCAGTACTAGAACCTTCCAGGAAGAATTTTAACTAGTATGCTACATTTGAAGCACTTTGACATGTACATTTAAAGTGACAGTTTTAAAAGTAAAATGGTGTTAAATCTTTGAAACTTGAACGTATGATGCTCTGGGCATTTTCAGAAGCTTAAGTAAATTGATTATGTAACCCATTTGATTTGCATATTTTAGTTTTTATGTTTGACAGTGGTACAAATGACTGACATTGGCAAGCAGGTACTTTGGGGTATATGGTTAATCACGGTTGTCTTAACTTTTCCAGAGAAAGTGATGATATGCTTCTTCCTTGCATGGAGCTGTGGAAATTGGATTTGTTGGCTATTCATTTCCAGTGAAATAGTTGGCTATTCTACAGTGCAGAATAGATGTAACCTTTTAAGCCTGCATGCTAATAAGATGCTTTGCTCTTTAGTAAACAAATATGCAAGAGATAATAATCTCTCTTTTTTTTAAGCAGGGATCTGCTCTCTCTATATAGACAGATCTTTTAATGTATTAACATTTGGAGTAGCAAAACAAGTTTTGCCATTTGTAGCTCTCTCACAGGTAGCTTAAATGAGGGGGTTGTGTTGCATATGCTTAGAAAGGCCAGGTTCCCAGAATTGGATGATGCCACGTATACTGATTTTAGAATATTTCAACAAAGGCTTGTCTCCAGGAAAATTCATTTGGACCTCAACAGGATTGTTCTGGTCTTCCACAGACCATTCACATGGTCTTTCTCTCCAGAGAATCATTCTTAGAAAGCCAGGCTAAATCAGAGAGTAGTGCTATTTTAAAAGCATGTATATTGGATGATGTCTATAGAGTACCTTAATGCTATGTTGAAATGGGAGGCAGACTGTTCTCTTCAGCAACACATATACTAAAATTGAAGTTAGAGACAGTATTGAAGACACAGGGGGTAGCCAAATGCTCTGGATATTTCATGTCTCTTTGGCTAAAACCTACTCTTGAGCAGTTTCTGTGGGTAGCAATTAAACTTAGAATTAATTTTAGGGTTTTATTAAAATATATACAATTCACCATGAATTCTTGATTCTGATATTCTTGACAAGCACAATTTGACTATAACAAGAGTAAGTTCTTGACCTGGAACATAGTTACTACTTGATGTCACTAACCAAGTTGTAGGAGTGTGTTATAATTCTGCAAGATCTGTGAATAGCATTATAAATCTGGGCCAGGCACGGTGGCCCACACCTGCAATCTCAGCACTTTGAGAAGCCAAGGCAGGTGAATTGCTTGAGCCCAGGAGTTCAAGACTAAGCTGGGCAACATGGCAAAACCCCATCTCTACTAAAAATACAAAAACAATTAGCTGGGTGTAGTGGCATGCGCCTTTGATCCCAGTTACTGGGAAGGCTGAGGCAGGAGAATCACTTGAAGATTGCAGCCAGCCAAGATCGTGCCACCGTACTCCAGCCGGGGCGACAGAGCAAGACTCCACCTCAAAATAAATAAATACATTTGTTTAAATTACTGTTGTCATTCAGCATTAGACTTTGAGTTTAATAACTACACATTGAGACTGCTCACAATATTAACTTTTTGTGTAGGTTATTTTGTTGTTTAGATAACTTGCCTCTCCGGAGCAATCATTCAGGAGATGAAGACCTAACTATGTGTAATGATATGCTCATTTTAAAAAATGTGCCAAGAAAGCAAAATTTATTATTGAACTCTAAATTTCAGGGTGGTTTTTCTCTGGGTAAAGGGAAAGGCAATGAATAATTGCCAAGATGTAAACTCCCTGCTGCCCACCTCCTCCCGCTCCTCTTCATCTAACATAATATGTAAATTTGTAGCCAATTGTAGCAAAAGAAATTGGTATCTTTTTGAGTAAGGTTTCATGCCCTGTGACTTAAGAATAGGAGGCAGGAATCATGCCACCTATTGAGTTTAGCTTGGACATGTTGCAGTTGGCTTTCTATAGTGTTTTGAAACAAGAGGACAATTCCATTCCTTCTCAGGAACCTGGAAACAACACCGCTTGTGCAACTGGAATATGTTTGCTGCAAGCAGGTGGAGAGGAAGAGTGGTTTAATTCAAGTAGTTTAATTGAACATATTAGTCGTTGGTCTGTCTGGGACTTGCTGTGTTCATAGTAGCAATGTATGTACCATTTATTTTATCTGGTTATGTGTGTATATGCCTTTTAAATATTTACACATATATTCTCCACATATGTATGTATGATATAATCATACATACATGCAGTCTACTTGATTATCAGCAAAATGGTCAGCCTTTATTAGGTTGTTTCTTCATGTGGACTTAATCTGCATGTGGCCCTTACTCTGAAGCCTCTTCCTGATCTGGAGCCACAGTCTGTCTGTCTTCTAGTTCATCTCAGTCCTCAAGAAGGGCCCTTTAAATATGTCACTTTCCCATTTTCCTTTAACCAGGGGTTGTGTGAGCCAGAAAGAGCTTTGAGAAAGATGGGCTGCTTCCACCAGGGTGGAGGCTTCTGGGTCTGCATGATGATGGGGCCCATTTCTGGCCAGCGGGTGGCTTTGGGAGCAGTTGTGCTGCAGGCTTGCTGGGAGAAAACTCTAACTCTTGTGGAAACAGAACCTCATGACTCGCTTAAATTATTTAGCTGGAATATTGTGAAGTGTCAGATAATGTGATGTGCAAATAGAGTATGCCGATGCATTTCCTTGTTTCTGCATTATCTGTATTAGTGTTTCGCATTGCTAGCCCAAATAATCAAGACCAGACTGTTTCTTGTCACTGGATTCTGGAAGCCTTGCCCTTTCAACTGGATTATGTTTATTTCTGCTGCTGTGAAACCCCAAAGTAATGCAGTAGGTTTTAACTGAAAATTGTTTAATTCTATTATCGATAATTATTTATTGTAATAAAAGTAAAAGCAAATAATTTTTAAATCCTTTTAATTGTTTTCAGATTGTCTTATTTGTTTTCCTTGGTAGGTGCAAAAGGGGAGGGAGCTACACGGAGAAAACTAATGTCCACCACTTGTGTCAGGGACTCATTGATGATGTCAGAGCAAAACACTGAAAAGGTTTTTGTTCTATTTTGTTTTTAGAAAGATCGGCCTGCTTGCTCCTGGGTGTTCTGAAAATGAGACAGGTGGCAGTAACAGCTTTTCATAGGCTGCTGCTCCTGACTCGCCCAGAACTGGGTGGTGGCAGTCTCTATAGTCCTAATAATTAATGACTGGGTCACACTTAAATTAGTTTGTAAGGTGGGTTCTTCCTCAAGCATTTTCCCATAGAAGACGTTAACATACGGTATTCATTTTCCAGACAAATCCCACAAAAAGCTGTTAGACCACACTTAGTACGTCTAAATTATAGAAACTGTAACTCCCATTACATGACATTGCTTCTGAGGAGAATATTTCCATTTTCACATCAATCTCCCAGCTCTGGCAGTAGGCACTTAAAAAATTTTTCAGTAGCAGGCTTGAAGACAATGAGGAAGAAAATGCCCCATGTTTGAACCCAGGCTGTTCTCCAGCTGTGCGCTCTTAATCCCTTTCCCTCCCACGCTCTTGGTTGTGGTAGCAGTTATTCCCTTCCTTCTATCTGCGAACCTCAGACACCTCCCAAACGCCTGATGACACATACCAGGTAAGACACTACATAAACTCTCTTAGGGCTACCAAAACTTAAAAACACCCTATGTCCCCAAAGTGTCTTGCGCCTCTTTCCACTCATCTTTTTTCCTCTGCTCACAAATTTACTGAAAGAAAACTTTACAACTGCTCCTACCATTTTTCTTCCTTTCATTCCCAGAGTTTTCCTAAAACCTCCCAAAGCTTTAATACAGTCGCTGTTTCTTAGTCATGTTCAACTCTGGAAGCTTTGAAGAAAGAGCTTTTTACTTTTTTCCTAAAGCCTTAGTTTCCTCATCTATAAAATGGGATTAATACTACCACAGTTAAACTATATGAAGGATTGAATGAGAATAGCGCATATAGAGTGTTTAGCATAGTGAGTGGACTAAGGTAGATGCTTGGTTTCTACTAATATCTAATTCTCTGTCTTTTTACTTTGAGCTTTTTTCTAAACCATGTGACATAGCTCATGACTTCTATGCCTCCTCCCCTCTCTTCTCCTTCATGCCTTTTGAGGCAGTATATGAAGATGATGGTAAGGCAGTTCCCAAAATTAAAAATGAGTAAGATTGCCTTCTCAGAATCTAATTAGTAAACTTCACACAAATTGAAAGAAATACCCTAAGAAGTTATCTAAATGTTTGATGAATTTGTCTGCATCCCCACATTCCAATTAAGGTGATTTAGCATAAACTTACTGGATGTAGAATTAAGTGTGACTAGACTTAGTAAGATATAAAATCTAATCAGTTCATCCTTTTTCTGGAAAAAGACTATCAAAGCTGAAGGTGGATTCCCAGGTAAACTTCCTTAGCAAGGGAAGCCCGAATAGGCCAGATTTCTCAAAACCTACCCAGGGATGAGGGAGCTGATTGTTCTTGCGGCACGCTATCCCCATTGTGGGCATCTGAACCATGGTAGTCAGGCCTACAGGTCAAGGGACTTCCCAATCAGAGTTTGATTCCCCCTGTAGATCAGCTCACAGAGATGTGCTAGTCACAAGGATGTCTTTGTGACCCCAATTCCCTCTCATCGGTAACAGCCCTACTCACCTGCTTCACTTTCTTCAGGGGGAGGGGTCTCCTGTCATTTCTCTTATAAAAATATGAATAAATAAGCTTTATGTTTTATTGAGTCGAAAGTGATTTATCCTTACTGTAAACATTTTTTAAAAAATCTTAGGCCGGGCGCGGTGGCTCAAGCCTGTAATCCCAGCACTTTGGGAGGCCGAGGCGGGTGGATCACGAGGTCAAGAGATCGAGACCATCCTGGTCAACATGGTGAAACCCCGTCTCTACTAAAAATACAAAAAAAATTAGCTGGGCATGGTGGCGCATGCCTGTAATCCCAGCTACTCAGGAGGCTGAGGCAGGAGAATTGCCTGAACCCAGGAGGCGGAGGTTGCGGTGAGCCGAGATCGCGCCATTGCACTCCAGCCTGGGTAACAAGAGCGAAACTCCGTCTCAAAAAATAAAAAAAAATCTTTAGAGAATGTTACAGTCACCCATAAGGCCACCCCCAAGGGATATCAACTACTTTGTGGCCTTCTCCCTATTTTTCTTGTTTACATACTGTCCACATTTCAAATAAAACTGGGCAGGCCAGGCACGGTGGCTCATGCCTATAATCCCAGCACTTTGGGAGGCTGAGGCGGGCGGATCAACTGAAGTCGGGAGTTTGAGACCAGCCTGATCAACATTGAGAAACCCCATCTCTACAAAAAAATACAAAATTAGCCGGGCATGGTGGTGCATGCCTGTCAACCCAGCTACTCCGGAGGCTGAGGCAGGAGAATCGCTTGAACCCGGGAGGCATCCAGCCTGGGTGACAAGAGCAAAAACTCTGTCTCAAAAAAAAAAAGAAAAGAAAAAACTGGGCTCGTACTCTTCATTGAGCTGCATGTTCCCTTTCTCATGTAATGTATCTTGGATATCTTTCTAGGTCACCTTTATTCCTGCCTGTTAGAGAATCCACGGTTGCTTTTTTGGTTCCCCTATTGATGGATTTTGTCATATCTGATTTTTTAATATTACAAGGAATTGGAATGAACGTACAGACACATCTGTGTACATTTCTTTCAAAAAAGTATTTGTTGAGCACTTACTACATATCAAATATTGTGCTAGGTGCTATGTGTACAATGCTGAATAAAACTGATGTAGTTGTGACCCCAATAAACTATAACTAGACTCATGATCTCTTTATGATGATTCTTTTAACTAGAATTGCCTAGTCAATGCATATGCTAATTTATTTTTGTGTGTATACAAATAAATATGTTTTTGTCTAGTTTTTTCCGTTTTTAACAATTTCCTAAATTTAACTGATGAACTCTTTACAAAGCCATGAAAAATTAAGCATTCATTTTCCCATTTATATTTAATTATGATTCATTACATGCCTTCTGACTTTGTTTAATGGTTTTTCTTTTTCTTTTTCTTTTTTTTTTAGATGGAGTCTTACTCTGTCACCCAGGCTGGAGTGCAGTGGTGCAATCTTGGCTCACTGCAACCTCCGCCTCCTGGGTTCAAGCAATTCTCCTGCCTCAGCCTCCTGAGTAGCTGGGACTACAGGTGCGTGCCACCTCACCCAGCTAACCTTTTGTATTTTTAGTAGAGATGGGGTTTCACCATGTTAGCCAGGATGGTCTTGAACTCCTGACCTCATGATCTGCCCGCCTCAGCCTCCCAAAGTGTTGGTATTACAGGCATAAGCCACTGTATCCGGCTTCTTATTTGTTTATTTCATTCCTTTGACCTCTAAAACCATAGTTGTCTGCCCCATGAAAATATTTCTTCCTCTCTCTGTCCTTTGCTCAGTTTTTAAAAAATTTTAATATTTAAAAAAATTTGGTAGGCTGGACAGGATAGCTCATTCCTGTAATCCCAGCACTTTGGGAGGCTGAGGCAGTTGGCTCCTCTGAGGTCAGGAGACTGAGATCACCCTGGCCAACATGGCGAAACCCTATTTCTATTACAAAGACAATAAAAATTAGTTAGCTGGGCACAGTGGCTCACACCTGTAATCCCAACACTTTGGGAGGCTGAGGCAGGTGGATCACAAGGTCAGGAGTTTGAGACCAGCCTGACCCACATGGTGAAACCCCGTCTCTACTAAAAATACAAAAATTAGCCAGGCGTGGTGGCAGGCGCCTGTAATCTCAGCTACTCAAGAGGCTGAGGCAGGAGAATCGCTTGACCGCGGGAGGTGGAGGTTGCAGCGAGCTGAAATTGCATCACTGCACTCCAGCCTGGATGACAGAGAAAGACTCCGTCTCAAAAAAAAAAAAAAAAACCCAAAAAAACATTAAAGAAACAAAAAACTAGCCGGGTGTGGTGGCACATTCCTGTAGTCCCACCTACTCAGGAAGCTGAGGAGGGAGGATTGCTTGAACCCAGTAGGCAGAGGTTCCAGTGAGCCAAGATTGTGCCACTGCACTCCAGTCGGGGCAATTGAGTGAGACGCTGTCTCAAAATAATAATAATAATAAAGGCAAAGAATGGTCATATATGTTTATGTGATACATAGTAATGTTTCAATGCATATAATGTATAGTGATCTGGTCTGGTAATTAGCATACCTGTCATCTCAAACACTTGTCATTTCTTTGTGTTGGGAATGCTCAAAATTTTCATTGCTATTCAAAACTATGTTATTGACTCTAGTCATCCTACAGTGGTACAGAATACTAGAACCTGTCATTTTGTATCCTTTAACAAATCTCTCCCTATTCCTCCCTTTCCCCTAATACGCCAATTTAAACAGTTAATAGATTTTGGCAAACTGACCTTCTAGGAGGTGCCTTTCCAGTGGTGAGTGAAAGTGTTTCCCACACCTACGAAAAAGGTGTGTTACATAATTGAGTCTGCCTGTGGGAGCAAAGAGGGTCTCCCAGCTGGTCAGAAAATGGCTAGAGAGAGCCAGGAAAGGGGACAAGCTTGGGGCTTTTATTGTGGTTACGGGGTGAAGCTGGGAGGAAGGCAACCAGTGCATATAGTTGAAATCTGCCAGCTCCAAAAAGAGCACCTAGGCTTTTTTGACGGCTTGCTCAGATGTGGAGAAGAAAGATGAGTGCTGCTTAAAAGCGGTCAGCAGCCAAACAGCAAAAGTGGAGTCAGATTTCTTATTACAAAAGATGTTGGAAGTGGTATCAGGACAACTGTAGGGCCAAGTATCTCACTGATCACTCTTCATGGGTCATATGGTACCTTTTGCTCTCACTTATCTCTTGTGCAATAGCTGATTCCCACTGACTTTCTCATGGTATTCTACTCCCATGCACACATACTTGTTTCTGTCCTTATGGATAGTGGAAACATGAACCAGAACCTGGAAGAGTCTGTGGTCAGAGGGTGTACCATGCCTCCTAGGAAAGTTTAACGCTTCAGGTTACAACCAAAGGAGACAGAGATCTGGCAGAAGGCCCTGAAGCCTAGAAGCAACTTCCCCCGCTCCTCCTACACCACCACCTGGCAGGTGTAAAAGGAGGATCCAGGCAGCTGCTGTTAGATTCTAGCTGTTGGATGGTTTTGGCACTCCTAAACCTCTCTACTGCTTGCAGTAGAAATGATTTTTAAAACCCACTCCCTTTGCCTCTGGGCAGTTCTTATTCACAAAGGGCATTATCTTCTTGGCCTCACAACTATCTGTGGGTTGCACCATTTAACAGCTGAGAAAATGGCCCTCAAGAAGTTGTGACTTGCTCAAGGTGGCAGGGCAGGACTAGAACTAGTACCCACCCTTTCTCATTGCTCATCCAGTGCCTTTAATTCCCCACGGGCTAATGGGACAGAACCATATTAAATGGAATCCAGTTTTTGTTTGATTGGCTGATTTTTTTTTTTTTTTTTTCCGAGACAGCCTTGCTCTATCACCCAGGGGAGTGCAGTGGCTCCGTCTCAGCTCACTGCAACATCACCAACATTCAAGCGATTCTCCTGCCTGAGCCTCTCGAGTAGCTAGGATTACAGGCGCCCACCACCATACCCAGCTAATTTTTGTATTTTTAGTAGAGACGGGTTTTTGCCATGTCGGCCAGGCTGGTCTCGAACTCCTGATCTCAAGTGATCCGTCCACTTCGGCCTCCCAAAGTGCTGGGATTACAGACGTGAGCCACCGCGCCCGGCCCCACTTTGATTTTAATTCTAAATGAGAACACTATTTTTGTTGACAATGAGACTCCCAGGAGATAGTGCCTTTCTGGAGATAGCTGAGAATTTAAGTGCTTCTGCATCTCTAACTTTTATCCCCTCACCCCTCTCACGGACTGTTTTCCTCTTTCGTAAGTATTTGATTGCACGTGGTTACAGTGGGATCGTTTTAGGTTGCAGCCATGCTGAAAACTGCTGCAGAAGACAATTCCTTGCTGGGTATAAATTTATTGATGGCAGGGTGGTTTCAGTTTATAGAGGAGACTGCCGAATACATCAAGTAGAAGCGCAAAAATGAATGGATGGATGAAATATTCTTTAGCGCATACCTGTTATTCAGTACTCTCTATGAGGGCAGGACAATGCCTGTATCCTTAGCGCTAGCACAGCGCTTGGCACGGAGTCGGCGCTCAATTTTATTTGGTGAATATGAGTTGGAGGAATATTTGATGAATGAATGAAAGACGAAGCAATCATCAGGATCAGTAAGTGATGAACCACAGCTTGGTCCAGCTCTTTAATCCTCTAGTCTCGTGGTGAGACTCCACAGCTCCTCTAATACGTCCGGGGCGGACGGACCTGACATCCCACCGGCGGGAAAGGCACCAGGCGTGGGCTGGGATGCGCAGTTCGAACAGCGGCGGGCGGGGCCCGGGGAGCTGCGCGCGCAACCGCTGGGCGGTGGCTCAGGTGACCTCTCTCCCTGGCAACGGCTTGTTCCTAGCAACCAGCCTGCCGTTCGGAGGTGGACCTGAGGGAGCCGCCCGGGGGCTCCTGCCATGAATTCGCCGGGGTCCCTAGAGGGCCTGGAGCCGAAGGTGGACGAGCACTTGTCCACGCAGATTCTCGAGCCCTCGGTGCACTCCGACAACCCTCAGGAGCGCATCCAGGCTCGGCGCCTTCGCATCGCGGCGCGCCTGGAAGCCCGGAGGCGGTGAGCGCGGGGCAGACGGGGCGGGATCCGCGCAGCAGGGGCTGGTTTCCTGATGAGATAGAAACGTTTCTTCCGGAAGGTTGAGGCAGAATATGGGAAAGTAAAACGCTGGGCCGGGCGTGGTGGCTCGCTCCTGTCTTCCCGGCACTTACAGAGGCGGAGGCGGGCGGATCACTTGAGCCCAGGAGTTCGAGATCAGCCCGGGCAGCATAGGGAGACCCCATTTCTAGAAAACATCGAAAAATTAATCGGGCGTGGTGGCGTGCGGCTGTGGTCTCAGGTACTCGGGAGGCTGAGGCACGAGAATCGCTTGAACCCGGGAGGCGGAGGTTGCAGTGAGTCGAGATCGAGCCACTGCACTCCAGCCTGGGTCAAAGAGTGAGGTCGTGTCTTAAAAAAAAAGAAAAGAAAAGAAAGAAAGAAAGAAAGAAAGAAAGAAAGAAAAAAAAAAAAAGAAACGTTTAACACTGTTGTAAAGTCAGAGACGGAAATTCTCACCCAGTTATTGCTTGGTTGAGAGCTGTGGCTCAGGCACTGGACAGTACACGGAGGAATCAGGTGACCTGTGACCTGCCCTCTGGGGTCTTGCCTCCTTCCCTCCCAACCTTCCTTCCTTCCCTAAGTATTTACTTAGTGGACCTCAACTATCACTTCCACTGGTCTAAATGGCTTACAATGGTCGTGTAGCGGAAACCCTCATTCCTGAAGGTCTGAGGACCATACCCACTGAGGCTAGGGTTGCTGTACCCATCCACTCACAGCCATAGTGGGCTAAGGGAGGACCCGGAGGCACCTGAATTCCTGAAAGTCCTCATTGTGTGCACTTAGACCTTCTTCTACCGGTCACGGTCAGTTGCCGTGCCAAGATGGTGACTTCTGGTCTGCTGCTCATTGGACACCAGGAGTCCAAAGTGCCCAGGTGGCAGCTATCACTTGTAGTTCAATGGGGTCCTTGCTTTGTGCCCTGGCAAGAACACACCCCTTTGGGAACCAGGACTACTGACCTTGCAGACGCCAGAGTTGTGGATGCAGGAAGCGCAGAGTCCCCCATGAATCATTAGGAACGATGTTAAGTGGGGCCACTCCAGCTTCTACACACTGGTTGTCAGTCCCGTGTATTTTTTTCTTCTGGGACAGAGTCACACAAAGTCTCTGGCTTAGTGCAGTACTGCATTCAAGAATGTGGCACTCCATTCTTTAGTGTAGGGCCTCTGAGCTGGGGCTGCAGCTGTGCCTCCATCAGGCCATTCAACACCATCAGACTGGCCGATTCTGGAAGTTGCGCATGTGATGTGACCAGTAGTCATATCACTTCTGCACCTCTTTTGCTGTGAAGTGAGTCACTTGGTCAGAGGGTTTATTGTGTAGGATTCCATGCTTGAACTTCGGACACTTCTCAACCCCCTGGATAGTGGTGCTGGCCTAAGCTTTGTGAGTCACTTTTCCTTCCATGCAAACTCCATGACCAGGTGTGCTGCTTGAAGCTCCACCCATTTGGAAGGCTTTTCATCACTGTCTTTCAAGGCCATCCCTGAATGTGGCTTGCAGTGCAGCTGCTGTCCATTTTTAGCCTGAACCCACAAACCCTGCCAGCCGATCCATAAACTAAACTTGGGCTATTTCTTCTTTCTTCAGCTGGTCGTATGGGACTTCTCCTGGGCCACGGGAAGAGGCATTGGTACAAACATGGAAGGCGATGTCTGGGTCTGGGCAACCTGCTCATGCAGCTGACTTGTGCAGACTATAGTCCTCTGGTCCTGCTTGGGCTCCATCTCAGATCTACCATTTCCATCTTACAATGGCCTGCCTCTGGGCCTACCCAACTTCATGACTTTGAGGGATATGAGATACCCAGCTCATGTCTGGGTCTGGGTCGTGATTCTCCCACTGGGGTTTGCCATAAACTGCACATGCCATCTTTTTCACTACAGGCACCTCCAAACCATAGGGTCTGGTGGATCACGTGACCAAAGTAGCCTGGCTGCTTACACTGTGGCCTGGGTCCTTTCCTGTTCTAGGCACCACTCAAAGCTGGCAGCTTTTTGTGTCAGCCTGAACAGTGTTCCTAAGTGTGGGATGTATTGCCTCGAGGATCCAAAGTGGCCTAAGAGGCATTGAGTTTCCTTCTCTGTTGAGGACGCAAGATGCAGTAGATTTGTTTTTTACTTGATAGGCTATCCCAGTATGCCACTGACCACGGGACCCCAACAAACTTGAGTGACATGGCAGCCCCTGGGTCTTCATAGGGTCGATTGCCCACTGCCTGGGGCACAAGTCTCACCACGCCCTGCAGCGTGTTTCCATCACTCGCTCTTCCTGGCTGATTGCTGCAGGGCCATCAGTGGAATGCCGGGGGCTGGTAAACCCTTGCAGTAAAGGGCCAGATAGTAAATATTTTAGGCTTTTTGGATGCTATGGCCTCTTTCCCAGCTGCTGAACTGCCATTGCAGTGAAAAAGCAGCTACAGGAAAGACATAAACAAATGGGCATGGCTGTGTTCCAATAAAGCTTTATTTATGAACACTGAAATTTGAATTTCATAGACGATTGATTGCTGTCTCACAAAATAGCCTTCTTTTGATGAAAAAAGATAATAAACTGGGCACAGTGGCTCACACCTGTAATCCCAGCACTTTGGGAGGCTGAGGCAGGCAGATCATGAGGTCAGGAATTCGAGGCCAGCCTGGACAACATAGTGAAACTCCATCTCTACTAAAAATACAAAAATTAGTCAGGCATGGTGGCAGGCACTTTTAATCCCAGCTACTTGGGAGGCTAAGGCAGGAGAATTGCTTGAACCTGGGAGGTGGAGGTTGCAGTGAGCTGAGATCGTGCCACTGCACTCCAGCCTGGATGACAGAGCAAGACTCTCTCCAAAATAATAATAAAGTTTATTTTTTAGAGCAGTTTTAGGATCACAGCAAAACTGATCAGAAAGGACAGCATCCCCAATATTCCCTGCTCCCACATATGCACAGCTCAGGAGAATTACCACTGCCAACATCCTGCACTGGAGGGCACATTTGTAGCAATATATGAACCTGGGCACATCTTTATCACCCAAACTCCATCATTTACCTTAGGGTTTCTTTTTGGTGTTGTACATCCTATGGGTTTGGGTAAATTTATAGTGACACGTGCCCACCAGTATAGTATTATACTGAATATTTTCACTGCCCTAAAAAAATCCTGTCTGCTCTAATTATTCATCCTAGTCTTTTTTTTTTTTTTAAACCATTTGAAATTATAAAAATTGTCCAGTGCGGTGGCTCATGCCTGTAATCCCAGCACTTTGGGAGGCCAAGGTGGGAGGATCACCTGAGGTTTGCAGTTCGAGACCAGCTTGCCCAACATGGTGAAACCCTGTCTGTACTAAAAATACAAAAACTACTGGGGTGTGGTGGTGGGCACCTATAATCTCAGCTACTTGGGAGGCTGAGGCAGAAGAATTGCTCAAACCCAGGAGGCGGAGATTGCAGTGAGCTGAGATCACGGCACTGCACTCCAGCCTGGGTGACAAGTGTGAAACTCCATCTTGAAAAAAAAAAATTGTAAAAATCATTATTTGCCTGGAAGCCATACAAAAACAGATGATGGACTGGATTTGGCCCACAGGCCACAGTTTGCCAGTGCTGAAGTACTGGATCATGTGATGTCCTCTGGGATATCCAGATGTCCTTGATATATTCAGAATATATTAGGACAGAGATCAGGAGAATTACCATGGACCTGTGAGTGTGACAGACATGTAAGTGATTATCATTGTCTGTTCCATGTGAATGTGGACTTCCTGATTCTTTTTCCTGACTGAGGTAGAAAAGCATACATTTGGCCCAATCGGTAGCCACATGTACTGTGCCGGAGGCCCTACAAATTTGCCCTAGCGAAGCTTACCACAGTTGCATAGATGCTGTGTTCAGGAGTGCTCCTTGCGGAGCTTCTGGTAGTTGACAGTTTTTTTTTGTTTTGTTTTGTTTTTTTTTTTTTTTTTTTTTTGAGACGGAGTTTCGCTCTTGTTGCCCAGGCTGGAGTGCAATGGCGCGATCTCGGCTCACCGCAACCTCCGCCTCCTGGGTTCAGGCAATTCTCCTGCCTCAGCCTCCCGAGTAGCTGGGATTACAGGCACGCGCCACCATGCCCAGCTAATTTTTTTGTATTTTTAGTAGAGACGGGGTTTCACCATGTTGACCAGGATGGTCTCGATCTCTCGACCTCGTGATCCACCCGCCTCAGCCTCCCAAAGTGCTGGGATTACAGGCTTGAGCCACCGCGCCCGGCGCGTGAACATTTTCTTTTACTGAGCTTAGTTTATATAACCATGCCATTAACATTTGTTTGTTTTTTGAGACGGTGTTTCACTCTTGTTGCCCAGGCTGGAGTGCTATGGCGCGATCTCAGCTCACCACAACCTCTGACTCCCAGGTTCAAGTGATTCTCCTGCCTCAGCCTCCTGAGTAACTGGGATTACAGGCATGCACCGCCACGTCTGGCTCATTTTTGCATTTTTAGTAGAGACAGGGTTTCACCATATTGGTCAGGCTGGTCTTGAACTCCTGACCTTGTGATCTGCCCACCTCAGTCTCCCAAAGTGCTGGAATTACAGGCATGAGCCACTGCGCCTGGCTGTCATTAACATTTTTTAAATGAAGATAAAATTTATAGTACAGAACAAAAGTAATGCATTAATACTTTTAATTACATTAATGCATTTTGGAGGAAGAAAGGAAAAAAAAATCACATGAAGAGATATTTCCAAAAGAGTGACTTTGTAAGGTTAGGATAATGAGTTGCATGGCCAGCTGCGGTGGCTTATGCCTTTAATCCCAGCACTGTGGGAGGCTGAGGCAGATGGATCACTAGGTCAGGAGTTTGAGACCAGCCTGACCAATATGGTGAAATCTCGTCTCTGCTAAAAATACAAAAAAATTGCCGGGCATAGTGGTACAGACCTGTAATCCCAGCTACTCAGGAGGCTGAGGCAGGAGAATTACTTGAACCTGGGAGGCGGAGGTTGCAGTGAGCTGAGATTGTGCCACTGTACTCCAGCCTGGGCAACAGAGTAAGACTCTGCCTCAGAAAAAGAAAAAAAGGAAAAAAAAAAAAAAAAAAAGAGAGAGAGAGAGAGAAAGAATGAGTTGTATGTAGAATGGGAGCACTGAAGTAACTCGGGTTTGTTTCTTGTCTTTACAATAACTGTGCTGTTGTTTGTTAAATCTCTATTCTGCAGGTATATGAGTAATCTCCCAGAAATGTTAAACTTGAACTGAGAACCAGAGATTGGGCATTTCGGTGCATTTGCACATTATTCCTACTCTTTATTCTTTGTTAGTGGTTGGAGCCATGCATTATGAGTGAGCGAGCTTGGACCATACTGTACCATTTCAATGTTCTCTCAAAACAAATGCATGCAGCTGAGTCTGTGTGTGCATGGAAGTTCCCTGAATTACCTTCTCTATTCATTAAAGGAAAAGAGATTAAAATATGCTATATTGAATCTTACCTATATATTATTAATAACCAATAGTAATTGCAGCAATGCATCAGAACTTAGATTGATGAAAGTTTTTTTCAGAAAGAAGTACTTTATCACTGACATTGTTTCGAATTGCTGGCACATGTGATAATAAAAAGCAGTTGTATTGTTTTTACGTTATCTATCACCAGTGTACCCCTTGGTTGCCTGTGATACCCACTGCTGCAGCTGCCTGTGCCTTCTTACGTCATGAGGTGTAGTGTTAAAATGAAAGTTAACAGAGTCAAATGTCATATAAAGATAAAGAAGGTGGCCAGGCGTGGTGGCTCACACCTGTAATCTGAACACTTTGGGAGGCTGCGGTGGGGAGATCACTTGAGACCAGGAGTTCGAGACCAGCCTGGCCAACATAGTGAAACCCTTGTCTCTACTAAAAAGACAAAAAATTAGCTGGGCATGGTGGCACACTCCTGTAATTTCAGCTACTTGGGAGACTGAGGCATGACAATTGCTTGAACCCTGGGAAGGGATGGTTACAGTGAGCCAAGATCCTGCTACTATAGGTTTGACATTTCTGGAAAATGTCACTCTTTTTTTTTTTTTTTTTTTTTTTTGAGACAGGGTCTCACGCTGTCACCCAGGTTGGAATGCAGTGGCGTGACCTTGGCTCACTGCATCCTCCACCTCTTAGACTCAAGTGATCTCCACCCCCCACCCCAGCCTCCTGAGTAGCTGGGACCACAAGTGTACACCACCATGTTCTGCTAATTTTTTGTATTTTTGATAGAGATGGGGTTTCACCATGTTGCCCAGGCTGGTCTCCAACTCCTGACCTCAAGTGATCCTGCCACCTTGGCCTCAAAAAGTGCTGGGATTATAGGTGTGAGCCACCGCACCTGGCTGGGAGATGTCACTTCTGGGTAGAGATGCCAGATGGAATACATACAGACATCGACCTTAGATCTCTGTCTAAATTCCATTAAAATGACATTTAAGGGGATTAAGTAAAAAAGACACAAATCCACAATCAAGAACAGAGGACTCAACAGCAACGTAATTGTGGAAGCTGGGAAGTGCAAGATAGATGGTAAATGGGTGAGCAGATTCAAGAAGATGGAAAAATAAGCCGATAGTGAAGAAAGCTGAGAACCCCCTTGATTTACTCTGCACGAAATCTCCAGAGACTAGGAGATTGGTGGCATCATATTCATCCGTGAGGATTTAAAAAGTCCTGTGGCCCTTTAAATGGCCTGACAGGTCCTTTGCTGCTGAGAGACCTCAAAGTTCATAGCCTTTAACTGTGACAGGACAGAGACTGGTCATGTCCACTTGCGGCTGTCTCCATTCCTTTACTAATTATTATGAGGTCAAAGGCTGACTGGAAGATGACAAAAGGCCAGAAGACTCCTTGGCTTAATATGTTTGACCACCTGGCACCATCTTCACGTCTATGGTTCCAACCTGACAACCACCCTGGACCACAAAGACCTCTTCTTCCTGGATAACTGCCAACTTCAGGCCCATTTGGACTTGTTTCCTGAGACTGCACACATGCTGGATTTATGCCCTAAGTGTCACCTTTTTGCATGTATGACCTAGTTGTAGTACATTTAAATGTTAAATCTCCAACCCAAAGTGAACATGAGTAGTGTGATGTCACACGTTCCTCACACCTAAGCCTAGTGCACATGCGTAATGAGTTTTCTCCGTAAATATTCACAGCCTTCTCCTATATCCCGTAGAACATGCATATCCTACCTCCCTGCCTAGCATAAATATCTGCCTTATTTTCTCGCCTGTAAAGCCTGCTTCCCAGTTTCAGCTGAAGGCTTGCTTCCTGCCTGCAGGTTGTGACCTTTAGAAATAGTTTTCTTTTAATTTTGTGGATTCTGTTTTTCTGTTGACATTTGGAAGTGGAGGTGAAGAAATGAACCAAAATAAGGACAACCGATTGGAAAATTAGTAGGTAGATGCCCAGACCCTTTCTCTCTCTTTGCACAGAAGACTGGAGGTTTGGAGAAAGTCAAGCGGCGTGTCTAGGACTTGGGGAAGGCTAGACAGAGACAAGGCAAGGATACTTCATGGGAAACAAGAGGATTCAGGGAACGTATGCACGCTGGATGCAGACCTTCCAGCTCTCCTCTCACCCGTTCCTGGAATGCTGGCATTTCGGCCTTCACATTCCAGGCAGGAGGCTGAGAAGTTTCTCTGTGGAATTCGACCAGCCCCCAAAGAAAGATTTAAAGACACTAATGTCGGGCTGGCTGGACTGGCTCACACCTGTGTAATCCCAACACTTTGGGAGGCCAAGGTGGGCGGATAACCTGATGTCAGGAGTTCAAGACCAGCCTGGCCAACATAGTGAAACCCCGTCTCTACTAAAAATACAAAAATTAGCCAGGCGTGGTGGTGCATGTCTGTAATCCCAGCTACTTGGGAGGCTGAGGCATGAGAATTGCTTGAACCTGGAAGGCGGAGGTTGCAGTGAGCCAAGATCACGCCACTGCACTCCAGCTGGGTGACAGAGGGAGACTCTGTCTCTAAATAAGTAAATAAATAATGCAAACACTAAAAACATTGGGTTTGCTCACAAAACAGCCTGATTAAATCAGCCCACACTGACATGCAGCTGTTAAGGCACACCCTTGTACTCACAGCTCCCATCAGCTTAAAAAATTTTTTTTTTATTATTTATTTATTTAGTTTGTAAGGAACAGAGTCTCACTCCATCGCCCAGGCCGGTGTACAGTAATTTGATCATAGCTTACTATAACCTTGAATCCTAGGCTCAAGCAATCCTCCTGCCTCAGCCTCCTGAGTATCTGGCACTACAGGTACACACCACCATGCCCAACTAAATTTTTTTTATTTTTAGAGATGGGGTCTTGCTGTGTTGCCCAGGCTAGTCTTAAACTCCTGGTCCTTCTGCCTTGGCCTCCCAAAGTGCTGAGATTACAGACGTGAGCCACTGTGTCCAGCCCCATCAGCTTGTTTTTAATGTTTAAATTTTTATTTGTCATACAATTACAATTTATTTTTTTCTGCTTTATCCTGACACCATATTGCAGGCTTCCAAATGGCCAGGGACTTAGATTGAAATGATACTAAATTGTCCTTATTTTCTCGAAATTCTTGGATTCTGTGTAATCAGGTGTGTTTAGGTACACGTAACCAAAACAAACTGTCCTTTATGTAGTCGTTTTTTTTTTTTAAGCCACTCTTGCTTCAGCAACAACTAGGTAGCCACTATGAACATGGTAACATTAAAATTGGTAGTATTAGTGTCCTTCCCCTAAATTGTCATGAAAGTTACCAATACACTTGTAGCTTTAGGTCTTTGGTACGTCTCAGACAAGATAGGCAAGAATTTGGAGAATATTTTGAAAATAAGAGCAATAGACACATTCAGCCACAACTAGAATAATAGAACTCAAAGTTTTACAATTACTTGATATAAGCGAAAACAGCTTTAAATCTACCTCATAAGAGTTGTTTTATTATTAGCTTGATTTTTTTGTACGTAAAACAGTGTTTATTCATTTTTAACCAATGTTTTAATTTAACTTTTCTTCTTTTTTTTTGAGACAAGGTCTCGCTCTGTAGCCAGGCTGGAGTGCAGTGGCATGGTCTTGACTCACTGCAACCTTCGCCTCCCGGGTTCAAGCTATTCTCCTGCCTCAGCCTCCTGAGTAGCTGGGACTACAAGTGCGTACCACCATGCCCAGCTAATCTTTGTAATTTTAGTAGAGATGGGTTTCATCAGGTTGACCAGGATGGTCTCGATTTCTTGACCTTGCGTTCTGCCCACCTTGGCCTCCCAAGGTGCTAATATTACAGGAGTGAACCACTGCACCCGGCCTAATTTTATTTTTCCGTAGGCTGTTTAGTTCTTATCATGAGTCAGTAACCAAGGATATCTATGCATGTGAGGAAAATCTTCAACATGAAAGGTAGATTCAAAAATTAACAAATAGAAAATAGCACCGAAGAGGGAATTAAGACTATGTGAGAAGAAAAAAAACAATAATACCACAAAAAGATGATCATTCAGATCTTTGAAGTCTTTAGGGGAAAAAAGGGGGAAAAACAGATCCTCAGGAGAAAAAAGAGATGATATGTCAACCATGGAATGAGAATACAATGCTATTAAAAGGGATGTTCAGAGAAAAAAATACAGCTCTTAGAAATAAAAAATAGAAAAATAGAAAACATTAGAAGGATTGGAAAATAAAGATGATGAAGTCCCCTAGAAAATAGAGCACAAAGAAAAAAGGTAGAAACTTATAGAGAAAATATTATTATTATTATTATTTTGGGGATGGATTTTGCTCTTGTTGCCCAGGCTGGAGTGCAATGGCATGATCTTGGCTCACTGCAACCTTCACCTCCTAGGTTCAAGCAATTTCTTCTGCTTCTGCCTCCCAAGTAGCAGGAATTACAGGCACCTGCAACCATGCCTGGCTACTTTTTGTATTTTTAGTAGAAATAGGGTTTGATCATGTTGGCCAGGCTGGTCTTGAATACCTGACCTCAGGTGATCCACTCGCCTTGGCCTCCCAAAGTGCTGGGATTACAGGCGTGAGCCACTGCACCCAGTCAGAGAAAAATATTTTTTAAAATTAGAGGCTATTATCACTTTTCTAGACCCAGAAAGAAAAGACAGATTAAATGGAGTGGGGAAGATACTATCATGGAAAGAATTCAAGAACATGGCACAGACCTGAAGATCATGAGGTTCCTGATTGAAATGCCTAACATAGTGGATGAAAATAGACCCACACTAAGGCACACCACTGAGAAAGTTCAGAACACTGAGAACAAAGAGAAAGGGCCTACAAGCTTCCAGAGTTAAAAAAACCAAAAAAACAAAAAAAACAACAAAAACAACAAAAAAAACAAAGACATGGTCACATACAAAAAACAAAAACATGGTCACATACAAAGAAAGAGGTAAAAGACAGAATGACTTCAGGTTTCTCAGCAACACGGGAAGGAAACAGTGAAGGAAAGTTATTTCCAACCTAGAACTCTAAACCCAGGTAGAAAATCAACCGAGTTCCAATTTTTTTAAATCCTGAGAATGGACTTTGGTCAGGAAGTGGAATATTCAAGATGGCAGCTCCCATTTAGACCACATAGATGGTGTGGTGGTGAGGAAACAGCTTCCCAAAAGAGGACTCAGTCCCCGAGGGAGCTCAAATCTGAAGAGACAGAAGTCTGCGACAGTTCCTTTGGAGAACATACTAGGTCATTGCTGAACAACAGAAATACAGTATCAGCCACATATGTCATTTCACGTTTTGCAGTAGTCTCATTGAAAGTGCTAAAAACAGAACGGGTGAAGTTAATAATTTATGTAACCCAATATATAAAGGTATTATTTTGATTTGCAATCAGTATAAATCAGACTAATGAGATGTATTGCAAATATTTTTTGTTCAAAGTCTTTGAAATCCATCTAGAGTGTATTTTATACTCATAGCACATTTCAGTTTGCACCAGCCACATTTCCAGGGCTTTATAGCCACATGTGGTTATGGCTACCATGTTTGGACAGTACAGTGCTAAGCAGTAAAAAATGATAAATAAAAGCCAGTGATGAGATTTAAGTTAAAACTAGTTAGTAAGAATTTATAGCATGTCTGCAGCCCGGCCAATGCGGTGAAGTGGGGAAAGAGACCCAAGCATCTAGGGTCATCTCCCCCTTGACTTCCACACTGCATTTCAATAGAAGAAAAGGCTGGACACCCCACACCTCCTTAATTGCCTTCCTATCGATAGCAGGCATAGTATGGGGGAATCGCTCTAGAAGGCATTGTTTTTACTTAAACAAGATCAAACACCTACCCCAAGCCTACTCCACGGACCAAGATCCTTTCACATGTCATTTCTAAGGCTGTAAACCCAAGACCCTTTCATGTGTAATATCTAGAGTTGTAATCCTACATAAAGGCAGAGCTTCTCTTTGTTTAGAGGAGCCTGGCTATTGGGCAGCTATGTGCCTTGCTCCCAGCTGAAATACATCACTCCTTCCTTCCTAGTTCGGTGTCCGAGAGTTCTGTTTCTCATAGCTGCTCCTGCTTCAGTGAAACCTCATCTTTACTAAAAATACAAAAGTTAGCCAAGCCTGGTGGTGCATGCCTGTAATCCCAGCTACTTGGGAGGGTGAGTCAGGAGACCTGCTTGAACCTGGGAGGTGGAGGCTGCAGTGAGCTAAAATGGCTCCACTGTACTCCATCCTGGATGACAGAGGAAGACTCTAAGAAAAAAAAATATGTAGCATAGCTGGACTGCATCATCGTTTTTTTTTCTTTCTGAAGCACTGATCTTTGATCCAGAAAGCAGTTGGAAGGGATTCTTTTTTTTTTTTTTTTTTGAGACGGAGTTTCGCTTTTGTTACCCAGGCTGGAGTGCAATGGCGCGATCTCGGCTCACCGCAACCTCCGCCTCCTGGGTTCAAGCAATTCTCCTGCCTCAGCCTCCTGAGTAGCTGGGATTACAGGCACGTGCCACCATGCCCAGCTAATTTTTTGTATTTTTTAGTAGAGACGGGGTTTCACCATGTTGACCAGGATGGTCTCGATCTCTCGACCTCGTGATACACCCGCCTCGGCCTCCCAAAGTGCTGGGATTACAGGCTTGAGCCACCGCGCCCGGCCGGAAGGGATTCTTTAGAGCTGGTCATTAACTGGTAGTCAAAGTAGAAAGTCAAGGGAATTTTTTGAGTGGTGATGGGAGCATGATAAGCCTGGCAATAGCTGAAGACCTGAGTAAAATGGAACAATGAGTTTGCTTAGTAAGAAAACAAAGAGCATGTTCAATAAGAATAGGGAAGTCAATGAAATGGCAAGGAAAAAAACAAGGGTTTTGCTTAGATTGGAGTGGAGGATGGTAACTCAGCTCTTTATCTCCAAACTAGTGTTACGCTAGGTAGGATTGTCCTGGACTTTGAACAAAGGGAGTAGAGAGGGAAGTCAGAGTTAGAAAAAGTTGAGAAAGAATGAGATAAAGAGATCTGCCAGGCAGGAGAATCGCTGGAACCTGGGATGCAGAGGTTGAAGTGACCCGAGATCGTGCCATTGTATTCCTGCCTGGGCAAAAAGATCGAAACTCTGTCTCAAAAAAAAAAAAAAAAAAAAAAAAGTCCGTGTGTTGGATGTTGGTTTCATTTTTCCTAAGGCAGTACTGGGAGCCCTTATGGCCACTGTGTGCCAGAGGAGACAGCTGGGTCTCAATGATGTAAGTAGTATGGGGATTGGTGAGGTCATTCTCCATGCTTCCTCTGAAGTCCATAATCTGGAACCTTATCTCGCCACCGCCCCTTTAGTCTTGTGTTCTGATTCACACACAGACAAGCACACACACATGCACTATTTATAAAATTCATGCAATACAAAAAGGTAGAAAATCTGTTCCTTAAGTAATTGCTGTTATCTGTTTATCATATATCTTTCCAGAAAATGTCCTGTGCACATCTAAACCTGTTTTAAAAAGAAAATGTGCATTGTAGTCTACATACTGTTCTACAACTGGCTTCGTTCACTTAACGGCTGTGGACATTTTCCCTTGCTGCTGGGTTTTGCACCATTCTTTTTGTTGGCTACAAAGTATTTTGGAAATGTTTCCTCTTAATTAGTCAGCTATTAATATGTATGTAGAATGTTTCCATGCTCTTGCTAGTATAGTCAGTGCTACGATCATCTTTCTTGTGCATTCATATTTATTTATGTACTTGTGAAGGCTTTCTATAAAAAATTCCTAAAGATAGGACTGTTGGGTCAGAGGGGAGGCACTTTTAAGTTTTTGACAAATCTTGCCAAATTGCCTTTTAGACAGATTTTTACACTTTACATTCCCACCCTTGGAGTGTGGAAAGTTGGGCTCCCACCCAATATTGTCAACCTTTAAAATATTTTTTTAGTCTGATAATAGGGTAATGATGACTCACAGGGTTTTTGTTCTCTGATTGTATGTGAAGCTGACTCTATCTTCAAATGGCTATTTGCCATTTGTATTTCTTTGGGAAATTGCCTGTTCATATCCTCTGCCCATTTTTCTCTTTGGTATTTTGTCTTTTGTGTATTAATTTGAAGGAGCCCTTCCTATTTTATGGATATGAAAATTTTGTAAAATATCTTTTGCCAGGTTATCCCTTGACTTTCAAGGATAAAATTTCTATATTTTACAAAGTAAAATCTTTTAATCTTTTTTTTTTCTGAGTTTGATCTTATTCAAAGATGGGTTTTCTATGCTAAGATTGTATAGATATTCTCCTGTATTTACTTCTAGTGTTTCTTATGACTGTAGTTTAAAAAAATATTTAATTTTTTCTTTATGATAGAGACAGGGTCTCTCTATGTCTCCCAGGCTGGTCTCAAACTCCTGATTTAATGCAATCCTCCTGCCTTGGCCTCCCAAAATGCTGGGATGACAGATGTGAGCCACCGCGCCTGGCCAATATTTAAATTTTAATCCATAAGGAATATATATTTATATATGAAGTACAATGGAACCATTATTATTATTGTTGTTTACATAAATAGAGATGGGGTCTTGCTATGTTGGTCATGCTGATCTTGAACTCCTGGCCTCAAGCAGTCCTCCTGTCTTGGACTCCTAAAGTGTTGGGATTACAGGCATGAGCCACTGTGCCCGGCCAAAACCTTTAAATGTAGAATTTAAGTACAAGAAATAACTTCATTTTTTTCTGTCTTCCCCCCCCACCCCCATCACAGGGAAGCACTTGGAGAATATTTAGATGGGAAGAAGGAGAGTGAGGAGGATCAAAGCAAGAGCTACAAACAGAAAGAAGAAAGCAGATTGGTATGAACTGGTTGGCAAATGGGCTCTGGAAGACTAGTGAGCTGGGTGACATCATGGTTTTCACATTGAGACTGGAAGAAATCATAAGGTCGATGTTGCTGTCTCTAGGCAGAACGGAATAGAACCTTTCCCATTTGAGAGCTCTCTAGGAGTGAGCTTTCAGATGACAGTTTCTTATATTTATGCTGTCTCTTCTCTGCTCATGCACTTTTAGTGGTATTCACTCTTCATAGGATCAGGTCCAGATGTTTTAGCCTGGGCATTCAAAGCCTTTGACAGTCTGTTCCTGTTTTAATTTTCCAAGCATATCTCCCATTCATTACCTTATTTGGGCCTTCTGCTTTGGTGAGGTGATCTGATGTGCTCACTCCCCTCCAGTGGGGCCTTGTTCATCCTTGCTCTGTGCCTTTGATCATCTGGAATGCTAGGGCCCCTCAATTCTCCTCCTCTTCTCTCCGCTCATCTGACCACCTTCCCTTTTTTTTTTTGAGACAGAGTCTTGCTCTTTCGCCCAGGCTGGAGTGCAGTAGCATGATCTCAGCTCACTGCAACCTCCACCTCCTGGGTTCAAGTGATTCTCCTGCCTGAGCCTCCCCAGTAGCTGTGACTACAGGCGAGTGCCACCACGTCCAGCTAATTTTTGTATTTTTAGTAGAGATAGGGTTTCACCATGTTGGCCAGGATAGTCTTGATCTCCTGACCTTTTGATCTACCCACCTCAGCCTCCCAAAGTGTTGGGATTACAGGCATGAGCGACCGCACCTGGCGTCACTTTCCCATTTTTAACAACCCTCTCAAGACCCAAATCCTTCTTGGATTCTTCCTCAGCCCAGCCTGAACTTCCTTCCTCCACACATTGAATACGTCCTGTCTGTGCCATTCTTTCCATTTTGATAGTTTTCTGCTGCATATGACTTTTCAGATGTGTGTGCCTGCAGTCATATGACTTTTCAGATGTGTGTGCCTGCAGTGTCCGCAGCGAAACTGTATGTACTGTGAGAATGAGAGCCTCTTCTTGTAGCCGTGGAGTAGTGTGTAGCTTGTACTCAGTAGACACAAAAAAGAAAATCATTGATTACTCTTTATGGCAATGCAACAGCTCCTGGGATGCTTAATAACGGACCTGGAACAAGAGGTGCTGGAGGGATAAACAGCAGCTCAAAACAGCAGACCAGAACTGGCAACATGCTGCATTTCATCAATGCTAAGTGAAAGGCGAAAATGGTGATACTGTGTGAACTCGGAATACGGAGAGGAGCTCACCAAGCTGGCCTGGTCAGGGCAAGTTCTGTGGAGAAAATGGGATTCAAGTTGTCTTAGAAAAATAGGTGCGACTTTAAATAGCAGAGAAGAGAGAGATCATTTCTGGCGAGAAAAATACTCAGGTTGCTGAACATGATTATAGAGCATAGAGGTATATAGAGAGATCACTGAATACTGTGTACTGTGTGAGGGATCAGATATCTTACTGTGGAAAAGATAACTGGACTGATGGGGTTCTTGTTCCTGATCTCTTACCTTCTGCAGAGTAGATGGTTCATGTCACCTTTTTGTACTTAGTTCTCTTCATTTAAAAGAGCTCAGTGAACTCAGCTGGGTGCAGTGGCTTACACCTGTAATCTCAGCACTTTGGAAGGCTGAGGCAGGCGGATCATCTGAGGTCAGAAGTTCAAGACCAGCCTGGCCAAATAGTGAAACCTCATCTCTATTAAAAATACAGAAGTTGGCTGGGTGGTGGCATACACCTGGCTACTCAGGAGCCTGAGGCGGGAAGATTCCTTGAAACCTCAGTGATCTGAGATTAGGCCAGTGCACTCTAGCCTGGGCGACAGAGGGAAACTCTGTCCCCCCACCCTCAAAAAAAAAAAAAAAAGGTCAGTGATCTCTCAGCATTTCTGTGTAGGACAAAAGGATGTTAGATTTTTTGGAAATGCTGATATACAGTTCACCCTGAGCACTTCCTAATTAAGTGTAAAACCAGAGTATAGGCTCGCTCTCAGGCGGTGGAGCCAGTGGAGGCGGTGGGTCCCTCCCGGGGGGCTGGGCCCTGTAGCGTCTGGAGGACTTCAAGTTCAAATACCTGATAAGCACTTGGTGACCATCGGCCTCAACTTGTCACAGTGCTCCGCGGACATGAGCTTGGACCACTTGAGCTTCATCTCGTGGCAGGCGCGACCTCGAGATCCTCACGCCCCTGGGCAGTGGTGGCTCCTAAGTGCGCTGCCTGGGCCAGAACAGCATGTTCGTGGACGGCGTGTTTCTGAGGTGCTGCTCGCTCCAGCTGCCGCACGTGTGCATCTTTAGGTTCTCGAGCACAAGCACCAAGGTAACATTCACCGCCTTGTCCAGCGAGAAGAGGGAGAAGCAGGAGGTGTCTGAGTCTCCAGTGAAGGTTGGGTAGCTGCACTCTTGCCCAGGACACTCTGGCCCACCTCATCTGCCCTCTGCCCTCTCCCACAGGAACCATCAGCACTGCAGACTCCTACCCCTCCAGATCCCAGGGAGCAGGGTCTTCACGGTAGAAGGTGGGCCAAGTGATGCCATCTGACCTCCATTTAATGGCTGACAACTCACAGCCTGAAAATGAAAAGGAAGCTTCAGGTGGAGACTGCCTGAAGGATGATTCGAAGCCACCTTACTCCTGTGCACAACTAACAGTACAAGCTATTACAGTGGCTCCTGACTAACAGCTCACCCTGAACGGAATTTATACACACATCAATAGACATTATCCCTACTATAGGACTGCAGACAAGGGCTGGCAGAATTCAATTCACTGTAGTCTCTCTCTGAATCGTTGTTTCATCAAAGTTCTGTGTTCCCAGGAAGAACCAGGCAAATGCTCATTCTGGAGGATAGATCCTGCCTCTGAAAGCAAATTAATAGAACACGTTTTAGGAAAGACAGCCTAGGGGCGTGCCTTGCTTTAGAACCCCCCTGGATCGCTCTCTTCTAGGAGTGCCCCAGCCTCTCCCAGGCACGCTGGAGTGCCGTCTGGAGTGCTCACTCTAGTGGCACCCAGACCCCTGAGAGCCTTTGGAGGGAAGGTTTGCCAGCCCCCCTGGCACCGCACAGCCCAGACTCCAGGAAGCCCCATTTGCCCAGAGTGCACCAGGACCACCTCTGTCCAGTCAGCCAGACTTAATCACCGTCCAGCAGCAGCCATCGAGCCTGTCACCTACACTGTAGCATCCCAGTGACCACTTGACCTCCTAGCCACCCATTGTGCAGACAGTTCATGTCGTCCACCAGATACCAGTGGTGTGGCCGGACTGGCCCCAGCGAACACGTACACTGTCTCTGGACAAGCTGTGGTCACCCCAGCAGCTGTGCTGGGAAAGCCCCAGGAGAACGGAGATCACAGGGAAGAACGGAGATCAAAGTGAAAGTAGAGCCTATTCCTGCCATTGGCCGTGCCACACTAGGCACTGCTAGCCGGATCATCCAGACGGCACAGACCACCCTGGTCCAGATGGTGACCATAGTGCAACAGGCACCTCTGGTTCTACCCATAAAAACTGTAACACAAAACGTCACTCACGTGGTGTCAGTCCCCACCGTGGTCCATGGCCAGGTGAACAATGCAGTGGCGGGTCCTTTGCACACGTTGGAGACACACACGTCCATATCAGCCTCCCTGCCCACACAGTGCCAGAGCAGTGCCCAGCAGGAGCAGCCAGAGCTGAAGCAGATCAAGATGGAAGATGGTGAGAGCACTGTCATGGCCCTGAGCGTGGACATGCCACCAGCAGCTGTAAGGGAAAAGGGCATCCAGAACCAGCTACTGGGAGAGCTTTTCTTGAACAATATCAACTTTCTGGTGCCAAAAGGAGATATTGCCTCCCACCAGCTCTCAGTGGATGCAAGCCCCTGTGGTTGGACTTCACCTCTCAGTACTGAAAACACAAAACTCAGGTGGCCTTAAAACTCCTTAATTTAAAGACAGAAGTCACACTTGGACAAAACCCACACACAACAAAACCTGATTTTGGAGACAGTGTCTCCCCCACTGAGCACCTGCTGGCCTGCTGCCTTTGGGTTGAGCTTTTACCTACGATTGAGACTCTCAGTCCTCCTGTGAGGACCATGCATCACTGTGTGAGGACGGCAGGGTCAGCGCCTGCTGCAGGTGGGTCTCCTAGTACTAGGGACGTGGGGGGAGCCGTCGCCACTGCCCTCACAGGACCCACCAGGCAGCAGAGACAAGACGGTGTTTTGTTGCTAACATGTGAAATTAGAGTATTTTGAGGCGTACTTTCTTTGCAAAATAATGGGGTTTGGGGCATTTCACATCATTCCCTTTCTACTCAGACTTTTGGAATCACACAGGACCTTTCAGTGGAATCATTTGGGGGAAAAGAAACAATGTAGTTTTTTTTGTTTTCAGCCTAGAATGATTTCCTTTTGTCTCTCTTGTTAAAGTTCAGATGAAGCTACTTTGCGGCATCTGCACATTGCCATGCTACAGTAGCTGCCTGATGAATTTCATCCACCTCCATTTCAGCGTGTGGGTGGCCTGGACAGGTGGAAAGGATGCTGTGGCCACATGGAACCCTGAGAACCCAGAGAGGAGCTGGTGATGGGAAGGAACTGCCCGGACTCACCGAGCTGCACTTAACAGTTCTCTTTCTGGCTGTTTTTTGTTGTTTATTTCTTTGGGTTGACTTTGTCCCTGGCAAAATTTTCCACTCTAAGTAAAACAAGTCTCCTAAGTATTGTTTATGTTTAAAACGACAGAATCATTACTACTTCATTTGGAAAAAAAGATTCAGTCTTTTCTCACAGGCCCTTTTGAAACTGAGATCCCAGGTCTCTCAGTGGTGTGTTTGTATTTTGGGTGCCATCCCGGGCTCTGGGTGCCCTCTGACCTGCGGTCTTCTCTTTAGCGTTGCAGTTTTCCCACCCATGGTGAGCAGCCATCATAGTGGAGGAGGATCCCAGCAGTGCCCTGCAGGGGACGTCTGGGGCATTTCCTGACTTGTGGTAGGAAACGTCCCTGACCTTTCAGAACTGAACCTAATCCTGAGGCTGACTCCTCTACAGAAAATGAAAGGAGAGGAGAAGGGTGAGGGAATGAGAGTGGGAGGTCCCTGCACCTGCCCGGCTCCTTGGGAAGAAAACCACTCGACTTTCCCAAGTGCGCCAGCTCAGGGCTGAGCAGCAATGCACGTGGAGAAAGGGCGTCAGCCTGATGCTGAGCTTTTTAATGTCATCGTAACATTATTTATTTAAATATAGTTACTTTGGTATTTAATATTTTTAGAGAGGAAAAAAACCTGCTTTTTTTCCTGGTGGGATGAAATGGCTCAGAATGGTATATTTAAGCAATTTAAAAACATTTAGTATTTACATAAAGACCAAATATGATGAATCGGTTCCGTGAATTGTGTTTTGGCCCTCAGCTTGGGGCTGTGGCAGCGTCACTGCGATGACACACATTGAAAGTATGAAATTACGGCACACTAGCTGGGTTCTAACTCAGCCATTTAAGAAATAAAAAACAAAACCATCATGGGCCTGAAACAAAACAAAACAAAGCAAAGCAAAAAACCTAGAGAGGTAATATTGTTTTCATTAGCAAGTTTTTAAAAATTTCTTTTTTTCCCCCCTCTTCTTCCTCTGATATTATCATTAGCAGGTTTTGAAGGTTCCTTTCACTTAGGACTTAAATAATGAAAAGCCTTGGCATCAAGGAGAAATGTACACAAAAGATGCTCCCTTCCTCAAGATTCGGGTATTGATGATTAGTTCTGACATAAGATCTGGGCAGGCTGGGTCCCATCCTTGACCCTGCAGTTTATGATGTTTTTAGTAGTCATTATTTTTGTGTCCTGTTTAACCTTTGTCTACTTCATATTTATGAAGACAGTCTTCTACGGTTTCTTCTAGAAGCTTTATTATTCTACCATTTACATTTTGGCCAGTGACCTATCTGGAATTGATTTTGTCTACCATGTAAGGGTAGGGTTCCAGGTTCGTTGTTGTCTATATAGATTTTTTAGTTGACTCAGCACCATTTACTGAAAAATTCTCCTCTCCCCACTGCATGGCTGTGCACCTTTGTCATGAATCAGGTGATCGTGTATGTGTGAGTTTGTTTCTACATTCTCTGTTTTCTTCCTTGATATTTATGTCTGTCTGTATTACTCCATTCTCACATTGAGATAAAGAAATACTTGAGACTAGACCCTTTATAAGGAGGTTTAATTGGCTCATGGTTCTGTGGGCTGTACAAGAAGCAAGGTGGGCTCTGCTTCTAGGGAGGCCTCAGGAAGCTTCCAATCATGACAGAAGGCAAAGGGGAAGCAGGCATCTCACGTGGCAGGAGCAGGAGTGAGAGAGGGAGCGTGGGGAGGTGCCACACACTTTACAATGGCCAGATCTCGAGATAACTCACTCACTATCATAAGAACACCAAGAGGATGCTGCTAAACCATGAGAAATCCACCCCCATGATCCAATCATTTCCCACCAGGTTCCACCTCCAATTTTGGGGATTAAAATTCAACATGAGATTTGGGTGGGGACACATATCGAAACTGTATCACTAGCTTTGTGCTGATTCCACAATTTTAAGTACTGTAGCTTTAGGACAGTTCTTAATATGCTGTCTGGGCAGGTAAGTCCCCGGACTGTGTTATTCCAGATAGTCTTGGCTATTTTTTTTTTTCTGAGACGGTCTTGTTCTATCATCCAGGCTGGAGTGCAATGGCACAGTCTTGGCTTACTGCAACCTCCGCCTCCTGGTTTCAAGGGTTCAAGTCATTCTCATGCCTCAGCCTTCTGAGTAGCTGGGATTACAGGCATGTGCCACCATAACCGACTAATCTTTGTATTTTTACTGGAAATGGGTTTTCGCCATGTTGGCCAGGCTGGTCTCGAACTCTTGGCCTCAAGTGATCCTCCTGCCTCAGCTTCCCAAAGTGCTGGGATTACAGGCATGAGCCACTGCACCCAGCCTTGTCTTAGCTATTCTTGACCCTTTGTATTTTCATATACATTTTAGAATCAGCTTGTCAATTTCTACCAAAAAAACCCTGCTGTGATTTCAATTGATTGAATTGAATTTATAATCCATGAGAGGTATTCTTTAATTTGGCTCAGCAATGTTTTACACTTTTTGTTCAGGTTATAATGGTTCATTGGTGGTATATAAATGTATAGTTGATTCTAATACATTGACCTGGTATCCAGTGACCTTGCCAAATTCACTTGTTAATTCTAATACCTTTGCCTTCTTTTGGATTTTTTTTTTTTTTAACATATGTAATCATATCTTCTGAAAATAATGAGTTTTATTTCTTCCTGTCTAATTTGTATATCTTCTATTTCTTTTTCTTTCCTATTGCATTAGTTGGATGCTACAGTTCATTAAATGGAGGTGATGATGATGGGGGTCTGGGTTCTGCTCTGGATTTCCTGCGGATGCACCCTCTCAAGTAGACTTACCTCATGTCCCTTCAAACCCCCATTGTCTTCTCTAGATCACTGAGTCCCATGGGAGCCAAAATTCCCTGCCTGAATGACTTTGAGCCTACCTTCAACCTGTGCGTGCCTCTTCCCAGAGTCTGTCTTCCTCAGGGCAGATGAGGCCATTGTTATGCAGCCCCTGGGCCTGACAGATGGCCACAGGGTATAGATGGAGCTTGGATATATAGTCTGGAAAATCCACATGCCTGCAGGACAGCTGGGAGTGGGCTGGGAGCTGCAGCCAGAGGCAGGCTCTCCCTTAGCTACCCAGTTATGAGTAGAACTCTGAGGTGTATCTGAATTTACTTATTTATTTTTGACGTGGAATCTTACTCTGTCACTTAGGCTGGAGACCAGGAGCCAACAGGGCACCAGTGCAAGGGCAACACCTTTTTTTTTTTTTTTTTTTTTTTGAGACGGAGTCTTGCTGTGTCCCCAGCTGGAGTGCAGTGGCATGATCTTGGCTTACTGAAACCTTCACCTCTTGGGTTCAAGTGATTGAACCCCAGACCTCCCATTATAGGCGCCCACCATCACACCTGGCTAATTTTGGAATTTTTAATAGAGATGGGCTTTCTCCATGTTGGCCCACCTGGTTTTGAACTCCTGACCTCAAAGAATCCACCTGCCTTGGCCTCCCAAAGTGCTGGGATTATAGGCATCAGCCACCGTGCCTGGCCAAGAACTGCAGAGTGCTTTTAAATTGTGCGCTGTAAAATCACATCACAAATGTCCTGATAGAAAAGGGTTGCTACATAGAGGCCACTCTTAAAAGTCTTAAGGTAGCTGCTGCTTCCTGCTTGGATGGAAGAAGAGCTACGGACAGTTGTGCAAAAACGTTTCTGACTTTATACATTATTTGCAAAGTGTTCTAACTTTGTAAATTCTTCTCTCTCTCTTTTCAGAAATTGGCTAAACTTCTGCTCTGTGGCACCGAGTTGGTGACAAATATCCAGGTGGCAATAGATATCAGAGAGATCCACAGGAGAGTCGAAGAAGAGGACGTAAAGCGTCAGAGGTAAGGACTGTGCTACTCTGTGCCTGGTGGACGTGAAGGTAATCTCCTCCACGGGTCCCGCAATTTCCGGAACCATTGGAAGCTAACTTTGTCCACTTTAGGCAATTCCCTTCTTGCCCTTATAAGTTCTCCCTCCCTCCTCTTCTCTTTTCTTTTCTTCCTTCCTCAAGTACGACCGACGTTGCTGATATGTGCCAAGCTGTGTATACACAAAAGGAGTGAGACATCACCTCTGTGTGTGGTATTCACAGTCTAGTCAAGGGACACATGGAAACTCCCATAATTTGCGCTAAAACAGATAATGTGTAAACGGTTGTAGTAACACACACAAGGAGGCCTTTCATTCTATCTGCAGAGATTAGAGAAAACTTCCCAGGCAAGGTGACATTGAGTTGGGCTGTGAGGGATGAATAGGAGTTTGAGGAGTTGAAGAGCAGGCATTTTAGGCAGAGGGAACACTTGAGAGCAGAGGTGTGGGATCACATGACGTGCTTGGGAATGGCATGATAGTGAAGGATGTAGGGGTGGTGGCAGAAGGAAAGAGATGAGGCTAAGAAGGTCAACTGGGCAGTCCTCGGTTTAAATTGGTGAGAATGACCAGACCCATAAGCATCTCAGTGCTATGTGTAAAGATGGCAGTGTTATTAAAGAATACTAAGGGCACTATGCCTAGAAGGATGGAGGGTCAGAGGGATAACAGGAACCAGTGTCAAGCCCTCAGCTCCTGTCCTCTGGAGGCAGGCTGCCCTGCACACCCATGCCCCAGGTCTCAGGCTGTCCAGCAGGGAGGGATAAGCTGCTTAAAAGAATTAAACTTCTTTGGTTTGCACCCAGAGGTACACTGATAGCAGCTCCTCATTTAAACTTTGGATTGTTCTTCAATTGATTTCTTAAACAATTAGAAAAGCAACCACTTGGCTGGGTGTGGGGTGGCTCACGCCTGTAATCCCAGCACTTTGGGAGGCCAAGGTGGGTGAAACACTTGAGGTCAGAAGTTCAAGACCAGCTTGACCAACATAGTGAACCCTGTCTCTACTAAAAATACAAAAAATTAGTTGGGTGTGGTGGCAGGCACACACCTGTAGTCCCAGTACTTCAGGAGGCTGGAGGATCACTTGAGCCCAGGAGGTGGAGGTTGTAGTGAGCCAAGAGTGTGCCACTGGACTCCAGCCTGGGCAATGGGAGTGAAACCCTGTCTTAAGAAAAAAAAAGAAAGAAAGAAAGAAAGAAAAAAAGCAACCACTTGACCATTTTGGTTCATCTTATCATATACATACAGGGGACAATTTTAACAATGTTTTTAGATGTTCAGCATAAGTAGCTCCCTCGTTAGCAACTTTACCAGCTCTTCCAGCGTAGGTTGGTGATTTTTTTTTTTTTTTTTTTTTTTTTTTTTGAGACGGAGTTTTGCCCTTGTTACCCAGGCTGGAGTGCAATGGCGCGATCTCGGCTCACCGCAACCTCCGCCTCCTGGGCTCAGGCAATTCTCCTGCCTCAGCCTCCTGAGTAGCTGGGATTACAGGCACGTGCCACCATGCCCAGCTAATTTTTTGCACTTTTAGTAGAGACGGGGTTTCACCATGTTGACCAGGATGGTCTCGATCTCTCGACCTCGTGATCCACCCGCCTCGGCCTCCCAAAGTGCTAGGATTACAGGCTTGAGCCACCGCGCCCGGCCCAGGTTGGTGATTTTTATTCTCGAAACTTCCCACTGCCCCTATGAGCTGTATCAGGAACTGAGTCGGCAGATTCCCAGCAGGGTCAGCTTGTGAAAGGTGGGGAAGTTCATGACAAGGAGTTAGGTCTCATCCTCTAGCCACTGAGCAATGCTGAAGGTCTCAGGTGCAGGGTTAGGAGGCCAGTGTGCTGTGGAAAGATGACCTGACAGCTGTTTCTCATTTCTTGAAATTAAAAAGTCAATTAAATCTAAAAAGTGTCCGACCTTGGAAGGTGGGGTGGGTGAGGGATGGGACAGGGAGAGGGGATGGCAGGATGTTTAAGTTGTGACTTGGGTTCCTCAGGGGGTTTGTTTGGAGGTGCCCTCAAAGGATTAGTCTGTTACAAGGAGCAGAGAGTCTCTGTCAGATATCCTAGCCACTGTTCCCAGAGGGGCCCCAGCTCAGCTCTCCTGCCTTCCTCCGTGTGCAGGGTTCTCCCTATTTTCCGTTACTCATGGTGGAGTGTCCCTATTTGTACATTCCAGTAGTCATTTATTGGTAGCATGGGAGAGGAGTAGCCAGACACATGAGGTCATGTGACTAATAAAAAATCGATAATTTCAGTACCGTGTGTTAGTGACTCCCACACTGAGCCCCTGTGCTGTGCGCATCATCTTATTTCATCCTGACAACAGCCAGCCACGTGAACGTAGATACTTTCATCCGCTTCATTTTACAGATGAGAAAAGTGAGGCTTGAACAGGTTATGCAACTTGTCTAAAACGTTCACAGTCACTTAGTAGCAAAGGCAGGACTTGAACATAAGCTCTGTGACTCCAGAGACCCAGTGTTTAATGGCTGTGTGTTATCATCTTACTCAGAGGCAAGTGACCAGTTGCCTCTTGGGATGTGTGTGTGTGCTTGTGTGTGTGTGTGTGTGTGCAGCCTTAATGTTGATCTGTTTTTGCTATGCGTCATTTTCCTTAGTTGGCCTAAGTTACTTGTAGTCAAGCATTAAACTAAAAGATTTCTCAGCATTGAGTTTGATTTTGGGTGGGTGTGTTTGGGTAGTGCCCAGTACCTAGGCCATATATTATAGCGATTCTAGAGAACATACCTGCTCTGTTGGAAGGCAGCATCTCAAGCTGGCCTGGCACGGCTGGCGTGTTTGTATTTGCAGGATTGAGAAGCTGGAAAATGAAGTTAAGACCAGCCAGGACAAATTTGATGAAATCACCTCAAAGTGGCAAGAGGGCAAGCAGAAGAGAATTCCCCAGGACCTGTGGGAAATGCTCAATACCCAACAGCTGCACTGTGCTGGGCTGTTAGAAGATAAGAACAAGCTCATCAGCGAGTTACAGCAGGCAAGAGGCCCGGGCCCTCAAGCCCAGCGGTGGAGTGGGGGGTCTACCTGGGATTTAGCTGGGTTACTGGTTTGCTTTTCCTAAATGGAAAAACGTAAAAATCTTTTTTTTTTTTTTTTTTTTTTTGAGACGGAGTTTCACTCTTGTTACCCAGGCTGGAGTGCAATGGCACGATCTCGGCTCACCGCAACCTCCGCCTCCTGGGTTCAGGCAATTCTCCTGCCTCAGCCTCCTGAGTAGCTGGGATTACAGGCACACGCCACCATGCCCAGCTAATGTTTTGTATTTTTAGTAGAGACGGGGTTTCACCATGTTGACCAGGATGGTCTCGATCTCTCGACCTCGTGATCCACCCGCCTCGGCCTCCCAAAGTGCTGGGATTACAGGCTTGAGCCACCGTGCCCAGCCCGTAAAAATCTTTTACTTCATTATTTAGTATGCTGTACAACTCATGTTATAAACTTTTTTCTTTTTCTTTTTTTTTAAATTATGGTAAGAAACACATACCATTAAATTTGCCATCACAATCATTTTAAGGTATATAGTTCATGGGCTAGGTATGGTGGTTCATGCCTGTAATTCCAGCACTTTGGAAGGTCAAGGCAGTTGGATCATTTGAGGTCAGGAGTTTGAGACCAGCCTGGTCAACGTGGGGAAACCCCATCTCTACTAAAAATATAAAAATTAGTCAGGTGTGGTGGCACATGCCTTTAATCCTATCTACTTGGGAGGCAGAGGCAGGAGAATCACCTGAACATGGGAGACAAAGCTTGCAGTGAGCCAAGATCACACCACTGCACTTTAGCCTGGGTGATAGAGCGAGTGAGACTCTGTCTCAAAAAACGAAAACCAAAAAAAAAAAAAATGTATAGTTTAGTCATGTTAAGTATACAGCATTCAGTTGCAACAGATCCCTAAGAACTTTTTCATCCTGCAATGTGTAAACACTGTACCCATTAGACACTGATTCCCTCTTCCCCATCCCCCGGCCCCAGCGTTTGGTAATCACCTTTCTACTTTCTGTTTCTATGATTTTGCCTACTTTAGATACTTCACGTGAGTGAACATACAGCATTTGTCCTTCTGTGACTAGCATATTTTGCTTAGTGTAGATGGACTTCATTACAGCATGTGATAGGATCGCCTTCCTTTTTAAGGGTCCGTAGTATTTCATTGCATGTATATACCACATTTTTTTCATACATTCTTCTGTGAATGGACATTTGGGTTGGATTTCACCTTTTGGCTGTTGTGAGTAATGGTGCTATGGACAGGGATATGCGTGTATCTCTTTGAGAGCCTTCTTTGAATTATTTGGATGTACACTTGAAAGTAGGATTGCTGGGTCATACGGTAATTCTATTTTTAATTTTCTTAGGAACCTCCATACTGTTTTTTATAATGACTGCACCATTTTACATTCCCACCAACAATACACAAGGGTTCTAACTTCTCTGTATTCTCACCACCACTTACATCCTGTTTTTTTGATAGTTTCTATGTTGACGGTGCGAGGTGATATCTCGCTGTGGTTTTGATTTGCATTTCCCTAATGATTAGAGACGTCGCACTTGTTTTTCAGTGTTTATTGGCCATTTATATATTATCTTTAGAGAAATGTCTGTTTAAATTCTTTGCTTATTTTTAAATTGGGTTGATTTTGAGTTATAGAAGTTCCTTATAAATTTTAGATATTAACCCCCTATCAGATATATGATTTTCAATTATGATTTCCTATTCCAAATGTTGCCATCTTACTCTCGATTTTTTTGATGTGCAAAAATTTTTGAGTTTGGTGCAGACCCATTTGTCTATTTTTGATTTTGTTGCCTGGGCTATTGGTGTCATGTCTAAGAAATCATTGCCAAATCCAATGTGCAGAAGCTTGTCCCCTATTCTTTTCTTTTAGGAGTTTAATAGTTTTAGGTCTTTAATCAATTTTGAGTTATTTTTGTATATGATATAAGATAAGGGCCCAACTTCATTGTCTTGCCTGTGAACATCCAGTTTTCTCAATACCATTTGTTGAACAGACTATACTTTCTCCGCTGTATAGTCTTGTCAACAGTCATCTGACCATGGATGCAGGGGTTTATATATCATTTATCTATCATTTTGACCTTTGTCAAAAGCCATTTGGTCATATATTCAGGGGTTTATTTCTGAGCTCTCTAGTTCTCTTGGTCTGTATATCTATACTTTTATGTCAGTTCCACGCTCTCTTAATTACTGTTGCTTTGTAGTTTTTTTGTTTTGTTTTGTTTTTTTAAGGTGGAGTTTTGCTCTGTCGCCCAGGCGGGAGTGCAGTGAGACAATCTTGGCTCACCGCAACCTCCATCTCTCAGATTCAAGCAATTCTCCTGCTTCAGCCTCCAGAATAGCTGAGACTTCAGGCATGTGCCACCATGCCCAGCTAATTTTTGCATTTTTAGTAGAGATGGGGTTTCACCATGTTGGTCAGGCTGGTCTCGAACTCCTGACCTTGGGTGATCTGCCCACCTTGACCTCCCAAAGTGCTGGGATTACAAGCATGAGCCACCGCACCTGCCCTGTAGTATGTTTTGAAGTCAGAGAATGTGGGGCCTCCAACTTTCTTCTTTTTCAAGATTATTTTGGCTATTTGGAGTCCCTTGAGATGCTGAATTTTACGAATTTTAGGATGGTTTTTCTATTTCCACAAAAAATGATGTTGGGGTTTTGATAAGGATTGCATTGAATCTGTAGATCACTTTGTATAGTATGGGCATTTCAACAATATTGAGTCATCCAATTCATAAGCACAGGATATCTTCTGTTTGTATCTTCTTTGATTCCTTTTAGTTATGTTTTATAGTTTTTGGTGTACAAGTCTTTTGCCTACTCGGTTAAGTTTATTCCTAAGTATTTCATTCTTTTTAGTGCTATGGTAAATGGTTTACTTTCTTAATTTCCATTTTGGATTGGTCATTATTTGTATATAAAAATGCAACTGATTTAACATTTTTAAAAAATTTGTTTTATTTATTTATTTATTTTTGAGACGGAGTCTTGCTCTGTTACTAGGCTGGAGTGCAGTGGTGTGATCTCAGCTCACTGCAACTTCCTACTCCCTGATTCAAGCTATTCTTCTGCCTCAGCCTCCCAAGTAGCTGGTATTACAGGTGCCTGCCACCAAGCCCAGCTAATTTTTTTTTTTTTTTTTTTTTTTTTTTTTTTAGTAGAGACAGGGTTTCACCTTGGGCAGGGTGGTCTCCATCTCCTCACCTCGTGATCTACCCACCTTGGCCTCCCAAGGTGCTGGGAATGTAGGCATGAGCCACTGTACCCGGCCAATTTATTTTATTTTTTTTGAGACAGGGTCTCACTCTGTCACCCAGGCCGAAGTGCAGTGGCCCAGTCTTGGCACACTGCAACCTCCACCTCCTGAGCTCAAGTGGTCCTCCTGCCTCAGCCTCCTGAGTAGCTAGGATTACAGTGTGTATGGCCATGCCCAGCTGATTTTTGTGTTTTTAGTAGAGATGGGGTTTCACCACATTGCCCAGGCTGGTCTCGAACGCCTGACCTCAAATGACCCACTCACCTTTGCCTTCCAAACTGTTGGGATTACAGGTGTGAGCCACTGCGCCTGACCTGACCTTTTTCTTTTTAAATTTAAAATTAAAAAATTTTATAGGATACATAAAATATTTTGATACAGCCATACAGTGTGTGATAATCACATGGGGGTAAATGGGTATCCATCCCTTCAAGCATGTATCATTTCTTTGTGTTACAAACATCCAATTCTACTCTTTTAGTTATTTTAAAATGTACAACAAATCTAGCTGACCTTAGTCACCCTGTTGTGCTGTCAAATACTAGATCTTATTTATTCTAATTGTATTTTTTTTTTTACCGATTAGCCATCTCCATTCCTCCCCAATCCCACACTACCCTTTCTTAGCCTCTGGTAACTATCATTCTACTTTTGATCACCTCGAGTTTAATTGTTTTAATCTTTAGCACCCACAAATGAGTACATGCAAAGCTTGAATTTTTATACCTGGCTTTTTCATTTAACACAATGCCTTTCAGTTCCATCCATGTTGCTGCAAATGACAGGATCTCATTCTCTTTTATGGCTGAAGAGTCCTCCATTGTGCATAGGAACCACATTTGCTTTCTCCATTCATCTGTTGATGAATGGAGAAATTCCAAATCTTGGCCATTGAGAATAGCGATTTTTTTTTTTTGAGATGGGGCTTCATTCTTGTTGCCCAGGCTGGAGTGTAATGCCATGATCTCAGCTCACCACAACCTCTGCCTCCCAGGTTCAATTGGTTCTCCTGCCTCAGCCTCCCAAGTAGGTGGGATTACAGGCATGCACCACCATGCCCGGCTAATTTTGTACTTTTAGTAGAGACGAGGTTTCTCTATGTTGGCCAGGCTGGTCTCGAACTTCTGACCTCAGGTGATCCGCCCACCTTGGCTCCCCAAAGTGCTGGAATTACAGGATTACAAGTGTGAGCCACTACGCCCTGCCTTGTGTGATTTTTGAATTTTGATTTTGTGTCCTGCAACTTTTTTGAATTTGTTTCAGTTCTAAAAGGTTCTGTGTGTGTGTGTGTGTGTGTGTGTGTGTGAAATCTCTAGTTTTTCTACATATAAGATCATGTCATCTGTGAACAAAGATAATTTTAACTCTTTTCCAATTTTGATGTCTTTTCAAGTTATAAACTTTTAACTAGAAGAAAAAGCTTTGCAATCATTGTAGAGTTATTAGCTATCTAATAGAAATACAGTCATGTGTCACTTGATGAAGATATATTCTGAGAAATGCATTGTTATGTGATTTCACTGTTCTGCAAACATCGTAACATGTGCATACACAAACTTAGATGGTATAACGTACTACACACCTACAAACCTGTCCAGCATGTTACTGTACTGAATACTGTAAGCAGTTGTACCTCCGTGCTAAGTATTTGTGTATCTAAACAGAAAAGGCACAGGAAAAATGCTGTATTATAATCCTATGGGACCACTGTCATATATATGGTCTATCATTGACTGAAATGTTATGTGGCACATGACTGTAGTATTTTTATAGCAAATGCTGTTCCAAAGTTTATGTCCTTAGTTAAGGAATGCAATTTAGTCTGCAGTAGATATGTTCCTGTGTTGGAACCTGCACATTAATTGCTCAGCTGGGAGGCTCTAGACTTTCTGGGAGCTTGCAGGGAATTCGCAGCAGGTGATAACATTGAGGGGTTTGGCCTTGGGTGCTTGTTAAGAGCTTTGCCCTGAGCAGAGCCCATTCCACTCCATCTTCTGTGCTTTATCCCAGGCCTTCTCAGACTCTTCTGAAGCCACCTTCTCTTTACACAGTTCATTATGATTATTATTGGGACAGGGTCTTGCTCCATCTCCCAGTGCAGTGGTGCAATCGTGGCTCACTGTAGCCTCAACCTTCTGGGCTCAAGTGATCCTCCCACCTCAGCCTCCCAAGTAGCTGGGACCACAGGCATGCAGCACCATGTCTGGCTAATTTTTGTACTTTTTTCTGGAGACAGTTTCTGCCATACTGCCTGGGCTGGCCTCCTGAGCTGAAGCAACTGCCTCAGGCTTCAAAAGGGCTGAGATTATAGGTGTGAGCCACTGTGCCCAGCCCTCTTTGTGCAGTTTCATGTCCTAGCGTTGACAGATTCTGGTGAGAGGGGTCTAGAGATAGTGTTTGGCACCTCTTGCTCCTGACACAGTTTGTGCCCAGCCTTTTACACGCTTTTTTTCTAGGAGTTAAAAACGAAGGATGACCAGTATGTGAAGGATTTGAAGAAACAGTCAGATGACATCTGCCTGCTTCTGGAGCGGATGGAAGAACAGGTGAAGAATGTAATGAAAACCTTTCGTGAGGAGCTCTATCACATTGAGGTAACAGGGTGTGAAAAGACCTGCTTTCTGCACTTGGGGGTCCCCTGGGAAGAGGTCTAGGTCTGTCCTAATGATCTAAGGAGCGCCCCAGATGACTTCTCTGTCCTCTGATTTCTGTTTCTGCTCTTGGGTTTTATTAACTTATTTACTCATTCATTCATTCGACAAGTACATATCAGGTGTCTATTATCTGCTGGACAGTGTTCCAGGGGGCTGGGGATGCAGCTATGAACAAAAGCAAGTTCCCAGTGGATCCTGTATTCTAGTAGGAGATGGCTGGCCAATGACCAAGTCACTAAATATATTATTTCACAGGTGGTAATAAGTGTTTTGAAAGAAAATAAACAAGGAGTTGGGGAGTGAAAGGGGGATTAGCTCTCCCCACGCATAAAGCATATGCGAGGCATTTATTTGTTTGTTTGTTTATGGCTGCGGGGGTGGACGGTGGTGAAGGGGAATGCTGCACAGGATTCAGGAATCAGTATTTTGAATTTGAATGAAACATTCACAATTGAGATTGAAATTTAGTCCTTTCCAAGATGGAAGAGAGCCAAGAGGGTGGAGACCTCTCTCTCTCTTTGGGTGGTTGGAGAGACTTGCTTCTGCATTCCCACGCCTACGCCTTCTGAGCTTCATGCTGCCTTTGCTTCATGGGAACCCCAACCATGGCAACACACCAATGCTAATCACAGTTGAATTACACACCATGGCTTGCCCTGTGACTGCCAATAGGGCCACTGGCCTTCCTCCAGCTCCCGGCCTCTGATATTGACTAAGCCACGGGACTGTTGGCACATTTCCTCTCTGCATTTGGAGTATAGACTTCGTAACAGCTGATTTCTGTGCAACTCCTTCCATAGCCATTTGGTCTCATGAAACTTGGCAAGTCTGCATTTGGGTTTGACTTTTTCTATGTGGTCGGTAGTATGGCATTTATACAGTTATCTAAGTTCTTTGACACTGGTGGGACCTACCCAATCAAAACAGATGCAAGAGTCTTTTTCCTTCTTGGTCGTAGAAAGCATTTGAGGTGGAACGCCAAGAGCTACTGGCCAGTAATAGGAAGAAATGGGAGAGGGCCCTTCAGGCTCATAATGCCAAAGAGGTAAAGGGTGAAAGCTGTCAAGGGTGATCCGGGGGGTCTGGGGTGATTTCTACTGTGACTGAATTCGCTAGCCTTTCTGTATCTTGAGTAGAATTGCTGTGGTTGAATACTACTGCATTCATTACCGCGCTTGCCAATCCGTGCGGCCTTGCGGATGGGGATTGTTTCTTTGGGGGTGGTGAGTACCACCGAGGCAGCTTGCTGTGTTTTCCAAAGTCCTGTCACCTCTCCTTTGTTTCCTGGGTGTCTAACCCAGCTGTGAATATTCATGGCCCAAGGTGTTTTAAGACACATTTTTAAAGGGTGTGGGATTATCACTTTATTTCAGAGTTGTAAACAACAAAGAAGTGACTTGACCAAGATCCAATAGACTTTTTAGAAATATAAAGCCTAGAGCCTCCCAGCTGAGCAATTAATGTCCATGTTTCAGGGTCTGTATGTAATTTCTTTTCTTCAATATTTAGACTTCAAGGAGACAAGCTTATTTTCACAATGGAATATTCCTCTTAGAGTTTCTGGAGTAATGACCCCATTAAGCAATACAAGACAAGTCCTAAAAACCTCGGAGCTTCAGACTTCTGAAAGCCACTAGGCTCCCCGCAAGAGTCATGAAGCTCCCAAACTCTCTCCTGTGTTATGCTTGTCAGGCCATCTCAAGGATTGAGGTGGGACAAGGATGGTCCCTAACTTTTCCCTTGTCTTCCTGTGCCTTTAGCTGGAGTATCTTAACAACCGCATAAAGAAAGTGGAGGACTATGAGAAGCAGCTGAACAAGCAGAGGATCTGGGATTGCGAAGAATACAACATGATCAAGATCAAGCTGGAGCAGGATGTGCAGGTGCAACAGCTGGTCCTCACTAGGGCGCCTGGGTGGCAAAACACCTGTGAATGTTTCATATTTAGCGACTACCTGTGATATTCTAAAGGTAGTCCCTTTAGCACATATTTATTAACCATCTGCCTTCTTTTAAATGTTCCTATCTGAAGGAGCTCATGTACAAGATATACGCAGAGGGATGCTTTCTTTTAAGAAACCAGTGGAGGTGGGCTGAGCATGGTGGCTTACACTTGTAATCCCAGCACTTTGGGAGGCCAAGGTGTGAGGATTGCTGGAGTTCTGGAGTTCAAAACCAGCCTGGGAAACATAGTGAAACTCTGTCTCGGCAAAAACAAACAAACAAACAAACAAACAACAACAACAACAAAAAACTAGCTGAACCTGGTAGCACACACCTGTGGTCCCAGCTACTCACGAGGCTAAGGTTGGAGGCACACTTAAGCCCAGGAGTTTAAGGCTGCAGTGAGCTGTGATCACTCCAGTCTGGGCAACAGAGCAAGACCTTGTCAGAAAGAATGAGAGAGAGAGAGAGAGAGAGAGAGAGAGAGAGAGAGAGAGAGAACAAAGAAGGAAAGAAAGAAAAAAGAAAGGAAGGAGAAAGAGAGAAAGGAAGGAAGAAAGAGAAACAGCGGTCCGGAAGCCTTTTTCTCCTGGCAAAGGGAAAATGTCCCTAGGACAAGTTGGCTTCATCTGAGAGCCGAAGCTAGGACAGCTACTGCCAAAAACGGCAGCCATCAAGCGAGTCTCTCCCGTATTCCAGGTACTTCACGAATGGTATCTCTAATCCTCATCACCAACAGCACTTTATACCTCAGGAATCTGAAGCTTATAGACAAAGCTATATATCTAGTACACGATAAACCCTGGATTCAAACCCAGTTCTGTCAGGCTCAGAAGCCTATACCCTTCCCCTTGTTTCAAACAGCCCCTTGACTGATGATTGGAAACTTCAGGGAGGCAAATTCTGACTATCAGAAAGAAGCATCTGAGAGTTAGGACTGTCTAATATTCAGAAGGGCGTCCTACAAAGCAAAGATTGCTTCTCTCAGACTGTCCAATGGCTGAATGACTGTCTTCAGTGTGGAAGAAGGGTTCCTGCAGCAGCAGGAGGTTCTTTCTGTTTTCTAAAGTTTTTTCCAAGTCTAGGATTCTGTTTCAACACCGGTTTTAAAGAGTCTCTCTAGTTACGTTTAGATGTAACGTACTTGCATCTTCATATTCAAGTGTGGTCTATTCCTTTCAGCCTCTATGTAGAAAAAGGTCTTAGATGAACACTTGTCCACGTAGCTTTTGGTAGAATTTCAGTTCTTTTCCTGTTACTTGATATCATGAAGTTAAATTAAAAACCCCGTTAGGTTACAAATATATTTACCAGTCTTGAGAACCTTCCCAGGTCCTTCTCATATTAATGTCACAGAAATGAGAGTTACTAACAGAACAGTACAAGTCTGTAAGACAGTAGCACTATTTATTTTATTATTTATTTATTTGTTTATTTTTTGAGACAGAGTTTTGCTCTTGTCATCCAGCTGGAGTACAGTGGCGTGATCTCGGCTCACCACAACCTCTGCCTCCCAAGTTCAAGCAATTCTCCTGCCTCAGCCTCCTGAGTAGCTGGAATTATAGATGCCTGCCACCATGCCCAGCTAATTTTTGTATTTTTAGAAGAGGCAGGGTTTCACCTTTTGGCAAGGCTGGTCTTGAACTGCTGACCTCAGGTGATCCACCCGTCTCGGCTTCCCAAAGTGTTGGGATAACAGACATGAGCCACTGTGCCCGGCCAACAGCAGCACTATTTCTGTGGGCTGTACTGTGATACAGTTTTACTGAAAATGGCTACTGTTAAGCTTTCTGAATGTATCTTGGTTCTGTGATAATTTATGTGACAAAACTACATATTGTTGGCCTCAGTGAGATATATGGAATTTCATGTTCTTTTTTTTTTTTTTTTTTTTGAGGCGGAGTTTCGCTCTTGTTACCCAGGCTGGAGTGCAATGGCGCGATCTCGGCTCACCGCAACCTCCGCCTCCTGGGTTCAGGCAATTCTCCTGCCTCAGCCTCCCGAGTAGCTGGGACTACAGGCACGCACCACCATGCCCAGCTAATGTTTTGTATTTTTAGTAGAGACGGGGTTTCACCATGTTGACCAGGATGGTCTCGATCTCTTGACCTCGTGATCCACCCGCCTCGGTCTCCCAAAGTGCTGGGATTACAGGCTTGAGCCACCGCGCCCGGCCTGGAATTTCATGTTCTTAATCCAATGTTCAAATATTTGAATGAGGCAAAAAAAAAAAAAAAAAAAAAAATACTAGGACATGGGGAGTTGCTGAGGGTGGGAGCAGGAGGTAGGGTAAAGTCAGAGAAGTGGTGGGCAGGGAGGCAGGGGGCCGGGTACCACTGCCTGTCCCTGTCCAGGTTGACTGATGGTGGCATGTGTGAATGTGGGAGGCAGGCAGATGGAGACATTTCAGGCAGGAAGCGGGCATAGTGCTTTTGCATCTTAGTTCTTTCCTGTGTCAGATGGAAACTGAGGCTACCTGTACCACTTTCACACTGTAACTGGGGGAAAAATCATCCAATCAGGGACTACCCATATCCCATATGGAAACATGTGGAATGTTTTAGTGGGTTGAACTTTATCATAGTGACCCCTTTTTTTTTTTTTTTTTTTTTTTTTCTGAGGCAGAGTCTACCTCTGTCTTCCAGGCTGAAATGCAGTGGAGCAATTTCGACTCACTGCAACCTCCGCCTCCTGGGTTCAAGTGATTATCCTGCCACCACGCCCAGCGAATTTTTGTGTGTGTGTGTGTGTTTTTACTGGAGACAAGGTTTGGCTAATCTGGTCTCTAACTCCTGACCTTGTGATCCACCTACCTCACCCTCTCAAAGTGCTGGGATTATAGTGGCTCTTAAGTGCATTTTCACTAGACCTTCAAGCCAAATGGCATTGATTTTTATTCAGAAGATACAACACGCAGCTCAACATCAAATTTGCTCTTCCCAACTAATGCATAGCACTCTATCAATTCTAAAATATGGAACTAAAATTCTTGCAAACCTCAAAAATAGAAAGGATCCAGTACACATAGATTTGGATAATGGGTAAAGTACAAGATGTAAAAAAAAGTCTTAATGTTCAAGAGCTTACCTTACTGCCAGTAAAGGTCATGTTATTAAAAACAGACCAAAGAAGCCTGTAAACATTGCATGCTTAGGTGGAAACTCCCTCCCCCTGCCCCCCACCCTAAAAGAAAACTGCTAGAAAACATTTAATTCTTGATGCAGGAAGATACAGATGTTTTTATCTGTACACCTTACATACTCGTTTAGGATTGTAAGATGTTCAGCTCAAATTTAGGGGCTGTTAACTTTTAATACCAGAATATTAATCCCCCAAAGTTAAAGGTGTTATTTATTTGCACTATACTAATTTGCATTCTGCAAAGCACAGAGATAAACAGAATTCAGCCCCTGCCCTCCAGGAACGTGTAATCTATTGAATAAGAAATCAAGCTACGCAAATAGCGTCAAAGAGCAAGAGCTGGAACAGAAACAGGGAGCAAGAGCGTGGCCTGAGATGACATTGCCAGTCTTAGGATTCCAACATAGGATCCTGCAGGCCCAGCTTAGGGTCTAGATTGGGGTGAATTGGCCCAATGGAGTCTCTGGAGTCAGCAGAGAAGGCCAGAAGGCCAGAAGGGAAAGGCTGTTTTAAGTTTCCATTCTGCTGGCACATTGGTGGCAGCCTCTTTTCCTGAGCCCATGGGCAAGAGATGATGCCCAAAAGCAGCTGTGGAGAAGCTTGCACTGCCCCAGGAAAAAGAGGGGAAGGTGTTTTCAACACCTGTGCTGCCTTTACCATAGAAGGAGTTCTGCGGCAGGTTAGATTGTAATCTTTATAGATGACATAAACATTGTGTTTCGACATTAGTCTTGGGAACATGATTTAACTTTGTAAAATATCTTTGCATAATTGAATAATAAGCACAGACATTTAACAAAATCAATTACAGTTTTTTTTTTAACTTTTATTTTAGGTTCAGGGTACATGTGCAGGTTTGCTGTATGGGAGAACTGCACGTCACAGGGGTTTGCTGTACAGATTATTTTATTACCCCAGTAATAAGCATAGTACCAGATTGGTAGTTTTTTGATCCTCTCCCTGCTCCCAACCTTCACCCTCTAATAGGCCCAGTGTCTGCCGTTCCCTCTTTGTGCCCATGTGTTCTCATCAGTCCCACTCATACGTGAGAACATGCTGTATTTTGGTATTTGGTTTTCTGTTCCTTTGTTGGTTTGCTTAGGATATATGTTGCTGCAGAGGATCTATTCTTGTTCTTTTTTTTTCTAAACCCTTATGTCAAACCATATGATCTTGTTCTTTTTTATGGCTTCATAATACTCCATGGTGTATATGTACCACAGTTTAAAAACCCAGTCTGTTATTGATGGGCATCTAGGTTGATTCCATGTCTTTACTGTTATGAATAGGTTGTAGTGAACATATGCATGCATGTGTCCTTGTGGCAGAATGATTTCTATTCCTTTGGGTACATACCCAATAATGGGATTGCTTTGTCAAATGGTAGCTCTGTTTTAAGTTCTTTGAGCAGTTGCCACACTGCTTTCCGCAATACCTGAACAACTTTACATTCCCACCATCCATGTGCAAGTGTTCCTTTTTCTCTGCAACCTCACCAGCATCTCCTGTTTTTTTTTTTTTTCCTCTTTGGGGTGTGTGTGTGTGTGTGTGTGTGTGTGTATTTGACTTTTTAATAGCCATTCTAACTGGTGTGAGATGGTATATCATTGTGGTTTTGATTTGCATTTCTCTAATGATTAGTGATGTTGAACATTTTGTCATATGCTTGTTGGCTACATGTATGCTTTCTTTTGAAAAGTGTTGTTCATGTTCTTTGCCCAATCCCTCCTGCTCTTCTTTTTTTGGAGACAGGGTCTTCCTCTGTTTCTCAGACTGGAGTGCAGTGGCATGATCTTGGCTCACTGCAGCCTCGACCTTCCAGGCTAAAGCAATCCTCCCACCTCAGTCTCCGGAATAGCTGGGACTGCAGGCACATGCCACCACGCCTGGCTAATTAAAAATTCTTTTGTAAAGATGGGTTCTCACTTTCTCACTTTGTTACCCAGGTTGGTCTCGAACTCATATCCTCAAGGGTTCCTCCTGCCTTGGCCTCTCAAATGCTGGGATTACAAGCATGAGCCACCATGCCCAGCCATCCATCTATATGCATATACTATTATATATATATAATTGCAGTATATGTATATAATTACATTATATATATAAAATGTAATAATCTGCCTTTAAGAAGGAAATTCACATGAGAATGCACGTGCTAGAGCTTGCATTTATAGTTCACATACTTTTGTTCTATTGTAAATATAAAAACAATCCTATGGCCAAATAAGTCTGGAAAATGCTCTTAGGGATAGGGGATTATTGCAAGGCCATGAGGAAAAGGAGGGCTCCCTGGAAATCATCGGAGCAGACGTTCACGCACTCTGGGTCTCAGGGCCCCCAGGCGTCAATTCCCATGAAGACTGAACAGCCATTCATTGTCATCCCAAATGGAGAGCAGCTCTGAAGACCCTCCTTCTCTGTGAGTGCTCATTTATTCTCAGATAGTTACATCCCACGTGGAACTTTTCTTTCTTTCTTTCTTTTTGAGACGGAGTCTTGTCCTGTTGCCCAGGCTGGAGCGCAATGGCATGATCTTGGCTCACTGTAACCCCCGCCTCCCGAGTTCAAGTGATTCTCCTGCCTCAGCCTCTGGAGTAGTTGGGATTACACGTGCATGACACTATGCCTGGCTAATTTTTTGTATCTTTACAAAAAATTAGAGGTGGGGTTTCACCATGTTGGCCAGGCTGGTCTTGAACTCCTAACCTTGTGATCCACCCCGCTTGGCTTCCCCAAGTGCTGGGATTACAAGCATGAGCCATCACATCTGGCTAGAGCTTTTCTATTAGACTTTTGTACCAAGCTGCCTCATAGACCAATGGCCTCCCTATGTCCAGTCCATGTGTGTTTGGTTTGTGTTCTGATTCCTAACTCCCTCACTATGACCAAGGCTGGTGACTTTTGAAGTGGCAGATCTGGTTTCATTTGAGGAATGGAGGCATAAATTATTGCAACTTTGCAAGAAGAGCTGCTGAGAGTCCAGTCCCTTTCCCGCAAAACACTCAGGGTCATCTCTAGAAGGGGACAGGGCCCAGAGTAACTCAGCCTGGGACCGCCCAGACAATTGCAGTTGAAATGAGGGTGTGCTCTTGGCATCATCCATAGGCCCTTTGAGATATTGTTTGAGTCTGACATTTCAAAATTAACTTTAAACAGGTCCAGAAAGGGTCCTTTGTAGTTGTAGCTGTAGCATCTGGCAGCTCCCTGTCCTGCTCCAAGTTCCCACCGAAGGGCCAGGCCTGCCCCTGGTGCTGCAGGGTCTGCCCTGCACGATGCTCAATGCTGGCAGGATGTGGTGAGGTGGGCACTAGTACCCATGGCCAGTGGGAGTATAAACCGTAGATTGCTCTTTGGAAAGCAATTTATTGAGAACCTCTGACTTAGTCATTTCACTTCTCAGAATCTACCATAAGGATATAAATTACCCCAAGAGTTTTATATGTAATTTGTCCCAGTATTATTTTATAATAGAGAAACTTATTAAAACTATATATAACTATATATATATACACACACACACACACATATATATATATATACACACACACATATACACACGACTGTTGGGAAATAGTAAATTATTACATGATAAACATGTTAAATATTTCATATATGATAAAATGCCATGCTATATAAAAGTATTCTAGCCCATAATCCCAGCACTTTAGGAGGTCGAGGCAGGTGGATCACCTGAGGTCTGGTGTTTCAGACCAACCTGACCAACATGGTGAAACTCTATCTCTACTAAAAATATGAAAATTAGCCGGGCTTGGTGGTGGGCGCCTGTAATCCCAGCTACTGAGAGGCTGAGGCAAGAGAATCACTTGAACCTGGGAAGTGGAGGTTTCAGTGAGCTGAGATGATGCCACTTCACTCCAGCCTGGGCGACAGAGCAAGACTCTATCTAAAACAAAAAAAAAAGTATTCTGTACCATTAAATGATGTTAATAAAACTTTACTAACATGGAAAATTGTTGTTGTAATATTGAGGGAGAAAAGTAGGATATGAAATTGTAGACATGGTCTGATTCCAGCTATGTAAAGGGCAATGGAGGAAAGCGTCCTGATATTAACCGACGTCACCTTTGGGGGTGCAGTTATCGGTCATTGTGCAGCCTCTTTCTTCTTGTGGGTAACCCCCCATATAGGCACCGAGGAATGAGAGCTAAGCAGTACCCTGGCACAGTTAGGGCTTAAGGAATATCTCACTTCATAGTGTTACTACTCAGCTATTTCCTTTTATATAATCCTTTACATAATCATACATTAGTTTATAGAAATAGGGTTTGAAGTCTCCCTTTATATAATCCCCTATATATAATCATATAATAGTTGATAGTATGAGTGCCTAAAGAATATTTCCCTACATATATACCTATAATTATATCTTAGTTCATAATCGGAGGAATCCCTAGAGTGGACACAGTACAGAGCATGAATTAAGGGATAAGCAGCTTATAATCGGAGGAATGCCTAGAGCAGACACAGTGCAGAGCATGATTTAAGGGAGAGTTACACCAGGACAAGAATCCATGGCCCAGGCAGCAGCGTTCAGTATTGTAAAGATACCCGCTGTATGGCAGGCTGGGGGTGAGAGCCACTCCTCCTGATAAAGGAGTAGTAGGACCTTGCTCCAGTTCTTGTGGAAGGCTGCCCTCAGAATGACAATCCACCTTGGTGACTGTGAACTTTATCAGCTCTTTCTCCTGTGCTGCTCGAAAAGCATCTTCCCATAGAACCCATTGGAAGCTGCCAGAAGGTGGCGGTAACCTTGACAGCTCTGTCACTGCTATGTGACTTAAAGCATCCTCCTATAAATCTTCTTAGAAGTAGTTTTCCCATAGATAGAAGTATTGCACACTGCACCCACTTCACTGTGCATGGCCCACCTTCAAGCCTCGGTGACCTAATGGGGGTGGACCCCTTACTGCACATGGCCCTTGCCTTCGTGGCAATGGGCCCCTTGCTGTGCACTGTCCACCTCCTGGCCTAGGTGACCTAATGGGGGTGGACCCTATGTTTTATTGCTCACGACCCTATCACTATCCTTAAAGATGATTTCACTCACTGCCCTGCCCCCTAACCTATACACAATAAATACTCATGCTTCTGGACATTCGGGGCCTCGCCTGACTCTGCTTATAGGTGGCGTGGCCCCCCAAGCCCCGCTGCGTTTTCTTTATACTTCTGTGTCCTGTCTCTTTATTTCTTGGATCCTGCGCCTCAGCACAGCATAAGGCTCACCCCACGACCCTGTGGGGCCCTCAGCCTTACATCTGGCTCCCAACGTGCCCTACACTTCTGTGTCTTCTTTTTCATTTGCTGTACTTTCCACATTTTCTCCAATGAGCAAATACTGCTTTTGCGCTCAGGAACAGTTTTTACAAAGAAAAATGTCTAACTAGAAAAAGTAAATAAAAAGCAAGTAGAGAAATTGAGAGGTAGGTTTAGTTAGATCTCAGGGACCAACAGGATTCTTCATTTACCATCTGTTAAAAGATACTACGCGCTTCTGTTCTGCAGAAGACATTCAAATATTCATGTCGTAATGGAGATTGAAAAATCTCTGCCATGGTGATGTAGAATATCCTTGACTAATTCCCCCTGTTACAACGTGGGGATCACTGGATTTCACAGCACACGTGGAATGACCCGATGAAGTGTCGCCTCCTCGACAGGAGTCCTCCTCGAGTATGACCCAGAGCGGGCTGTGATAGCCGCTTGGAATCACTTCCTCTGTCGATTCCTAGGCAAGAATGTGTAGCCTAGCAGAGGGAGACGGGAAGGATTCTGGAGAGCACATGCACATGGTGGCTTTATCGAGTTTCTGATTCCACTGAATTGCCTTCCCATTCCTGCATTTCACTCAGGAGAGGCAGGAGCATGCCAGCCTCCAGCCTTGCCTCTCTCTGATCTTTTTTTTAACAACCTGTCAGGGTGATCTTTCTGCAGTGACTGGACCAGCCATTTTCCTTCCCTGCTTAACATTTTTAGTGGGCCTCCATTGCTGTCAGGATAATGCTTTACATTCCTAGCCTTGGGGAGGGCTCTGCTGCTCGGAAATGGAGTCAGCCTCATTTCTGACCATTTCTTGCCTCGTGTCTCACATCCTGAACTTCTTGTGGTTTTCCCAAAAACACCCCCCTCTCTCTCGCCTCTTATATGCTATTTCCTCTCTCTAGAGCCCTCTCCCTTCGGGTGTCACCTGCATAACTCCAGCACATTATCTGGGTCTCAGCTAGATAGGCCGTCTTTCCAGGGATGCCTTCCCTGGTCTCTCAAGACCAGGGACAGTGCTCTTCTCATTGGTCCCATAACTGGGCTTCCCTCTCTCTTGTTTCTTATCACTAGTGCTTGTTTATCTGCCTCTGTTCTAGACAGGTCAGGACTATGCCTTTCTCACTAGTGTTTTCCCAATGGCGCCTCGAAAAGTATCTGACACACATTAGGCACATGATAAATATTTGCTGAACGAATGAATACAGCTAATGGAAGTCCAAAAAGTAAGCATGACTGTGTCTGTCCTTTTAAATGAACCTGGGTTGCTAACCAGTAACACTTCCACTCTGGAAGGTCAAAGTGGGGACATTTCAAGTTTTTGTGGCTGTATTTATTTCTATGGTGTTTTTAGAGGGGCTGCTCATATCTCTAAGGGGTCTGGTGAAAATTTCCAGAGTTAGTTGGACTTGAAATCTCTGTGACCTTTCTTAGACTTAGGTACACAGATTTTAGCTTACAGTTTGTTGACTTGTATTTTATCTTGGCCTTTAACTTGAGTCTCATGAGAGATTTTTTAACAATGCCTAAGGTTCCTCTAACACGACTTGAACAATTTATCAGAGGCCCACAAGCTAGGGCCAATTAGTGTGTGTAAATATAGATGTAGTATTTCAGAGCATACCTTTATTTGTGTACAATTCTAGATATAATTCACAGGGCAGATAAGTTTATAAATGTAGGGAAGTTTCTTTTTATATTACTTTCGGTATAAATTTCTACCAACACTTTTACCTTGTACATCTTTATTATTTATGAATATAGGTACAAAGATGAATAATACATCTGAATATGGATATACATAGCTAGGTAAATAAACATACACAGACAGGATTATGTAAGTATGTCTATGTAAATATTTACCTATACAAAGCATGTTCCCCAAAAGACATTTTAAATACACTAGTGTATGTAATACCAAGGATGCAGGTGTAGAGTTAGTGTATGTGTGTGTGTGTATGCACAGATATAATCTTTTTAACTTTAGCACACACACACATAATCTTTTTAACTTTAACACACACATACATATTTTTAACTTTAACACACACACACACACACACACACACACACACACACATAATCTTTTTAACTTTAGATTCTTGAGCAGCAGCTTCAGCAGAGGAAAGCAGTTTATCTGCTAAACCAAGAGAAATTAGAGTACAACCTGCAGGTGCTGAAGAAGAGAGATGAAGAAAGCACGGTGATTAAATCCCAGCAGAAGAGGAAGATCAATCGGTATGCTAGCATGCAGAGCATCTTTCTTCTGGGCCCTTCTGTGCTGAGAATAGGGATGGGTATGTGTTTTTCTCTATTGAAGGGGTAGAAACCAGTGAAAATATAACCAACACTTAATAAAATGGTGTTGGGAAAAGTTAATACATTCAAGTGGTTTTTGGGAAACGTTAATACATTCAAGTGGTTTCTCCCCAAGAAAAGAATACATAGCAAAAGGTCTTCCGTCCCCATTCATCTTGTTCCTCTTTCCCACCTCTGTAACCATTATTTGTTTGTTTCTTCCAGAATTTCATTAGGCATATACAAGCACAAACAAATATTTTCATCCCCCATCTGCTTTTACACAATGGTGGTGGTCTGTACACTTTGCTATATATCTTGAAGACTTTCCCCTCCCAGTTCATAGAGAACTTTCGCGTTTTTGTTTTTTTTTTTTTTTTTTTTTTTAAGTAGAGACAGGGTTTCACCATGTTGGTCAGGCTAGTCTCGAATTCCTGACCTCAGGTGATCCACCCACCTCAGCCTTCCAAAATGCTGGGATTACAGGCAGGAGCCACCGAGCCTGGCCACTTTCACTGTTTCTTTTTTTTTTTTTTGAGACGGAGTTTCGCTCTTGTTACCCAGGCTGGAGTGCAATGGCGCGATCTCGGCTCACCGCAACCTCCGCCTCCTGGGCTCAGGCAATTCTCCTGCCTCAGCCTCCTAAGTAGCTGGGATTACAGGCATGCGCCACCATGCCCAGCTAGTTTTTTGTATTTTTAGTAGAGACAGGGTTTCGCCATGTTGACCAGGATGGTCTCGATCTCTCGACCTCGTGATCCACCCGCCTCAGCCTCCCAAAGTGCTGGGATTACAGGCTTGAGCCACCGCGCCCGGCCACTTTCACTGTTTCTTAAGCTGCTTACTACCCACTATGATTTATTTGACCAGTCTCAAATGATGGACGTATAGATTGCTTCCGGCCTTTTTCTCTTATAAATAATACCAACCTAAGTACTCATGACAATGTGCCAGTTTGCTTTTGTGCAGACACAGTGGCTCATTGAAAGGTGCCTATTGCTTGAAACGTCTCACATATCCTTCCCTTCCTCCGTGTCTCCTTACTTCCATCCTTCCTGCCTTTCGTCCTTTAAGAATTGCATTCTAAGTTCCAGACCATTGCACTAGGCTCTGAGGACCAGAGTGGAAGAAGACTTCTCGTTTGTAGAAGGAGACAAGATTGAGGGGTTTTCTCCAAACCCCAAATAGCCTATTATTATTTATGAATTCTTCCACTTGTAGGTTGATAATAATACATTTTGGACACATGTTGAATGTATAGAATACCAGTTGACCTTTTGATAGTGACTTATCACAGAAAATGATACCAAGTAAATGGTATGTCATCTTAAGCCTGATTATCTGAGAAACAAGAATAGTCAGGGGACAATATTTATGAAAAAAAAAATCCCCCTATATACGCACCATACCAGATAGGGGAACATCCAGGAAAGGCACACATCAATCCAGCAAGGAGGCACCTGGGAAACTTTCCCAAGGAAGTGAAATATTGGAAGGGGGTGGGGACAGGAATTGGCAAAAGGCAGTTAAGAGGAGACTCCAGGGGGCCTGTGCTGGTAGCTGGAGTGGCTGGTCTGAGGGCAAAGAGGTAGGAATCAGAAGGCCACACAGCAGGTGAAGAAAACGGGGAAGGAGGGAGGTGGGAGGAGGCGCTTGAGGCAGAGCCTGGGTTTGATGCACGTGGCTGAGATGAGTGGGATCTTCCCTCTTAGTTCAGACTCGGACAGCTTTCCCTCAGCCTGAAAAACCCTTCAGCGGCCCCTGCAGTTTCTGAGCGCTACCTTTTTATCTCTTGCTTTTATTACCATTTTCCTTTCCTCATCACTACCACCCAACATTTCGTAATTTGACATATCCGTTTATGCTGCTTTAATAGACTACCTGAGCCTGGACAGTTTACAAAGACAAAAGTTTATTTCTCACAGATCTGGGACCTGGGACGGCCAAGATCAAGGCTGGCAGGTTCAGTTTTTAGTGAGGGCTGCATCTTTCAGAGGGGAGGAACACTGTGTCCTCGCACAGCAGAAGAGTGGGAGAGCAAGCTGGCCAAAGGCTTTGGGAGGCCTCTTTTTTTTTTTCTTTTTTTTGAGATGGAGTCTCACTCTGTTGCCAGGCTGGAGTGCAGTGGTGCAATCTCAGTTCACTGCAACCTCTGCCTCTTGGATTTAAGCAATTCTTCTGCATCAGCCTCCTGAGAAGCTGGGACAGGCGTGCTCCACCATGCCAACCTAATTTTTGTATTTTTAGTAGAGACGGGGATTCACCATGTTGGCCAGGCTGGTCTTGAACTCCCGACCTCTCATTCCACCTGACTTGATCTCCCAAAGTGCTGGGATTACAGGCGTGAGCCACTGTGCCCAGCCACAGACTTTTTTTTTTTTTTCCTTCAACCAGCCTGCATGATACACTTAACAATCTGAGATCAAAATATGCCAAGCAAATAAAGCAGTTCCAGGAGGAGAACCAGTCTCTAACCTTGGAATACAAACGTCTCGTGATGCAATTCAAGGAGCTACAGAAAGCCATGAGGTATCTGAAGGACTTGGTCCTATGGTACTTGCACTAGCGTCGAGGTGGCAGGGGTGGAGTTTGTACAGGCTGTGATTTCACTGGACTTGATATCGTCTGCCATTCTGGAGCTGGACCAGGCACACTAGTTAACCCTTTGTGCTCTGTTCCCCTGGCCCTTTACTTGCGTGTCACCTGCCTTTTCTTGAGATATGGTGGGATGACTTCCAGTTCATCGTAAACGGGAATCAGCTGCCCAGGGATGGGGCCAAGCCTGGGAATTAGCACAGCTCTTTTGCATGTTCTTGCCCTGTTGCCAATGGAGGGAACCCTGGCCAGGCCCTGGGGTCAGCTGGCTGTGCTCTGTGACTCTCCTTCACAGGCATTTTGCTCTTATTGATGATGAAAAGTTTCGGGAGATTTGGCTGATGAATGAAGAGGAGGCGAAGGACCTAATAGCCAGAGGCTTTGATGTAGACAGGATCATCCACACTCATCATCTGGGGCTCCCCTGGACAGCACCTGATTTCTGGTTCCTGAAGAATGTGGGGCCTATTTCTCAGCAGCCCCAGAAGTCTGCCACGCAGATAGTAGAAGAAATGCTTCTGCGCACAGGTGACTAGAACATTGTCATAGAGACTTAGAGCCGCAGGGGCCCTCTGAGAACATCGGGTCAACCCAGTCATGTTAGAGACAGTCTAGGGAGGAGGGGAAGAGCTCCCATAGCTAGAAGGTAGGAGAGTATGATTACTGATGTATCTTTTCAGTCTCCTCTAATTTATAGCTTTTTTCTCTCCCCTGTATGATAAACTGGTAGTTAGGTCTAGAAACTTGATCAGATGCAGGTCCAATTTATTTTTGCTAAGTACACTATTGTGTAGTACCGTCCCTGGGATAAACTAATGTTAAGCTGCCTCTCTTTTTGTGATATTAGCAACTATTGCCATTCATTGTCTAAGATCCGTTAACTTTATTAGGGATTGGAGAAAGAATATTTAAATTCTATTCTTGTGTCTTTATTTAATATTTAGAATACTTCTTAAAAGAAAATCTTCCCTTCATTAGCAACTTGCTACCCTGAGATAGTCTGTATAAGAAAAGCAGGATAGATGCTTATTTTTTCTGTTTACCAGTTTTCAAAACAATGGATTGGGTCTCTAGCATCTTCCAAAGGTAACAATGAATTTTTTAAAAATATTATGAATGCATTAATTTATACAAATTTGATGTATTTTAGTTTACTAAAGTAATTATCCTTATTGAGGCTGAAATTGTTCCATCTTTGGCCAGTGGAAGTCTTCCTATTGGCTTCTGGGTCCTTCTGACTCAGCCCTAGTAGTTTTTAACAGCATCCTAGCTTTCCAGGATGACCAGGTGTTCCAGGAATACATTATACTTTTCCTGCCTCAAGTCTGGAATCAGCCATTTCTCCAAGGGACCCCTGGTCCTTTTCAATAGGGATTTTTTTTTTTTTTTTTTTTTTTGAAATGGTCTCACTGTGTCACCCAGGCTGGAGTACAGCGGTGGGATCTTAGCTCACTGCAACCTCTGCCTCCCAGTCTTCAGCGATCCTCCCACGTCTGCCTCCCGAGTAGCTAGGACCAAAGATTCATGCCACCATGCCCAGCTAGTTTTTTATTTTCTGTAGAGACAGGGATTTGCCATGTTGCCCAGGCTGATCTCAAACACCTGGGCTCAAACGATTCCTTCCCAGAGTGTTGGGACTGCAGGCATGAAACCACCATGCCTACCCAGTGAATGGTATTTTGAAACCATGCTGTGGATGCTGGGTGCTTATTGCTTTGGGTTTGCCATTGTTTTTAGGACTTTTCAATGGACAGAGCTGAGAGTATAGGATTTTTTTTAGTAATAAAATAAATCATGAGTTCATCCTAAATCCTCCTCAACAGTATGCCAGGATTTTTACTTAACAGTATGAAAGTGTATCCCCTTTCTTCCAACTTGAAAGTCTTAGTGCTCAATGACTTCAAAATAATGAATCACATGCATTCACCACAGCACTACAGAGCTGTCTTGGTTGAAAATATCAGCCCTACCACCAACAAATGATTACTAAAGACAGCTTACACTTTTCTATGGTTCTTTTTGTTCTTAAAGTATGTCCCTCCAGGGATATACAGACAGATTGCTATATTTTAAAGTCACTTTGCCACAGGCACAGTGGCTCATACCTGTAATCCTAGCACCTTGGGAGGCCGAGGTGGGCACATCACTTGAGGTCAGGAGTTTGAAACCATCCTGGCCAACATGGCAAAACCCCATCTCTGCTAAAAATACAAAATTAGCCAGGCGTGGTGGCACTTGCCTCTAATCCCAGCTACTCAGGAGGCTGAGGAGGGGAATTGCTTGAACCCGGGAGGCAGAGGTTGCAGTGAGCCAAGATCATGCCACTGCACTCCAGCCTGAGCAATAAAGAGTCTGTCTCAAAAATAATAATAATACAATTTTTTAAAAAAGTAACTTGGAATGGTTTCTGTGTGGTTATAGCACCAATTTAGTGCACATATAGGTATTTTTGTTTTATTTTACTTTTGATTATTAGGGATTGCTTTTTACAATTTAATTATGTTTTCTTTTTGTTTATTTGTTTGTTTTTTGTTTTTGTTTTTTTGAGACAGGCTTTCAGTTGCCCACGCTGGAGTGCAGTGGCATGATCTTGGCTCACTGCAACCTCTGCCTTGCCGGGTTCAGGCGATTCTCCTGCCTCAGCCTCTTGAGTAGCTGGGATTACAGGCGTGCACCACCACACCCAGATAATTGTTTGTATTTTTAGTAGAGATGGGGTTTTGCCATGTTGGCCAGGCTGGTCTTGAACTTCTGACCTCATGATCCACCTGCCCTAAACCTCCCAAAGTGCTGAGATTACAGATGTGAGGCACTGTGCCTGGCCTAAAAATTTAATTTTAATTAAGAAAATTTTTGTCTCTTGCTGTCATCTGTCAGTTATGGTGTTAATATTTCTCTGGGCTGGGTGCAGTGGCCTCACCATGGACTTAGCTTTTCCCACCCAAAAGGGCACCAACCCACCTCACCCACAAGCCACTGGGCAAATGCCTGAGGCCCCCACCGCAGTCCAAAGCAACCCAGTCACAGGCTCATCTCTACTAAAAACACAAAAATTAGCCAGACATGGTGACAGCCACCTGTAATCCCAGCTACTCAGGAGGCTTAAGTAGGAGAATCGCTTGAACCCGGGAGGTGGAGGTTGCAGTGAGCCCAGATTGTGCCACTGCACTCCAGCCTGGGTGACAGAGCGAGACTCTGTCGCAAAAACAAATTTCTCTGTGAATGTGCACAGCCAGCCGCCCCTGCTTTGAGCTGGCTTCTGTCTCATCTGTTGCAGGCTTAGAAACCACATAGCCACTTGCTAGATCATCTCTGAAATAAGAATAAATAGGCTCGCACTCCCCCTCCCACCTCCTGGCTCATGGCTGGATTTTGAGTATGATGTTTTCAGGTAGATGCAGTTTGGAAAAGTAGGCCATTACTACTGGCTGGGAGTGGCCGAGTTCTCCAGGTGATCTCTGATTCTGACCCCCAGCCCTCTTTCCCCCCACCTAGTGGGCTTTTATCAGTATAAAGAGACTGTGATAACGCCTCCTCAAAGAGGCTTTTTAAGAGGTACATTTTCCCAAGGAAAGCCATCTGACTGTTTCTCAGAGTCAACTAGGTCCAGAAATTCTCTTCTTTTTCTCTCTTTTCTCCCCACGACCCATCTGCAGAAGAGGAGGAGGCAGAAGAGGCCGCCTCTGAATCAGAGTCTTACCTGGACCTGCCGAAGCAAATTTCTGAAAAAACTACCAAGAGGATCCTGATGCTCCTGTGTGACGAATCGGTGAGGCCAGGCGGGGCTGCAGCCAGCCGAGGGACCCACGGGCGTGTGCTGCTGCCGAGGCCTCTGCCGGGCCAGTGCCAGCCTGAGTCAGGAGTGGGCCAGTCCTCCCCTGGCCAAGCTCAGGGTTGGGGCCCGAGGAGCAGAGTGGGGGCCCAGCTGGAAAATGGGCCTAGCCTCGGTTGGTCAGCGTGGCACAGCTCAGGCTGGCTGGAGGGCTCCGGCCAGCTTAAAATGATGCTGGTTCTGAGACAAGGCGCACCAGCTCACCTCCAGGAACCACTCGCTAAGTGACATGGCCACACTGACATGACCCTTCTCAGGGGCTCATTTTGGGGGTCACTCTGGGTGCGTTGGGATTTGGATGTCTGCACTGTATGTTAGCAAGCATGATTCGACTTGGTATAAAAGCTGCGTTGAGCTGGCCCAGCTGGAAGTTGCGTTGTTGTCTGACATGAGCAGTGTTGGTTTGGATTTTATGGTTCTGAGTGCGTGTTCTTTTGGGACAGTGGGAGCAATCGCCTTTGGCTGGCTCCTGCTTCTGAGGGCGCTGCTGCTGAAGGGATCAGGTGGCAGGTTCTGCCCTCTCAACCTGCAGCTGGACCTAGAGGCCACCTCCCCATGGAGCCCTCCCCCGGGCATCCCGGCTCAGGGTGGGCACTGAATCTGCCTGGCTGCCCTCTCCCCTCCACTGCAGGTGTGCTGTGTTTTGGGGGGCCCACTGCCCTCCATGGCTCCCTCTCCTGCTGCTGTGTTCTGTAGATATTTGGGGACAAGACTATGCGTGAAGCAGGAGCCTGTGACTGGGTCGCTTTGGACTGCGGTGGGGGCCTCAGGCATTTGCCCAGTGGCTTGTGGGTGAGGTGGGTTGGTGCCCTTTTGGGTGGGAAAAGCTAAGTCCATGGTGAGGCTGGGCTTTGTCCCTGGCCTTGCTTGTTCCTGGCCTTGCCCCTGTGGGCAGTGGGGGGACGGGGCTCATGGGCACCCCAAGCAGGCTTTGCTGGGGCTCACGGCTGGGGCTCACATGCCCATTCCTGGGCATCTGCTCCGTGGCATGGTCCCTGCAGTGTTACATAGAGGGCAGCCGCAGACCTTGGGAATCACTCCTGAAACCTGTCCCCGAAGGGAGATGCCTTCTTCCTTCTCCCCAGGGGTTCCTCATAGAGAGCAAGCTGCTGAGCCTTCTCCTGCCCCTGGAGCAGAGTGAATGCCAACTGCTGAGGCTGGACGCCATCTTCTCCGTGAGTCCCATGGGGCTGGGAGGACACAGGTGGGCTGCAGCCGGCTATGTTCTCAAATGGCCCTGCCATTGTCTCAGCGCTGGCAGTGGATGAGGGTCTCCTGGGGCTTCCCCTGCTCCCTGTCACCCGCTCCCCTTAACCTACTCTCCACGAAACACACTGGCCTCAGACTCCAGTGCCCCCCCCCAACCGGCCCCTTCCTCTACTAGCATCTTCCTCTCAGACTGAGATATGTGGGCAGCCCTACTTGGCATCCTCACAGCCTTGGGATCCCTGTGGAGCCCTTCCTGGCTCTGTGAGCATTGTTTCTGTGTGTTCTGATGCGTGTGTCCCCAAATCCACTGTGGCTTCCCGGCATTGGATGAGTGCCCTCCATGGCCAAGACTCCTGCTCTTAGGAGCTGAGCACCTGTCAGCTGCCCAAGCCCTTGGCCTCTTCGATGGGGTTTTTGAGCAACCATCCTGTTTCTCCCCCAGGCCCTTGGAATTGAAAGTGAGGATGACTTATATAAACTGGTGAACTTCTTCCTTCAATACCGAGCTCACCATTTATCTTCCAGCCTCCAGGTAAGGCGAGATGCAGTGAGAACAATGCACTTTCAATTCTCCTGGAGGCCTCCAGAGCACAGTGCTGGCTTCTGGAGAAATAATGGGGCTTGCCGGGTGTGGTGGCTCATGCCTGTAATCCCAGCACTTTGGGAGGCCAAGGTGGGCGGATCTCCTGAGGTCAGGAGTTTGAGACCAGCCTGGCTAACATGGTATAACCTATCTCTACTGAAAAGACAAAAATTAGCCGGGCATGGTGGTGTGCACCTGTAATCCCAGCTTCTCGGGAGCCTAAGGCAGGAGAATCACTTGAACCCGGGGGTGGGGGGGGTGGGGGGAGGTTGCAGTGAGCCAAGATCGGGCCACCGCACTCCAGCCTGGGCAAGAGAGTGAGACTCTGTCTCAAAACAACAACAACAACAGCAACAAAAGTGGGGCTTTTATGTCAAGTATAACTGACTTAGCATTTTCCTTATTGTTTACTGATTTGTCTCTTTGTAAAGGGAAGAATTGCTGGGGAATGAGATGTTGTTCTTATACTGAGGCCCAAGGAGTCTTTTCCTGCACCCTCCCTCAAAGCCAGGTCTCAGCCACTGTGAGACCCGAGCCCACCAGGTTCTGAGTATTTTGATCCTTAACACTTTCCCGCAAGGCAGGGCCCGCTTGTCATACATATCCCGATCGTAATTGATTTCAGAAGGTGAATCAAATATCAACTATTTTAAAGAAGTTGCCATATAAAAATCGTATAACATTTTGATTTAAAAGTTAAAAATGTAAATGAAAAATGTTTTTAGTACTGCTAGCCCAAGGCCGAGTATCCTGACATGCCTCTAAAAAGAGTTGGCTGGGCTAGGTGCAGTGGCTCATATCTATAGTTCCAGCTACTTGGGAGGCTCAATTTAGCCCAGGAGTTTGAGGCTGCAGTGAGCCATGATTCCACCACTGCACTTCAGCCTGGGTGACAGAGTGAGACACTGTCTCTAAGGAGGAAAAAAAGAGAAAAGAAAAAAAGAGTTGGTGGAATGGACAAAACCACAAAGCTGTAAAGCAGGCGTCCCCAAACTACGGCCCGCGGGCCTCATGCGGCCCCCTGAGGCCATTTATCCAGCCCCCACCGCACTTCAGGAAGGGGCACCTCTTTCATTGGTGGTCAGTGAGAGGAGCACAGTATGTGGTGGCCCTCCAACGGTCTGAGGGACAGTGAACTGGCCCCCTGTGTAAAAAGTTTGGGGACGCCTGCTGTAAAGGGATTAAAAGCTATATTTGACTACAGAATTTTAAAACAATTCTGTAGGGCAAAAATCACGATAAGCAAAGTTAAGAGACAAATGACAAGCTGCAGAGTATATTTTCAACTCATAGTTATGGCCTCATTTCCTTAATATATAAAGAGCTCTCAGAAATCAATAAGAAAAAGACCAACAACTTAAGGAACAGGTAACAAATATGAATGAACAACTCCAAGGAGAGGCAATACAGATAACTCTGAAAAATATGAAAAGATAATCAATCTTCCTTATAATAAGAAACATGCAAATTAAAATGGCTGAATTCAATTTTGCCAGCCTGTTATGTTGGCAAAAAAAAAAAAAAAAAAAAAAAAGCTTGATAACACATCAAGTATAACATAGTAATGACTGAGGTGTAAGAAACAGGCACAGTCATAAGTTACTTGTAGGAGTTTAAATTGTAACTTCCATTGAGGACAATTTTGTAGTATCAATTACAAAACTATATACACTTTACTTTGAAATTCTTTTTTTTTTTTTTTGAAACAGTCTCACTCTGTCACCTAGGCTGGAGTGCAGTGGCACAATCTCAGTTCACTGCAACCTCCACCTCCCAGGTTCAAGCGATTCTCCTGCCTCAGCCTCCTGAGTAGCTGGAATTACAGGTGCCTGCCACCATGCCCGGCTGCTTTTTGTATTTTTAGTAGAGACATGGTTTTACCATGTTGGCCAGGCTGGTCTTGAACTCCTGACCTCAAATGATCTGCCCACCTTCGCCTCTGAGATTCTTCTTCTAGGATTTTATTCTTTAGATATATCTCAGTACAGTTGGAATGGTGTATTTATTGTAGCTGATTCACTGTAGCATTGTTTGAAATGGCAGAAGATTGGAAACAACCCAAATGTCCATCGATGAATCTATTTAATAACGTATGATACGTCTACACAGTGGGGTACTGTGAAACGGTGGAAAAAACCCAAAGTTCTTTATGCATTTTCATGTATTCACGTGAAAAGATATCTAAGGTTTATTGGTATGTGAAAAAGCAAACTGCAGAACCCTGCGTGCAGTGTATCACCGATGTCAAAACGAGAAGGAAAAGTATATATGGGAAAGTGTATGCATGTATTTCTTTTTTTTTTGAAACGGAGTTTCGCTCTCGTTACCCAGGCTGGAGTGCAATGGCGCGGTCTCGGCTCACCGCAACCTCTGCCTCCTGGGTTCAGGCAATTCTCCTGCCTCAGCCTCCTGAGTAGCTGGGATTACAGGTACGCACCACCATGCCCAGCTAATTTTTTTGTATTTTTAGTAGAGACGGGGTTTCACCATGTTGACCAGGATGGTCTCGATCTCTCGACCTCGTGATCCACCCGCCTGGGCCTCCCAAAGTGCTGGGATTACAGGCTTGAGCCACCGCGCCTGGCCGTATGCATGTATTTCTATGCAGACATTACATAGACACAGTGTCCTTAGATGGAAACACAGGAAACGATTCGTTTGCCTGTGGGAGGTCAAGTGCATGAACTGCAAGGTAGGAGTAGGAGGAAGACCTTTTAAATGTAACAATTAAAACAAAAATTGAATTTGTATTATGATTCAGAAGGAGATTTATACCATGCAAGTTTTCTGAACGTCTGTAAGATGCTCACCTGGGAGCCTGGATTTAGAAACAGAACCTCTCCATTGTCTCATAACCTCCTAGTGCCTCTGCCCACCCCATCCCCCTCTGGCCACTGTTTCTCCTGTTTCTGTCTCTATGTAAATGTCTCCCTGGGCAAGCTTTCTGTAACTTTCTCTAAACTTCTCTGGTTTTTCTTCTTCCTGCCTCTCTCTCCGTGCTCATGCTCACGCGTCTGCAGCCTACCGCTGTCCTTGCGTTTTTCTCCAGAGCAAGCCCTGCAGTCAGGCAAGTGTGGAGGAGTTGAGCGTGGAGGGGACCAGCATGGAGTCAGAACTGGAGCTGGCCGAGCGGACAGAGATGGAAGGAGAAAAGGAAGAAAGCCTGGTGGAGGAGGAGAAGGAAGAAGAGGAGGAGACCCCCCCCTCCCCCTGGGTCATCCACCCCAATGATGTCCTCAAGATTCTGGAGGCCTTCGTCATGGGTCTGAAGAAGCCTAGGTGGGCTGTGGGGCTGGAGGGCTTGCCTGAGACCAGGACCAGGGGAGCTGGATGGGCTGGGGAGCCAGGCAGAGCCAGTGAGTGCAGAAGAGGCCACTGGGCAAGAGGCAGAAAGTAAGGACGGAGCTATCTGAAGGTGGGCTGGGGGAACCAGTCGCTGGACAGACTCAGGAAAGCAATGGGCTGTAGTTGTGCTGTGCACTTTTTTCGTTCATCGTTCATTCGGCAGACATGCACTGAAGTCTGCCATGTGTAAGCACTGTGGTCACACTGCCTTGTGATCAGAGCAGTAGTCCAGGCACATCCCAGGCGCACCGTTGTTCAGAGGAGGAAGTGGCTGTCTCCATGTGGCATGTCAGAGAGGGTTTTGGGAGGAAACGGCACTGGAACTGGGTGTTCTCAGGCAGATAAGATGGGGTAAGGGCATTTCAGGACGCGGCAGCGTGGGGAAGGTCTGGTCTGTTCAAGAATCATCACAGGAGGTCTGGCTGGAGTGTCAAGGGCCTGGGAGGTGGCACTGGTGGGTGGGGAGCCAGCCAGGTCTTGGAGAGCCTTTAACGATTTTTTTTTTTTTTTGAGACAGAGTTGCGCTCTTGTTACCCAGGCTGGAGTGCAATGGCACGATCTCGGCTCACCGCAACCTCCGCCTCCTGGGTTCAGGCAATTCTCCTGCCTCAGCCTCCTGAGTAGCTGGGATTACAGGCACGCGCCACCACGCCCAGCTAATTTTTTGTATTTTTAGTAGAGACAGGGTTTCACCATGTTGACCAGGATGGTCTCGATCTCTTGACCTCGTGATCCACCCGCCTCGGACTCCCAAAGTGCTGGGATTACAGGCTTGAGTCACCGCGCCCGGCGCCTTTAACGATTAAAGCAAAAATTTAATTATATCATGATTCAAAAGGAGATTTATAACATGTAAACTTTATGAATGTCAATTAGATGCACGCCTGGGAGCTGGGATTTAGAAACAGAACCTCTCCATCATCTCGTAGCCTCCTAGATCTCAGGCCCAGTGCACCTAAGATCTTTGTCTTTACCCCGTGCTGGGTGGGATCCAGAAAGGATTTGAAGCAGTTGAGGAGCCGTGATTAACCTTGCCTTTTAGAGAGATCATGGTGGCAGCAGGGAAGGGATGATGCTGGATACAGGGAGAACATCAGGAATCTCGTCTAGTTGGGAGGTGAGGATCCCCCAGATTAAGGCTGTCATGGGGGGATGGAGAGGACATGACTGAATTTAAGTGCTGTTTTGGATGCACTGGTGCAAGAGATGGGCACAGTGATGAGCTGTAAAGCTGGCGAGGTAACTGACTGGGAGAGAGAGAGGGGTGGGTGAAACACTGATTATGCCTTCATGAAGGTAGCGGTGGTGCCGAGTCAGGAACATTGACGATAAGCACATGTTCTTTCTGAGAACCTGCCACCAGTTCAAGACCAGCCTGGCCAACATGGTGAAACTCTGTCTCTACTAAAAATACAAAAATTATCCAGGTGTGGTGGTGGGCGCCCAGAGTCCCAGCAACTCTGGAGGCTGAAGCAGGAGAATCACTTGAACCTGAGAGGTGGAGTTTGTGGTGAGCCAAGATAGCGCCATTGCTCTTCAGCCTGGCAACAGAGTGAGACTCTGGCTCAAAAATAAATAAATAAAAATATGGAGAACCTGCCACCATGTAATAAACTTGGACTGCTGAGTGGGAAGGCAACAGGTGGGAAAGCAATAAGCCTGTGATAGCACTGCCTGGGGGCCTGGGTGGTGCCCAGTGGAGATGACGCAGTGCTCTTGGCCTTCAGGGACTCGCGGGCCCCCCTGAGGGCGCGGAAGAGTGTGCGCAGCGACTCCAAGGACTCGGAGTACTGGCAGGCCCTGTCCACGGTGATCCCTCCCTCCAGGCTGAACCTCTGGGATGCCCTCTACACGGCCTTGGAGAAGTACCAGTGAGTGTGCAAGTCATGGAGCAGGACGGGGCTGGCGGGTGAGGAGCGGTTGCCGGGAGCAGCCCACGTTTCCCTTTGGAGCAGCCCACACCAAAGCCGGGAGGGAAGAGCCACCCTTGGCGACTCCTGTGTGGGCGGGTCCCGTGGGGCAGCTGTTCTTGGGCCCTGCCCTGCCTGTTCTGCTCCTGCTAGCCTGGCTTACCTGGCGGCTGGGTAAAGAGTGTAGTTCTGGAGTCTCCCTCTACCTGTGGCCAAAGCAGAAACCGCAAGACCCTGGCCCCTACTGGGCAGAGGATGGCGGATTCAGTGAGCCTCTAATGGATTTTTCTGTCCAAAGCCTTGTCCTGACCCAGAGGGCCAAGCTGCTGTTGGAAAACAACTCTCTGGAGCAGCAGAACACAGAGCTGCAGGCGCTGCTGCAGCAGTATCTGACCTCCAAGGTGGGCGGTGGGGCCTTCCAAGCAGGGGTGGCAGGCGGTGGGGGTGGGGCCGGGGGACAGGAGCTGGCATTAGGGAACGAGGAGTCCCCTCCCCACCAGAGGCAAGGGAGCTTTTCGCTGTGATGTAAAAAATCCACAGTGGCACCTTGAGACAATTACTGGGCAAAGGAGTAGATCTTGCCTGAAGTCTCCTCCTGGACAGCTCCAGGGTGTCAGTGTCTCTTTGAGGCTGAGGTTTCTGGTGCCAGTGACCTGCTGGGACCGCTCTGTGTGAAGCAGTGCCACAGCCGGGAGCAGCTCCCCAGCTACAGAGCCCCCAGCTGTGTTTCCTCTTCCATCCTCACTACCACTGTGTGATGTGGGCAGGGAGGAAATGATGCTCCCCTTGTCATAAATAGGACAATCACAACCTGGAGAGTTTGCAACTCGTCCGGAGCCTGGGCTCTTTCCACCCACCAGCCCCAGTTCCCTGCCTGGGATATGACTGGAGGGTTGTCCTCACATGGGGGAGGAGGCTCTGCTGGGGCAGCTATTCCCTGGCCCCCATCTGTGCCCACCGCTGCAAAAGTTGTGGGCAACTTCCCCATGGCCTGGCAAGAGGAGAAGGAAAAAGTTGGTTACTAACATTTCCTGCCCTGCGGCGTGGGCTCCTGGAGCTGGGCCGTAGGCCAGGAAGGCCATGGCATAGCTGTTAGCTGCACACGTGTGAGGTGACTGGGGCCAGACCCAAGTCCAAGCTCAGAGCATGTGGCCCCAGCATGGTCCCAGGTCCCAGGCCACGCCTGAAAGGGGAATGTAGTGAGCCTTGGCCTCATGATGACCCTTGACCCGTGACAGGGCCCAGGCATTCTGGACTGTATAGGTCCTGCTTCCACAGATGCTACTGTGCACAAGAGGCTGGGGTAGAGGAGGGGGGCAGGCTAGATTGGGGATGGCATGGGTGCATGGGTGCATGGAGAGGGGAGAGGGGAATGGATGGTGGGAGATGAAGAACACCACCAGAGGCCACAGCTGGAGCAGAAGCCAAGCAAGAAGGCCCAGGCTTGTCAGCCGCAGGGAGGCCGCCCGTGGGTGATCAGCATCTCTCAGGGCTTCTGAGGCCCGGGGGAGAGCCAGCGTCGCTTGCAGGGGTGGCAAAGGAAGGCCCTGGGGAAAACGTAACAACTGTCACCCTTCCTTTCCAGATCAACTCTGAGCTGCAAGTTCCTCCCACTCGGGTGTTGCGGATACCCACAAAATAGAGCTGGACCTTCAAAGGCTGGCGCGTTAGGGCTGGCCTGATGCTGTGTCCCTGCTGGAGCTGGCTCGTATCACCCAATGGGCCGCACCTGGGCCCTCTCCCTGGATTACCCAGAGCTGTCTTGCTGGCCTGGCAAAATAAGGAGCCAGAGGAGTTACCTGTGTCCTGCATTATGATTAAAGCCTTTTAAAAGTTGTGGCTGAATCTCTTTAAAGAGGTCACATCTAGTGAGACTAGCCTACTGTCCCTACCTCTGTGTCATGAGGGACTTTACCTCAGGCCCAGACTGTGGTGTGAGTCAGAGGCCAAGGCCAGTGGCGTGGGGCTCCTTTCTTGCTTTCAGGGGCAGATGGTTTCTACAGGTGGAGGCTGGAGCTTCTGGGCCCTTGCAGGGTCTTAAGCCTTCAGACTGGCCTAGGCCCAAAGGATCCTTTCGGTGCTTTGGGAGCCCCTGGCTCCAGGCTGGTGTGCCCTTTGGGCTATGGTGTGAGGCCCCGCCTGTAGGCAGCTTGGGTGGGCAGCCCTGTGCCTGAGGCCTGCCTTGAACCCTGGGCGCCAGACTCCACTTGAAAGTGAAAGGCCACGGGAGCTGGTACTGAATCCACCAACCTAGAGTCCCGCTGCCTCTGCCCTGCACCTGCGGCTGCTCCTCTCAACTTCACCACCTCCCCCATCACCTGCGGCTCCTCCTCCCAACTTGACCGGTGTACACGTGTCAGCTCGGTGCTTGACTTTTTTTATTTAGAGAAAAATCACCACTCAAGAAAAACAGTAACCCAGAGGCAGGCAGGGGCAGCACTTAACGGGGCAGCTCCCGGCTACAGCTGAAAGGGCTGGAATGAAAGGGGGGGTGCCCAGGATGGTGAGTCCCCTTTGCTGCTTCTCACAGCTCCTTAGCTGGGCTCGGGGGCACTGGCTGGGGCAGAGGGAGCTCTAGGAAGTATGGAAACCCACAGGCAGGACAGGCGATACCCTGGGAAGCAAGAGGAGACAAGCAGAGCCCAGCAGTGGCAGAAGTAGCCACCTTGGGACTTGTGGGCAGGGTCTGGCCCCTGCTGCAGATCAAAGACGGGTGCTGTCGGCAGGGGACGTGACACGGGGATGCCTTTTGCTCCTTCATGCTTTTTAAACCCTGGTCACTGGCCCGTGGTCCTTGGCTAATTTCACTACAGCTTCAATCCTGTACTTGGAAGGCCTGGGGAGGGTTTGGGGAGGCTTCCTCTGGAGCCTGGGCCTGAAGAAGGGTGGCATCTCAGCCAGGTGGGGCAAGAGAGACCCATTCCAGGTCTCTGCCCCATCCAAGGCTCACCAGCCCAGAGGCAGGGGTCAGAGGAGCAGGACTGCACAAGCCACAGTCTGGGGCAGTGAGGACAGGTGGCCCCGTGGCAGGAGGCAAGCTCTGGGCCCAGGCATGAAGACTGGGCACGGGGCACCTCAGGCTCCCCAGGGGAGATGGGAGAGGCCAAGCCACCGAAAGGAAATGCAGCAGGCCTGGGGAGCGGCTGGCAGGAGCTGGCAGCCTTCATGCCCCAAGGAGCTTTTTGACCATGTAGCCGGGGAGGCTGTAGAGGAAGAGCCCCAGCATGAGCAGCCCCAGCAGCGCCAGCACGATCTTGATGATGAGCCACTTGTACCGGGTGCAGATGAGGTACTTGATGGACTTGAGAGGGTTGAGGAACCAGACGAAGGCCGTGTCGGGCCGGCTGGGAAGAGGAAGAGAGGAGTCCATCAGCCAGTGGGCAGGAGCTGCCTCCAGCGCACCCAATCCTCTGTCCTTCTGGACCCCAAAAGCAGTGAATGCTGAAGCGAGGATTTGAGCCCATTTCTTTTTTGAAAAGGAATCTCCTCACTCTGTTGCCCAGGATGGAGTGCACTGGCTCACTGCAACCTCCACCTCCCGAGTTCAAGCGATTCTCCTGCCTCAGCCTCCCTAGTAGCTGGGACTACAGGCACATGCCACCATACCCAGCTAATTTTTTTATTTATATTTTTAGTAGTGATGGGTCTCACCCATTTGCCAGGATGGTCTCGATCTTCCGACCTTGGGATCCTCCTGCCTTGGCCTCCCAAAGTGCTGGAATTACAGGCATGAGCCACCACACCCTGCCAGGTTTGAGCCCATTTCTAAGTACCCAGCTTGCTGTTTACAAAACCCTATCCTCCCTGTGGGACCTCTGGGGCCCGAGTCTCCCCCCAAGGCCTAGATGGGAGCTACTCGCAGCGTGGGGCACCCTTGGCCCTGCAGGCAGTTCTCATGGTTAGCAAGCTCCTGTGGTCAGCTCATTCCATGTGCTGCCCCATGTCCTCGGTGAGACCAGTGTTTCAAAATCTCTTCCTTTCTGATGAACATAAATATCTGTTCCCAGTGTGCCCTGCCGGGGGTCTGAGCTTCCCCTGTGGGGCACAAGCCGCCCTCACTGACCTGCCCACTGTCAGGGTGCAGAACCACTCCACCTTCTGCAGAGCCTCTCAGCTGAGAAGCACCTGGCCAGCCTCACTGGCGGTTGTTTGTGTTATAAAAGCAATAGGTTTTGTAAAATATCACGATACAAAGTGAAAGTACCGAATATGTATTTTCAGACTACTGCCTCCCAGAGGACACGGTGCGCAGCCCCAGAGCTGAGCTCAGTGTTGGGGGGACACCGCGCTGGGGCTTGGGTGCAGGGCACCTGGTTTTGAATGGTTTTCACAGGCAAGTTAGGCACCTCTATCAACCTTGGTTTCCTCATGTATAAAATGGGGTTACAAGCAGTTATCTACCTCCTGGGGTTGCTGCAATGGCGAAGTGAGCCAGTGCCTGGGAGCTCTGAGTACCTGCAGTGGGTGTTCAGGTCATGGTGGTTATTAAATGTTTGAGGTGAGGCTGGGTGCGGTGGGGCACACCTGTAATCCCAGCACTTTGGGAGGCCAAGGCAGGTGGATCACAAGGTAAAGAGATAGAGACCATCCTGGCCAACATGGTTAAACCCCGTCTCTGCTGAAAAGACAAAAATTAGCTGGGCGTGGTGGCATGCACCTGTAGTTCCAGCTGTGAGAGGCTGAAGCAGGAGAATTGCTTGAACCCAGGAGGCGGAGGTTGTAGTGAGCCGAGATCACGCCACTGCACTCCAGCCTGGTGACAGAGTGAGACTCCATCTCAAAATATTAATAATATGATAATAAAATGTTTGAGTTGAATGGAACCATCAAGGGCAGAAAACAGCCCTGCACTGGGAGGTCACACACTAGTGAGAACCATTTCCAGACCTGCTGGCTAACCCTAGCCATACCCTTCCCTCTTCCCTGTCCATAGCTCAGCTTCTTTCTGCCAATGAAATTGTGTTAGAGTTTGTGAGAAACGTGGCTGGGAGCAGAGGTGGCGTGCAAAGAACATAGGATTGGCAGTTTGGAAACCTTGGCTTGAGTCCCGGCTCTACCCTAATTTGCTGGGTGACCTTGAGCAAGCTATTTCACCTATTTGGCTTAACACGGAAAAATGTAAAATAGTCATTTCTAGCTCTGAGAGTCTGTTATTCTGTCATAAAAGCTTGAAAGTGGCTGTGTATGTTTGTGTGGGCTTGTCTGCGTGTGTGTGCTTGAATACACGCGTATGCACTTGTGTGTGGCATGTATGTGTGCATATATCCTTGTTTATGCTGGTGTGCACATGTCTGCATATTTGTGTTTGTGAATATGTGTGTGTGTGTGTGTGTGTGTGTGTGTGTGTGTGTGTGCATGCGCACATCTGCCTAGCCCTTGGTCCAGAGGAAGAAGAGAGAAGTATCAGACCCAGGAGGCTGCTGGGCTCAGGCTCCGAGGATCTTCTTGACCAGGTAGCCAGGCACAGAGTAGAGGAACAGGGCGAGGAGGAGGAGCAGCAGTAGGAGCAGCAGCAGTTTGAGGAGCAGCCAGCGATATGTGTGCCACAAGAAGTAGCGAGCCGACTTGAGAGGGTTCAGGAACCAGATGAAGCTCGTGTCGGGCCGGCTGAAGCATGAAGAGAGCGCAGGAAAGGGACAGGGAGGAGAAGGGGTTGGGCGTGGCGAGGGGCCCGGACCAAGAGGGAAGCTGCCCTGGGCTGTGTGTGCAGTTCTAGGCACCTCTCTGGCCATCAAGGCTGGCTGAGGTCCCAGAGGCCACCCACCACTGGAGCTGACTCTTCAGCAAAAGCTAGGAGCGGAAGAGCATTTAGCTCTGCTAAATCATATCTTTACCAGAGAAGTCCTGCTCTCCAGCACTCCTAGCCCATCCTCTGGTTCAAGAGGATGTCGTGGGATTCAGGGTCGGCGGAGGGCAGGGAGGAGGCTCCCCTGTAATGAGGCTGTGGCCCAGGAAGAGATGGGGTGTCTGGGGAGTGTCTCCTTCCTGTTCCAGTGCCCATAAGAACCAGCGTGGGGAGGGGCTGGGCAGGCAGGGCACTCACTTGGGTTTCTCTAGGGGGTCAGGTTCATTGCGGGCCAGGCCCACTGGGTTCTTCTCTGCTTCCTCTGCTGTTAGTAAATGCAACTCAGCCTCCACCTTGCCCTGCAGAGAACAGACAGGTCCCAGAGTCCAGGCCAGGTGCTGGACCGTTGGCACCCCAGCCCTGCCTACTGCCTGAGCTGGAAGGGGTGCGCACCGTGAGCTCAAACTCATCGTTCTCATTGCGGGCCAGGACGGGCCACCAGCCTTTGACGCGCTTTTGCTTGAAGATGGACACCAGGGGCACATCCAGCTCCCCGGTGGCCATGTCCATGGTGCACTGCTTGGCTGTCTTTGCGCCCCGAGGGAACCGGTTCAGGTCCAGCTCGATGGCCCCTGTGGTGACCTCAGAGTCAGCTCTGAGTGAACAGGGCTGGGGTGGGGTGGGGTGGGTGGGGCCTGGGCTCCTCAGCCCCTTGTTTGCTGAGTGCAGACCTCCCGAAGCCCAGAGCTGGTCCTCCTGCCTCACTCCAGCAACTGGCCTCAGTGCAAGCATGCTCTGAGCTCCCTGGGCAGCTCCAGCCCCCACACTTCACTCAGGTCCTTCTTTCACCCCAGAGGGTCTCTCCTGGGGTCTCCCCTGCTACTCCCCACCATGCATCCATTCTGTCAAAGACCTGCTAATCCCACAAGCTTGCAGACGCAGATTAGAGTTTTAGGGGGAAACCCTGCTTTACAGAGAAGCAACCTGAGGCCCAGGGAGGTTTCCCCACTCCCTTAGGGAGCCTTTCTCCTCCCCCATCAGCACTGACCGCCCCCTTCTTGGTGTGCCCAAAGCTTGTTGTCAGCCTGGTTATGACGCTGAGGACGTCTGCCCGGGGAATGCTTAGGTGGGTCCTTGGGGGCAGAAACCCGTCGGACACCTGTGGGCCTCACAGACTGAAGCAATAATGCCTCCCCCTGGGGAGGGGCTCTCCCTGTCCCTTCCTCCCCGGTCCCTGCCCCTCCTCAGTTCTGGATCCTGAGCCCCCCATCCCTGCCCTGCTGTGCACCCAGGAAGTCGTCGGCGGAGAAGTGGTCCGCATCCCAGATCTGCAGGGTGAGCCGCGCGGGGATCTTGTACTCGGTCTCGTCCCAGGAGAACATGGACTCCTTCTTGGAGATGACGATCTTCTCTTCCGCCGCCAGGTAGTCGAAGGGAAACAGGTAGCGCCAGTTGAAGTTGCCCTCACCGGTGAGAGAGTGGTAGTGGACATCTGTGTCCTGCTTGTCCTCCTGCTGGCCCTTTAGCCACCTGCGGGCGCCACATTTCCACACCCGTGGCCAGGCCGGCGGGGCCTCTCCCACCCACAGCCACCTTCCCCCTGCCTCCTCTCCTGCCCCCCAGGAAGCAAAGCCCCCCAGCTTAGTCCCTCCCATGCAGGGACTGCTCACGCACCCCCGCACGAAGATGTCACTGGACTTCTCCCCTGTGAAGAAGTCGTCGTCCTCCAAGACCACCTCATCCGTGTTCCAGATGATGACCCGCAGCTCGTATCTGGGCCCGGGAAGAAAGGGCTGTTAGCAGCCTCCGGTGGGGGTTATGCCAGGGTGCCGGGGCTGGGATGGCAGGTGGAGAGAAGCCCTGGGGAATTTGGGGTCAGCAGGGGGCCTGGGCCAGGCTGGGCTGGAGGAGTGATGGGGGTGTGGGGAGCAGAGGCATGAGAGGGAGGGAGGGCCCACCAGGCACATGGCTGTAGGTGGCGGGGGGGAAGCCACCCTTTGTTTCAGATGCTAGTTCCAAGAGAAGTCTGCATTTAAGGCCAGTAGCAAGCAATGGAAGTCCATGGAATCTGGTTTCCTGCATGTCCCTGTCCCCAAAGAGGATTTTCCCTTCAAGGTTTAATTGTATTTATGAATGATGTAGTTCATTTCAATCATTAAGAGTAAGGCTGAGTCATTCACTAAAAATTGATCTGAGCATGGCTCTCCTCAGATGGCAGAAAGGGCTGCGAGCCGAGTGGCCCAGTGGGTTGGGTGCCCCCTAGTGACAGGCCCTGAAACAGCCAACTCAGGGCCTCAGGTTTCCAGGACATTCCTGGCAGAGCTGGCTGCACTTGCCGGGGCCAGTGCAAACAGTTCAAGACCAGCCTGACCACCATGGTGAAACCCCATCTCTGCTAAGAATACAAAAAAATTAGCCAGGCATGGTGGCGCGCGCCTGTAGTCCCAGCTACTTGGGAGGCTGAGGCAGGAGAATTGCTTGAACCTGGGGAGGTGGAGGGTGCAGTGAGCCTAGATCGCACCACTGCACTCTAGCCAGGGCAACAGAGTGAGACTCTGTCTCAAAAAAAAAAAAAAAAAAAAAAAAAATGCAAGATCACTTGTCACAAAGAATTTCAATACGGCAACATCGGAGCATGGAAACAAGAGTGGGACTGTGTGTGGCTTCCTCCATCCCTGAATCCAGGCACTGTCTGGCAGCTGGGCTCGAACCTGCCGCTTTACGGATGGAAAACTTGGGTTCTTTTCCCTCCACCATATCCTGCCTCTTCCAGGTACTCACTCCTGCACACATCACCGGCAGGCACTTTACAGGAAACTCCGCAGAGCATCACACTAGCCCGGATGTGAGGACGACGCAGGGCAGGCTCCCAGGGGTTGTGTGTGTTGTGAAGGAGTGTGTCCGTGTGGGCAGGTGTGTGGGTGCCCGTGGGACTGCTGTGCTGTGCGTGTGCATGAGATGCATGTATAGGGGTGCGTTGACTGTGCAGGTGGATGTGTGCTGCGTGGGGCTCATCTCCCTCACTGATGGCGCAGGGTAGAAGGCCTTGTCCTGCCGTAGCACATGGGGGCTCTCCAGGACATGCCCTAAACTCTACTGATTGGTTGGTTAGTTTCTACCCCATAGGGCCCAATGGTCACACCCAGGTCCTAGGGATGCCAACTGGCCAAGGCCATCTGGGCCTGAGCCTCCTGCAGGAAGGGTTGGGCCATGAAGGGAAGTGGGTGGGGTGGGCTGGGAGGGAGTAGCACTGGGCCCCGGGCTGCTCACTTCTTGGGCTTCCGAGGGGAGATGTCCAGAGGCGTCCCAGGGGCTGGCATGTCCATGGGGAACATGTCCACCCACAGCTCCAGGCGACCCTGAGGAAGAGGGTTGTGGCAGATCTCCCAGGCCTTCTCCCTCTGCCCAGGAAGGTCAGCTCTCCTCTCCCTCCTAACCTTTGTTCTGTCAAGGACCCAATTCATCAATTTCCATCTTTGGATGCCAGGAATTCCTATGATGTCACCAATAGCCAGTCACGGCTTCTGAGGGAGACAACCCAGGTCTGCCTGAGCTGATGTAATTCTCACTCAAAGCAAAGACACTTGCCATTCAAGTTACCCCCAGGGACCTTGGTGAGGAGGTGCCTGCCAGGTTTTCTGGAATGCAGTGGACAGCGAGAGGCCCGAGAGGCCCGACTTCTACCTTTAACGACCCAGGTTGGGAATTCCTGATCCCATTACCCAAGACCCCCAGTCTTGGCCATGCCAGTGTCACCTGCTCGATGCCCGGCTTGTCGGGGTTGAGCAGCGGCCTCGTCTCCACGTGTTCCGGCACCAGGCGGCAGCCCACGCGGGGGATGTCCTCCCAGTGCCTCAGGGCTGACAGCGCCACATGCTCCTCCGTGGGCTTTCTCTGACCTGTGGGTGCCGGCGGCTCAGCTGCCCACATGGCTCAGCAGAACCAGGAAACGTTGCCGGGGCTAGGGACTCAGGAGCACAAAGGAGCCCCTGTGCCATCACCTGCCTACCCCATCTCCTTTTTACTGTTGGGGAAACTGAGGCACAGAAGGAGAATCGGCCCGCCCCAGGTCTCAGCTGCCCCGCAGGCCCAAGAGAGGGCTGTACCCTTGGTCCTCTGCTGGGGGAAGCTGACTGGGGAACTCTGCTGGGCTGTGAGAGAGGGGTCAGGGAGGGGAGAATCCACTTCCTGTCCCAGCACCTGAAAGTGATCAGATACCAGCACAGACACCTCCTGATTCTCTGCTTCTCTGGGAGGCGCCTCATGGAGACAGGACTAAGTTTAGGGATTAGAGCCAGATGGACCTGGGCCGAGGCCCTTGTTCTGCCTCTAAAGAGCCACGTGACCTTGGGCAAGTAACTAGAACTAGGATCTTGGTTTGTTCATCTGCAGAAGGGGAATAGCCTCTCTACCTCACTGAGATTTGGACGGAGAGAAGGCAGGTGGGGCTGCTCTGTACCTGAGGGGTGGAAGCACAGAGGCCGGGCAGACAGAAGCGGGGCTCTGGGCTGATGAGCAGAGGGTCACTAAGCCCAGGCTTAGGTAAGGACACCCCAGGCTAGGCCGTGAGGTTCTGCAGGGAAGTGTGGGCCCCTCCTGGCCTCTGAACCCCCCTGGAGAGGGAACAGGCGGCTGCATCCAGTGTTCCATTACCGTTCTCATCTTCAATCTCAGAGGGCCCAGTGAAGACTCGGTTGGCCACCTTCACTCTCCCAGGGGGCCCAAAGTGGGGGCCGTCTACTTTGCCATCTTTGCAGAGGCGGGTCAGGATCTGGCTGGGCTTCATGGGGTCCCGCCAGATATTGTAGCCGTGTCTGTGGGAAGGGACACACAGGCTTGGAGGGGCTGGGGGGCACTAAGCCGTCCTGGATGACAGCTGGTTGTGGCCAATTCTCTAACGCTGGCTGTTGCCCTCATGAGCAAGTGAGCCTGATCTCTCCTGCCCTGGGCTCCAGGCTCACCTCAGACACCAGGGCTGCTGGCGGCTGAACCTTCCTGCCCTGGGCCTGGCCCACGTATCAGTGTCCCCAACCCAGGCTCACCGCATCCCCTCAGTGTGCCCACTCCTCTGGAACCTCAGAGACTCCCACGAGGAAACTGAAACCCAGAGAGATGAAGGGACTTGGCCAGAGTCACACAGCCTATAAGTGGCAGGCCTGGCCCAGATGCCCAGGGAACTCTTCCTCTCCTCCCCTGCTGGCCCCCACATTCCCTAGCCCACTTGTCTCTCCTCATCCTGCCTCCTCTGTCCTGGAATTCCCTGGCCCTCTACTGGTCTTGGGATCTGCAATCCTGTGTCCTGAAGGCTGTGCCCAGGATCTGTAGGAGCAGAAGCCTGGCCTGGGACAAAAACCTCAATATGTCTACCTTCCCAAGTCACCACAATCTGAACCTCATTTTAGAGTGGAGGCGAAGCAGGCACGCTGCCCCGGCCCTCTGCCCCGCGCCCCACGCACGTGGAGTAGGTCTGGGCAATGCCACAGGTAGCACGGTGCTTGCTGTAGAAGCGGTTCTCCAGGTCGATCTTGGTTTCCCCAATGAGGTCATCTGTGCCCACCAGGTCCCAGTCGTACACAGCGACTGTCAGCATGGATTCCATGGGGAAGGAGGCCTCGATGTCAAAGGACCTAGCGAGGTGGAGTTAGGAGAAGGGTTGAAAGGTGGGCTAGGGTGGGAGGTGGTCTGAGCTGGAGTTGGGCTGTGGCGGGGGAGGGCACCAAGAGGGCTTACTTCCCAAAGACAGGGTTGAGCTGCTTGGAGATGTAGTTCTCCTTGTCGCGGATGTCAGTCTTGCCTAGTCGGATGGCTATGTAAGGGTCAGCTTTGCCGTTGATGTCTGCAGGGTGCAGGTCCGTGGCCTGAGATGGGGAGGAGGGCTGCCTGAGCAGGCTCCCTCAGCCCTGCTCATCTTCCAGTGCCCCTACCAGGTTGCCTGAGGTTGATGGTGAAGGGCAATGGCAGGAGCACTGGACCAGTCAGGAGACTTGCTGTGTGACCCTAGGCAAGTGGCTACCCCTCTCTGGGCCTTGACTTCCTCCTCTAGAAAAGATGAGGACTAGACCAAATGACCTCCTTGGTGCCTCCCAGTCTTGGGCTGTCGGTATGCAGCTTCTTCCTTTTTTTCCTTTTTTTTTTTTTTTGAGACAAAATCCTGCTCTGTCACCCAGGCAGGAGTGCAATGGTGCGATCTTGGGTCACAGCAACCTCTGCCTCCCAGGTTCAAGGGATTCTCCTGCTTCAGCCTCCAGAGTAGTTGGGATTACAGATTGTGCTACTGCACCTGGCTAATTTTTGTATTTTTAGAAGAGATGGGGTTTCTCCACGTTGGCCAGGCTGGTCTCAAACTCCTGACCTCAGGTGATCTGCCCGCCTCAGCCTCCCAAAGTGCTGGGATTATAGGCGTGAGCCACCATGCCCGGCCAGTATGCAGCTTCTTCAGTCCCTCCCGGACAGGAGGATGGGGAGATGCACAAGCAGGGGAAGTGACGGGAATCTCACCCGGACCACATAAACTCGGACCAGCACACTGATGGGGTCATTGCTCGGGATGCCCTGGAACATGCCGTAGGTGGGGTCATAGCCGGCTTCCCGGGACACGTCCTCTGGGAGTGGCACTTTGTACACGCAAAGGGAGCCCTGGGCAAGGCAAATGTGGGTCAGGGTGTAGGTTTGCCTGGCAGGGGTAGCAGGCAAAATAGCTAACAGCACTGGGAGGGCTGGACCCCGATGTGGCAGGGCCTTCACCCTTTAGGAGCTGAGTCATGGGAAATTCCAGGGCTCTGGACTTTCGTGGAGGGAGTGGCCAGGGCAGTGGTGGGACGTGAGCGGGAGAACCTGTGTTGGGGCGGGGGCCGGGGGGTGCTCAGGGGCTGGGCCTGTGCTCCTCGCCTGACCTTGAAGCGGCCCACAATGCGCTCCTCCTCGGTAGAGCCATCCTCGTCATCCCCGGTCTTGCCCCGCAGCAGGTTGAAAGTGTGCAGCCAGTCCTCAAAGTTATCAAACTCAGACTCCAGCTCTTTGGGATACACCTGAACCAGACCATGCCATTAGGGGGCGCTGCCTGGTCTCTGGCTTTCGTCCCGCCCCATCTGCGGGATCACCCCTCCCCCGCCCGCCACCTCGCCCCGGAACTCCCCGGAAGGCTCTGCTTCCAGGCTCTCACCTTAAGCTCATCAATCTTGGGTTTCTTCTTCTCAGGGGCCTCGGACCCCTGGCCAGAGCCAGAGCTCTGGGTTTTCTTCTTCTTCTCGTCTTTGGCGGCCCTTGCCCTCTCCTTGCCCTTCACTGGCCCCTTCAGGCCTGGCCAGAAGCAGAAACGGAGGTGGAGCAGAAATGAGCAGAGCAGGAAGGCCTGGATTCAGACCCAGCTCTGACACTAATTTGCTTTACTAATTTAACTCTCTGATGTCCACGTACTGTCAAATGCAGACAGTACTCCCTGGCACGCCCGCCTCATGCAGGTGCTGGGGGCCCCCAGGAAGCTCATGCTCGGGAAGGTGTCCGAAGGCCATCATCATGCTCTTTGGCAGAGAGGGACAAGAAGGAGCACAGGTCTGGGGATGGAGGCCTGTTCCTGCCCATTTACTTTCCTCACTAGCTCCCCTCTTCTCGTCCCTAGTAATAACGCTCTGTATTAGCATTTCCCAAACTGCATTCAGTGGAGCACCGGGTGCAGATGCTGCTGGCTTGCTTTAGAAGAAAGGGTACTGTGTGTGGTCTAATAAGCTGGAGAAATACTTTATACTATGTCTTCCTTTTAGAGATGTATAATAACATTTGCAAAGTAAAGGCTCTGCAAAGTCCTGCATGAAAGTAGGCTGTTTCAATCAGCTTTTCCTAAACTAATTTGACCAAAACCCATTTCCTTCTAGAACACCAATCAATTGTCTTCATGGAAAGGAGTCTGGAAAATGCTGGATGGAATGAGCTCTGAGGTCCCTTCCAGCTCTGACGTTCCGTGGCTCTAAATGTCTGTCTATCACGGTGGGTGCTGAACTGGTCGGAGTAAAAGCACCATAGACAAGGGCCTTAGTCTGCCCACTGCCCACGGATGACTGATGCTGTTTTCGCTGCTAGGAACGGGAGGGCTGGAGGCAGGGGAAAGAGAGGCAGGTGGTGGGTGGGCGGGAGAGCCGGCCACCCAGGGGCGGGGAGAAGGAGGCAGAATCCAGGTTCCAGGGCTTACCCTCAGTACTGTCCACCTCATCCTTCTCCTCCAAGTCAATTCCAGAGGGCTCTTGTTGTCGAAGTTGCTGCCAAAAAATGAGATGAGAAGGAGAGAAGGTGGGTTTCCTGGGGAGGAGTCTGTTGACCCCAGATTGTGGGCCCAGACCAGTCTTAATGTGCTAGAAGTAGAACATCTTCCCGACTGCATTTCAGAGCCACTATGTGCTCTGCTTAAGTGTAAAAAGAAGTTTATAATGTGTACCATGTGACTAATGGTACTTGGGGGTTTATGCATCTTTACACTGTGTATCATTAAAAAATAGTGTATCTTAATGTTGCTTTTAGAGGTATTAATAAATTGTTTTAATATAGAAAAGTGTAACAGTAAGAAAATGTGCAATACTTTCTTTGACTCAGCACATCCCCTCTTACTGGAAACTAGAAACCAGGTTTCAACTAAGTCGCCACCGCCACCTGGTGGCAGTCTGTAAAAATTGCAAGAGTAGAGACAAGACAACAGGTAGCCTCTTCCGGCTCCAGCCTGGCCAATCCGATGATGGGAGAAGAGACTACTCATAGTCTCCAATGATCTGTTCTCCTATTTTTAGAAATTTTGCTGGGCACACAGCCACCTTGTTAAAGATTACATTTCCCAGCCTCTTTTGCAGATAAGTGTAGCTAAGGGACTAGATTCTGGTCAACGTGAGTGGAAGTGATATACGCAACTTCCGGGTTGGGCCCTGAAAAAGAAAGGCGTATGCCTCCTCTCCTCTTTAACCCTGGCTGTGCACTTGAACTCGAACATGATGTTGAGTCACCTCTAACCCTACAGACGTGAGAAACAAGAGGTCAGGATCTTAGTTCTTGACACCACTGAGCCACCGTACCAGCCTAACCCCCACTCTCTGAGATGTTAAGTGAGAAACTATTGTCTTGTTCACGTCACTCTAACTTGATACAGCAGCTTAATGTGTGCTCTAACTAATACGGATGGTAAATGTCACACCCAGCTTGGATCACAGAAAGGGCCTGGGAGAGAGTGTGACTGGGTCAGCTCTGGCCCCACTGAGGAAACACAACTGCAGGCAAATGTCCCTCCTGGCCAGGTGGCCAGTCAGAGCGCCCTGAGCTAGGTGGGCAGTGTGGAGAGGACACGAACAACAGAGAGGAGAAATGCACTTTCTGGAACTTGCAGTCTGGCTAAACAGATGGAACCCACATATAGGGGAAGAATCATTCACGTGCTGATGACCAAGATGCATAAATAAAACAGTATGGAGAAGAGTTGTGAGAACTATTGATAAGCAGTTGTTCCCTTATGGCCTCTGAGAACATGTTTCTCCTTTTTCACAAAGTTCATCTCCTGTGGGATGCCTTCCCTGATTCCCCCAGACCATGATTTGCCTTTGTTATCACCTGATCCTCTAAGCGTCTGTTTACATGTCCATTTCGCCCAGGCAACGGGGAGCCCCTCAGGGCAGGTATGCTATCTTTTGGCTCCCCTAGCACCTTGTATGGAGCCTGGCTCATTGCATATACCCAAGATGCATTTGTGGAATGAATCAATGAGCACAAAAGGAAACCAAGCCGGTAAGGTAGACCGGATCACCATCTGGGAAGGTGAGTTCTGAGCAGGATTTCCAGGATGTGAGACAAGGCCATCCTAAGCTCACATGAATGGAGGTGGGACCCAGCTCTGGGGGCCATGGGAAAGAAGCTGAACAGGGAGGCCGGGCGCGGTGGCTCAAGCCTGTAATCCCAGCACTTTGGGAGGCCGAGGCGGGTGGATCACGAGGTTGAGAGATCGAGACCATCCTGGTCAACATGGTGAAACCCCGTCTCTACTAAAAATACAAAAATTTAGCTGGGCATGGTGGCGCGTGCCTGTAATCCCAGCTACTCAGGAGGCTGAGACAGGAGAATTGCCTGAACCCAGGAGGCGGAGGTTGCGGTGAGCCGAGATCGTGCCATTGCACTCCAGCCTGGGTAACAAGAGCGAAACTCCATCTCAAAAAAAAAAAAAAAAAAAAAAAAATGCTGAACAGGAAGGACCGAGTGTGGAGGGATCGCCTTCCCTCCCCCTGCCCGAGGTCTCACCTCCTTCATGGTGTCAATGGAGGCGAAGTACTTGGACCACCAGTCCAGCATGCTCTCGTCTGGCTCCTCCTCATCAGGCTCCTCCGCGGTGCCCTTCTTCTTCTTCTTCTCCTTCTCCTTCTCCTCCTCAGCCTGTAGGTTGGCCAGGTCCAGAGTCCTACATGGGCCCCTGCTGCCTGGACAATCCTGAGCACCTACACCCATTCTGCCATCTGCTCGCAGGAAGCCTTGGGCTCCGTGAGGCTCTGGAGAGCCACCCATGTCCAAAGCGCAGGGCCTTGTTTTATGGAGGGGGTGCCATGACTCGCAGAGGGTCATGACCTGCCCAGTGTGAGCCACTGGCCCAGGCAGGACTGGCACTCAGAGTCCTGCACCCACCCAGCTCTTGTCCACTGCATCTTGGGGGAGATGTGGTGGCCCAAGCGTGCAGGGGCTGGGCTGGCTGTGTCCCTGATGCTGGGCCCTGTGACCTGACACCGTTGCCAACATAGGGCCCTCTCACCCCAGAGCCCCTGCATGGTCCCCATACTCACCACATCCACCTTGACAACGGCATCAGAAGTCTGCAGAGGAACCGAGGAAACAGGGACAGAATTAGCCACTGGGGCCTGAGTGGCAGGCAGCATCCCAGCACAGGGTGCGTGGAGGAGCTGAGATGGAAATTACTGGCAGCCCCTGTGCCCACCAGGCCAACTCTGCATTAATAAGCGCACTCTGGTGAGTCTGCTAAGGGTCTGTGTGAGGATGTTTCTTCGGGTGGCCAAAGGAATGGGTTGGGGGAGGGGGAGCTTGTTCCAGGCTGGCTGGCATTCTGCCTTCCCTGTAGGGCCTGCAGCTTGAGGCCACTGCCACATGCAACCCCCAGGTGGCAGATCTCTCTCTGGCAGATGAACGGTCCTAGTCCCAAAGCCAGGGGGAATAGGAAGCTTCTACCTGGAAATCCTCCCCCTACCCAGGCCAGGGAAGTGTCATTTGTGAATGGCTGGGATGAAAAACAGGTACTCTTTGGAAAGGACACTGGTGATCTCAAGGAATCATTACCTATGGTGTCATTTGTTGGAGTAAAAATTATGGCAGGTGATTATCTTAAATGGTGATGGCTTGCTCTGTCTCTTATACACACATACCACACACAAACACACACGCGCATAGGCACATACACCACATACACGCACACATACACATTCACACACCACAAGCACACACATGTACATTCACACACATGTATGTACACACATGCATTTACACACCACACACGCACACACGCACATATGCACATATACCACACACATGCACATTTGCACCACACACACACATGCACATTCACACACCACATACACACACACGTACATTTACACACCACACACGCACATGTGCACATATTCACATATGACACACACGTGCACATGTACACACCACACACATTTACACACCACATACACATTTACACACCATACCTGCACACATGTGCATATGCATGCACCACACATGCACATTTGCACACCACATGCACACACACGCACATTTACACACCACATACACACATTTACACACCATACATGCACACGTGCATATGCACATACATCACACACATGCACATTCACACATCACACACGCACACACGTACATTTACACACCACGCATGCACATGTGCACATATACATATACAACACACGTGCACATGTACACACCACACACATTTACACACCACATACATTTACACACCATACATGCACACATGTGCATATGCACATACACCACACATGCACATTTGCACACCACATGCACACACACTTACACACCACATACACACATTTACACACCATACATGCACACGTGCATATGCACATACACCACACACATGCACATTTGCACACCACTCACATGTATGCATGTGCATACGCGCATGCACCACACGCACACACCACACATGTACATTTACACACCACACAGGCATGTGCATTCCAGGACAGTGTTAAGAGGGAGCCGTTTGCACACACAATCAAGGTCAGCCCCCGACAGTCACATGCCAAAGGAGGTTCTTAGTGTTGTTCTCTCTCAGGGCAGATAGTCTGGTTCGCAGGATGTGTGACACGAAGTCATACATTCCCAGCCAGTGCGGGGCCGACCCCATCCGCCTTACCGCGTCCAGCTTCACCATGGTCTCCAGTTTCTTGATGGGTACCTCTGGCTCCATGTTCACCACGACCTCCCCTGTGGAGTGAGAGGAGGGGCCCCCATGGCACAGCACACGGCAGCGCCGGAGAAGCCTGACTGGACAGACAGACAGGTGGACGGACAGGCAGACAGAGGAAGGAGCAAGAGGAACAGTGAGATTGGGGGGCAGGAAGGCGCAGAGAACTAAAGCTGATTCCGGAGCTTTCTGAGGGAGAGTGGACGGGGCAGTCAAGGGAGGAAAGATGGGCGTGGGGAGGGAGGAAGAGAGCCCGAGAGAAGGGGGAGCTGCGGAGGCCGGCGGGAGGGAGGCAGTGCCGGGGAGGCCCCAGTCTTCTCCAGCAGCCCACGCAGGGGGCTTTCTGCCCTCAGGTCCTCCCAGACTGTCTCCAGCTCTGCCCTCTCTGGCTGTAGAGCTGGGGTCACCCTGGGCAGCCTTCTTAGCCCACCAGGGTGGACCTTCTTCCCTGCCCACCCCGTTGGCCCCAAGGAGCAAACTCTAGCTGTCGTTTGGACTGGACTGAGACCTGGAGCCCTGCCCTGGTGGTGAGCAGCCAGGCTTGGTGGCAGGGTGGGTGTGGCCATACCCGTGGTGTTCCAGCTGGGGGCCGAGCGGTCTGGGGGCCGGTAGATGAAGCGTCGCAGGGAGCTGACAGCATGGGAGCCCACCAGTGTGTATCGGCCAAAGGCCCGGCAGTCCACCACACGGATGTTCAAGGGCGGGTGCAGCAGCTCGTTCTCTGGGAGGTCCTGGGGTGTTGGCGACAGGAGCCTGAGCCTCCGAGAAGGGGCAGAGGAAGCCGCTGGCTGAGTGGAGCCACACTGGCCACAGGACAGCCTCCACCAGGGCCTGCACTCACCACTTCAAACCACTTGACGAGGGTGTTGAAGTTGGGATTCTTCTTATAATTGTGGATCAGGGACGACTGCACCCCTTTCCCTGCACACTCGATGTCCACCCGTGGCCGGTCCACCTGCGCCAGGTTCACCCGCTTCAGGTCCCGTAGGCCCCAGAACAGTACCTGGGAGAGGGTGGTGAGGAGAAGAGAGCCCCTTGGTCAAGGGAGCCGCCGTGAGGGCGCTGGACCATCCGAGAAGGAATTGGGCAGTGGGATGGGCAGAAGTCCGCCCCAGATTTCAGACAGTGAGAGCAAGGCCAGGAGAGCAGAGGAGGAGGCAGGCGTCCTCCAGGGATGAGGGTGAGGCTGCCAGGAGAAGGGGTGCAGAGTCAGGCGTGCAGACAGTAGGGCTGGGCACGGTCCTGGGACACGGCAGTGTGACTTGGTGCAGACAGGGGCAGGCCCTGGACTGGGCAAAGGCCTGGGGCTGCTGCTGGCTCCTGGTGATGGTGGTGGGAGGGGGATGACAAGTCACTTCCCCTCCTGGGCCCTCAGTCTCCTCATCCGAAAGGGAAGGGCCACACGGGGCCCTCGCACCTCCACTCGGTACTTGCTGAGCACGGGCCGGATGCCCACAGGCACAGGCATGATGGGACCTCGGTCCACGTCCACCGGGCCATTGATGGGGGGCAGGTCAGCCTTTCCTGCTGGCCCGATCTGGGGAATGGGGGTCACAGGTCATACACTGGGGAGCCCAGGGGCAGGGTCTCTCTCCCCATGAGCTGTTTGCCATGAGATCTGGGGAGACAGGGAAGGCCCCCTAAGAACCACAAATCCCCAGCTTTGGTCAGGATGGGAAGGAGAGAGGCCCCCAGGCCTCAGCTCCCAGCCCTAGCCCCCAGCCCCACCTCCCTGCAGTCCCACCTGCAGCAGCTCGAAGGCTGCCAGCAGGTCTCCTGCTGTGGCGTTGCCGCGGTAGATCTGGTAGTATTCAAGCTGGGGCGGGAAGCGGGGTGGGCAGTACTCCTCATCTGCCATCTTCACCAGGGGCTTGGCGAAGGTCCGGCCCATGAAGTCAGCTTTGCCCTGACACAATAAACAACCCGGATGCCTCTTGGGGCTTGCTGTCCACACCTGTGATCTCGTTTAGTCCTTACCACAGCCCCGTGAGTTGTTGTAAGGGACAGGTGTGATCCCCCCCATTTTACACATGGGGAAACCAAGTCATGGGGCCCGCCAAAGACTTGTTCCAAGCCAAGCAGTCAATGAATGGTAAATGCCAGGCTCAGGGCTGGACATGCAGTCCTCCTACCTCTAGTCTAGTCTGGGTACCTCAGCAGCTGAGGTGGTGCGGGGGAAGGTGGCTCGCTAACTCTCGGGGATCACCCCAATCCCTTACTCTCTACTCTGGAACCTCCACGGAGGGGAAGGTAGCAAGGCTGTTCCTGGTTGTGGTAGGTGTGGGCAGGGGTAGGGGAACCCTGGGGTGGGGAGGCTAGGGACAGCAGGGCTGGCCAGCACATCTCCAGGGCTCAGTCTGTGGGTGACAGGAGGTGAGGATGTCCTGGCCAGGGGAGGGATCGGGCTTCCACAAGTGGCAAGGAGGCATCTGGACGGACTGGGCGGCAGCCCAGCTTCCCAGCTGCAGGACTGCGGGTGGGTGGCAGAGGTGGCTGGCATAGCCTCAGTGCAGGTGGAGTGCAGGGAACCAGGGCCAGGTGTGGTGCTGCTGGGGTCCCTGGCATCGGAGCCCATCCGCACCATGGTATCCTGGTCGTAGATTTCAATGACAATGATGGGCGGGTCGTCCCTCAGCTCCTGAGCTTCTCCGTAGAGCTCCAGGTTGTCGAACACCAGCATCTGGTCCCAAGTGGGACACAGGGTCTCATTCAGCACCTGCAGCAGGGGATGGGGAGACAGGTGACAAGTGACAGAGGGCGGGCAGATGCACGAACAGAAACTGCCCCTACTCACTCAGCTTCCAAGGAACCTGGGGGCAGGAGTGACAGGTTTCTTGATTCTTCCAGAAATCTTAAAATCAAGGCTAATAGGAGGTTTGCCCAAGCCCCCCGCCAATTCCTCCCTGTCGTGACCCGGGTCTGCAGTTATCTGCAGGGCTTCCCCTGAGAAGCCAGAGCACTGGCTGAGCTGTCTCAGGCCCCACAGGCTCACACGCTTCCTGCTGCTCTCAGAGCCAGAGCCACAGCCTCCCGCAGGCCCTCACCTCTGTGCACTGACTCTGGTTGATGAAGAAGACACGGGCGAAGGGGTCGGAGAGTCCGCTGCTGTCGGCGGCGAAGAGGCTGCGGGCCTGGTACATGTGGGCTCGGAGCTGGAACACCTGCTTCTCTGCGGGGAAGGAAAGCCTGAGGCTCCGGGATGGGCAGCCCCTCCGACCCCTCCCAGGTGAGCTTTCGAGTGAGGGGTCCTCACTCACTGGCATAGACCAGGCTGACGGGTGGGAAGGTGTGCAGGCCCAGGCCCTGGACTGCCTTGACCTCCTCGAAGCCGCAGGGCAGGCCACACAGGAAGTCCTTGCGCTGTTTGCTGAGGCCCAGCCACATGTAGAGCTCCAGCTTGGCCTGCACTGTCCAGCCCGCCGAGCCGAAGCCCCGCTTCCCCGGCAACTGGGGGCGGGCATGGGGTCAGCAGGAGCCTGAAAGCTGTCAGGGCCCCCGGGGTGGGGCAGGGACAGGGGCCAGCAGAGGCCCGGGTCAGAGCTGCCCTGCCCCTTCAAAGCCATCTCGCTGGGCTGGGCTGGGGTGGAGACAGGGGGATGGGCAGGGGGCCGTCCCACTCCCTTTCCCACCCTTCCCCCACCCCCTTCCCATTCTTGGCTCTTCTCTAAGCACCTGTGGCTTGAAGGCCCCACCCTGTCATTCAGGCCCTCCAGCCCCAGGTAAGGGCTGCTGCTCCCTGGAAAGGATCCAGGCTCCTATCCCTCCTGCCCCCTCGGGCACCTTGAGGAAGAGCGTCTTGACCTTGGCGCAGTCCTTGCCGGTCTCCTCCTCCACGATGGAGAAGAGCAGGTCCTTGGAGGGCACGCGGGCATAGGCCACGCGCTTGTTGTTGCTCATCATCCAGATGAAGACGTCGGGAATGCTGTGCTGGGGCTGGGGGGTGGCCGGGGGCAGCGGGTAAGGGGGTCCAGCCTCTCGACTGAGCCCCCTGAGCCTGAGGGACCCCAGAGAGCCAGCCCTGCATGAGGCGAAGCCCCTCCACTTGGGCCACACCTCGTCCGACAGGAAGCGCAGCTTCTGCAGGAAGTTCTGGCACAGCCTCAGCTTGTCCCGTACCGTGTGCCGCTTCACCTGGGCCCGCAGGGTCCTGGCCTGCTGCCCCATGCTTTCCTGTGCGGGAGGGGGTGACAGCTCAGGCCATGACAGTCAGCTGTGACAACTTCTCACAGCCAGGCCCTCCCTCCGGCCCCTGCGGCCCAGCTTCGTGCTCACCAGCTCCCTCAGGCAGGACTTGAGGCGCTCCCGGTCCAGCCTGGTGCGGGATGAGTGGCCATGGTCCTTCTCAGCAAGGGAGAGGAAGCGGCTAGGGGTGGGGGAGCTGCGTTTAGAGAGCCTGACCAGCAGGGGCGCTGTAGATCCTTCCTCATCTGCCCAGCCCTGGCAGGGTCCCCTTTGTCCAGTTCCACCTTGTCCACGTCCCCACCTGTTGCCCCTCCCGTCTCACCAGCAGCCACAGCTCAGCTCCTCCAGGACACCCCGCAGGCGACGCTCAGGGTAGGACTTCTCTGTTTTGATCATCTCCTGCACGTCGTTCAGGCCTTCTTCCTGTGAACCAGGAGGGCCGGTGACACCAGGCCACAGCCTCCCCAAATGTCTCCACCCCGTTGATCAGGCGAGTGAGGGACCTCATGATCTGGGAGCTCTCGCTAGGGCCATCCTGAGTATCGGTGGTCATGAGGAAGTCGTCAATTTCCCAGGTTCTGTTCTCAGAACCTGGAGACCTTGGTGTTCATGGGTTCTTCGGTTCCTGAAGGAAGAAGCCACTTCTGGGCTGAGTCTGTGGCTCTGGTGGGCTCACAGGGCCTGAGCAGAACTCAGGGATAGGGAGGGGGCTCAGGGGAAGCCAGAGACAGAGGGAAACCCCAGACTGGATGCGCCAGGATCCTGACTTCACTCCAGAATGCTGGGGTCTGTGGAAGGGGATGGGAACAGATGCCTGCGGGAGGAGGGAGTGGCTCTGGCTCTGAGATCACTGGGAACACCCAGGCCCCACAGGAGACACAGGTCAGCTAGTACCCCAGCTCCTTAGGGGGAAGCCTTGCAGATAACTGCAGGCCCAGGTCACACTGGAAAGGCTATGGGCTTTAATTGTGGTTATAGTCGCAAGACAAGGGCGACAGGGACGATGTTGGCAGGGGGCTGGGAGCAAACCTCATATTAGCCTTGAACTTTTTTGGAGGTTTTCATTCATTTTTATAAAATATGAGCTGGTTGAGCTTCAGGGTACAGCAATAGCTCAGGGAAGGGTGGGATTATCTGCTGGTCCCTGCCCACCCAGGATGGGGAGAAGGAGGAGGGGGCAGCTCCCGAGCTTCAGACACTGCTCGCTTCTCCCTTCTCCCCATTTTCTTCCCTTCTCTAGCCTTACTTTATTTTTATTTTTTTTAGATGAAGTTTTGCTCGGTTGCACAGGCTGGAGTGCAGTGGCATGATCTCTGCTCACTGCAAGAACCGCCTCGTAGGTAAGCAATCCTCCTGCTTCAACCCCCTGAGTAGCTGGGATTACAGGCACGAACCGCACATCCCGCTAATTTTTGAATTTTAATAGAGATGGCATTGCACCATGTTGGTCAGGCTGGCTCAAACTCCTGACCTCAGGTGATCTACCCGCCGTGGCCTCCCAAAGTGTTGGGATTACAGGTGTGAGCCACATGCCTGGCTCCCTAGTGTTGCTTTTAAGATTTCTGGAAAAATCAGGGAACCCGACACTCCTGCCCCCAGGTTCCTCGGAGGCTGCAGTAACTAGAGGTGGCTCCTGCTCGCGTCTGTGCCCTGGGACCTGGGGCTGAGGATGGGAACAGAGGTCCTGCTGGGGCCATTCCTGCAGCCCCCTGGGCAGACCAGCTTTGTGTGTTGCAGGCGGGACCCTCTCCCCCAGGCCCCACCGCTGCTGGCCCCCGCCTGGCCCTGACCAGCTTGTCAGCGATGTGGTCCATGATGTTGGCGTTGTAGAGGCGGCGGCGCTGGTCCGGCCACCAGCTCTTGATGTAGATGCAGGGCTTCCGCTCCAGGTAGGGCAGATGGAAGTAGTTCCTGGGGTGGGCAGAGGCGGGAGGTGAGGTCTTGGGGGCCCAGGGAGGCGGGAGGGCAGGCCAAAGAGGATGGGGGGCTGGGCCCACCTGTCGGTGACCTGGGGCCGCATGGGTGGGGTGGAGGAGACTGAGGCCAGGTCCCCGCCATCGCTGGCCTCGTCGTCACTGGAGTTCTGAATCAGGTCTACTTCCTCCTCATCCCCGGGCTCCTTCCGGGGCCGAGGCCGCTGGGGTCGGGCCAGGCCATCGACCTCGTTCCCGTAGTTGCCTGGAGGCAGAATGGGCCCAGAAGGCCTCGAGTGCGTTCCCCACCAGGCCCCCCTGCCCACTGTCCAATCCGGCGCTGCCTTGGGTTTGGGAAAGGGGAGAGGGTGAGTCAGGGAAGGGGGCTCAGATGTGACACAACACTAGCCAGAGAGAGGTGCCCATGTCCCCACTCCGCTAAGAGGTGGGGGAGTCCTGTGTGCCCGCGGCCTGAGTTCCCACTCTCCCCTCTCCAGCCCCGGGAGGGTTCTCCCTGCCTTCTGCCCCAGGCCCCACACACAGCCTCACCCCGTAGGTGGAGCTGAGGGCCGGCCCCTCTGTGGGGCCTGCTCCACCCCCATGCACACACAAAGCTGTTTCCTGCGTGCCTGAGGCTACTCAGGGGAAAGCGGTCAACGTGCCCTCTCCTCGGGGCTGGGGTGCAGAGCCTCACACTCACCACCTGCAGCTGAGGCCTGAAGCCCCGTGGGCCCAGCACTCACCTATGGTGACCTCAAAGGTGATGGGTTTGTCTCCATTTCTCCGGTCAATCATCGAGGCCTCCAGGAAGGCTCCAAAGAGAAAGAATTCTTCCATTTTCCCTGCACAGCTCTGTGGGGAGGTAGTTCAAACCGTTCCTGAGCTTGAGTAGGGATGGCAGGCCGGGGCCTGGCCTCTTTCCATCTCACAGACAGGCCCTGGGGGCAGATGGTGGGGACATCCCACCCGGCTTTGGGGCCAGGCAGCCCAGACCCCAACGGCCCCCAAGCCTGGATATCCGTGGAAGCAGGGCTGGCTCCAGACACCACAGGGACAGCGTGGCTGGGAAGAGGGGTCGAGGGGAGGCACCTTCGTGAGACCTGGCGGCCGTCATGAGACAAGAGCCCAGGCAGGCAGCAGACGAGGGCAGAGTCCTGTTGGGGGCTGAGTGGGGGCCTCTGCTTCCTGGGGAGGAGCCGAATCCTGAGGTCTGACCTCTCAGGTAGACAGGGCAGCAACAGGCAAAGCCTGGCACCCAGGTGCCTTGGGGAGAAAGGGGCTGAGCTGGGGGCCCCGGGGGACCGCACGGCGCCTGGGGTCTCACCTCTGAGACGGGCGTGGCCTGCTCCACCTGCACCTCTGTGGAGCTGGTGAGCTCAGGGTTGGAGGTGTCCAGGATCTCCACGGCCAGGCCCAGCAGGAGCCGGGCCCGGAAGGACACGCCCTCCCCGAGACCCTCATTCAGGTCCTGGTGCTCGTCCAGCAGCGTGTAGTTACGTGTGGAGCCGTACATGTTCACCCAGGCGGGGCCCAGCGTGGGCAGGAAGCCTGTGGCATTGGGGAGAGAAACGAGGGACCTGCGTCACATCTGCGGCTCCCTGGGGAAGAGGGACTTCTTTGGGGGTTCCCTGGCCTCCAGTTCCTGGGTGCTGAGCTGAGGACATCACGTGTGTGTGGCAGGGGTGGGGCAGCTTTCTCAGGCTGCGCTGGGGGGAGCACACTCTTGGGTCTACTTCTTCCCTGCGGGGGACCGAGCTGGATATGGTGGGGAGGCAAAGCCTAGCTCCCTGCTTCCTGGAACTTGGAGCAGGAGCTGCCAACAGTCTACTTGCAGGACAGAGCCCGTCCTTCCAAGTCCCCAGCATGGCCGTGGGCCCTGAGCCATGTTTGTCGATCTGTCCCACCGTGGTCACCCGACTGGTGCAGACCCTGCCCCCCTCGCTGGAGGCCCTCCCGCTCCAGCTCTGCCTGTGAAATGCTGCCTCCTCACGAAGCCCTCCCAATTCTTAGGCACACGTCCCTCTGACAGGGGCCGCATGATCCAAGGTTTTTGGTTCGTTTGCTTTTTATTCTGCTTTTTAAAAACACACTTAGAGCTTTTAAAAAATTTAGATATACTTCACATGACATAAAATTCACCATTTTAAAGTGCATCGTTCAGTGGTTTTTAGTATATTCACTATGTTGTAAAACCATCATCTAATTCCAGAGCAGTTCCACCCCCTCAAAAGAAACTCTGCACCTATTTCACAGGGAGTCCCGGTTCCCCTCCCTTTAGCGCCCTGAAGCTGGCAATCTCCTTTCTGTCTCTACGGACTTGCTGGATGTTTCACATCCATGGATCAGATGACATGTGGCCTTTGCATCTCCTGCCTTATGTTTTGACCATTTGGTAGCATATGTATCTCCTTAATACACAGCGAACACTTGGATGTGGGAACAGATTCTTATCTCACTCTATGTCCTTGGAACCCAGCACAGTGCAGGGTTCCCAGCAGGCGGTCAGTCCCCATGAGTCTGCAGATAGGCACTACTGCCATTATTAGGTCCTATATATATACACACACTGTAATGATATACAAATGCAGTATATACACTGCAATAAAATGCATATTCAGACTATTATCATTAGATCATATAATCGTTATTTTTACTTTAGAAATGGGAAAACAGGTCACACAGCTACTAACTGTCAAATTGTCAGCTGGGCTCAGGCCAGCTCTGAGCAGACCTGGGAGCACCCGTGAGGCCGGGGTCCGGAGTTGATGGTGGTGGTGTGAAGAGAGGGGTCTCACTTACTTCTTCCCTTCAGCCCACTCCCTCCCCATAGCGCACCCAGTCTCCGCTGCTGACCTTTATCTCCATCATTAGAAATCTTTCTCAGGTCAATGAAGTGGGTGCCGATGGCCACGTCGTTGACCTTGTCCGAGTCTCGGATCTGCACCTTCATGCGTTTGCAGAGTGGGGGGAAGAGGTCTGTAAAGACGACCTGCTCATTCCACAGGGGCTCATAGCTGCTCTTCTGCACGGAAGTCTTACCCTGGTAGAAGGGGGAGCGAGGGTGAGGGCGTGTGTATGCGTGTGTGAGTGGATGTGTGTGCATATGTGAGTGGGTGCATGTGTGCGTGTGTGGATGTATATGTGCATGTGTGATTGGGTGCGCGTGTGAGGGTGTGTGTGAGTGGGTGTGTGTAGGGGCGTGTGTGAGAGTGGGTGTATTTGAGTGTGTGCGTGAGTGGTGCGTGCGTGAGTGGGTGTGTGTGTGTGAGTGGGTGTGTGAGTACGCACACGAGTAGGTGCATGCGTGTGTGTGGGTGTGGGTGTGTGTGAGTGGGTGTGTGAGTGTGCGCATGAGTAGGTGCATGCGTGTGTGAGTGTGTTCGTGTGTGAGTGGGTGTGTGTGAGTCCGTGCCTGAGTGGGTGCATGCGCGTGTGTGTGTGTGAGTGGGTGAGTGTGCGCATGAGTAGGTGCATGCGTGTGTGAGTGGGTGTGTTCGTGTGTGAGTGGGTGTGTGTCTGTGCCTGAGTGGGTGCATGCGTGTGTGAGTGGGTGTGTGTGTGAGTGGGTGTGAGTGCGCACATGAGTAGGTGCATGCGTGTGTGAGTGGGTGTGTTCGTGTGTGAGTGGGTGTGTGTCTGTGCCTGAGTGGGTGCATGCATGTGTGAGTGGGTGTGTGTGTGAGTGGGTGTGAGTGCGCACATGAGTAGGTGCATGCGTGTGTGAGTGGGTGTGTTCGTGTGTGAGTGGGTGTGTGTCTGTGCCTGAGTGGGTGCATGCGTGTGTGAGTGGGTGTGTGTGTGAGTGGGTGTGAGTGCGCACATGAGTAGGTGCATGCGTGTGTGTGTGAGTGGGTGTGTGAGTGCGCACATGAGTAGGTGCATGCGTGTGTGAGTGGGTGCATGTGCGCGTACATGCCTGTGTGTGGATTTCTCCCCTCCACTCTTCCCACACCCCCAGCCTCTCCTCCCTCTCATGCCGGCTGCGCAGCTTACCATCGACCCCAGGAGGCAGGGAGGATTCTCTGAGTCTGTCCCCGGCCTACATAATTCCTAGCCTTGTCTTACCCGCCCAGCTGCCCTCCAGGTCCCACGCCCATCGGCTTGCACTTGTGACGCCTGTCACCCAGCCCCAGCCTCCCGTACCTCCTACCCCAGTACCTTCTGGCCGGCAAAGAAGACTTGCACGTAAGGGTCCACGAGGTCCTTGTTTTCACCAATGAACGCCTTCTTTACGTTGGCCATGAGGCTTGTGTTCATACGGGGCAGCCCCTCTGCTCGGTAAATTTTCACGTAGAACCGGGCCCACTGGCGTTCTGGGGGCACCCCCTCAGGGAGCAACAAGTTCCTACCAGCACATACAAGCCAGGGCCAGGGTGGCCGGGGCGGACCCCCAACCCCTGTCCTGGCATCTACACACCCCTGGGTCCTGGCATGGTCTCTAAGAGACGGCTGGGGTTTGCTTTGCTAAGCTAGGATTAGACACGTGCCTTCATGGCACCTGCCCCTTGTGGGATTCTGGGCAGATCTTCCCATCTCACTGAGCTGCAGTTTCCTCGCTGCTGAGGTGGCCATCATAATACCCACTTTCTGAGAATGTGATCGGTTCAAGCACGCTAAAGTTTATGAGTGGTTTATAGATTATACATTGGGATATGATCTTAGTATTATCATCGGTGTTCTATAGTTTTGTGTTGTATCCTTTGTTTCACAGACAAAAAGTTCATAGCAGCCACTGTCCCTCCCCCAGCTTACGAAAGACAGGATTCATCGATCCCAGCACTTTTACCCACTGACTCCAGACAAAGTCACAGAATCTTTCTCAACAGCTGCCTGGAACTGGCGCACCAAAAGAAACATTGGCTCTCCCAGCGCTAGCCTGCGCTATACCAAGGACCCAGCAGCCGCTGGACTCTGGTCTGCCAGTAGACACTTTCTACCCTGTTTCTTACTGGCAGAAAGGATGTCAAAGGACTGTTATTTTCAGGATCCTCTGTCACCCCCCTTCCCCTGCTCGGGGCTGCTTGGGAGAGTGGGCGAGAGTGGGGTGAGGAGACAGGTGGCAGGTGCTCTGAGCAAACCCTCACTGGAAGCCCCCTGGGGGAAGGAAGGGCTGGCTCAGGCTCCGGGGGCTGGGGTAGCTGGGCCTCACCCCTCAATGTCATCTTCGTCGGTCTCATTGGCCTTATGGGGCGTCTTGATGTTGTCCCCTTTGCCCACCACGGCGACGTCACACTTCACGTAGCCCTTCAGCCCCGAGGAGATGTCGTCAGGGTCAGACAGGATGGCCCACTTATGATGGAACTGGTGCTCTGCAGTGGTGAGGGGTGGGCACTGCACCAGACGCCCCCACCCAGGGTGTCTCCCAGTGCTCAGGGCAGGCCGAGGGGTGGCAGAGCCAAATGCTGTCTTGACCCCTAGAGTTCTGGGACCTGGGGCCACAGCTCTGCCTGTCCCTAGCCCAGGGGGTGACAGTCTGAGGTCCTCTGGAGCCAGGGCAGTGGGTGTGGGTACATGACTCACTCATGGACATAAATCCCATGAGTGGTGTGACTTGGGAGGGACAGCCTCCTCCTAATTGCGTTCTTTCTGCCTATGACCTCTTCTGCGACCTGCCCCAGTCGCACAGGCCCTTCCCAGGTGGAGGCTCTCACTCCTGCTCCCCGTCTTCAACCCCTCTGGGGCATCCCAGTGCCTTGGGATGAAGACAAAAAGCATGGCCTGTGGGCTCCTGATACAGTGCTCCCTGGCTCACTCTGCTGAGCCCACCCAGCTCCACGTTCCTCCTCACTGAACTCGTGTGGAAGTTTTATTTGCCTTTTTATACCTCCACACCTTTTCGTCTGCTGCTCTTTGAGCTTGGAACACCCTCATCCCTGCTTTCCCCACCTCCACCTCTCCCTCTCCCTATTCAATTGGTAAACTTCTACTCATTTTGCTCAAGTTTCTCCTCCTCCATGCAGCCCTCCTTGACTTCCACAGAAGAGTTGATCCTGGGCTCTTTGGTGTTCTCTGGGCCCTCCGTGCACATCTCCCATCTCACTGTGCACTGTTCTGATCTGTGTATTGTTTGTCTCTGATTTTAGACTGAGAGTCCTACGGACTGGGACTGGCGGTCTCATCCCAGTGTCTCATAGCCTAGGACCATGTGGAGGGAAAGACAGATGTCAGGGAAGGAGGCTCTTTAGGGAGGATTTGCCCCTTCAGGTTTACTTTAAGCCTCGTGGGCAAGCAGAGGGAAGCCCATCATGGTGCCCTCAGAATCTACTTCCTAGGGTGTTCTGTGGGCACTGAACTCTCGAGGGCTCAGCACCTCCCTCCTTCACTCCCTCCTCTTCCACCTTCTACTGCAGCCCAGGCTTGCATCCTGCAAGCCTGTGGCCCTGGTGGCTCCTGGAGGTGTTAGGGGCTGTGTGCAGAAGTCAGCCTCTCTGGGGATAGCCAGGCCACCTGTGTCTCAGGAAAGATAATGCCACAGTAGAGTCTGAAGAGAGGGACAAGTATCACGAGAGGACAGGAAGGCACGTGTATAAGGAGTCACCGGAGAACCTCAGCCAGGCTGGCAGGCCTCAGAGGAGGGGCTGTGTCCCAGATATTCCAGGAGCTTCAGGGTCTCGCCAGAGCAGATGTGTGTTGGATGGGGAGATGGAAAGATAGCTAAATGAGTGCAGAGGGATGGGTGGTGAGCTGCTTGGCTGGCTGAGAGATAGATGGACAGATGGAGGCTGGATTATTGGATAGAAGGAGCCATTAATATGTGGACAGGTGAGTGGGTAGACATATGGATGGGTGGGTGGGGGGATGGATGGATGGATAGATGTGTGGGTGGGTGGACCTGTGGATGGGTGGGTAGGTGGATGGATCTGGGGATGGGCGAATGGGTGGATGGATTTGTGGATGGGTGAGTGGATGGATGGATATATGGGTGAGTGCATGGATTTGTGGATAGGTGGGTGGACCAATGGATATATGGGTGGGTGGGTGGGTGGATGGGTACATGGGTGGGTGGATGCATTTGTGGATGGGTGAGTGGATGGATGGATACAGGGGTAGATGGATAGAAGTGTGCATGGTTAGATGAATTGGGGACATTTAGCAAGGAAAGTGAATACTACTCAGGAGGGGTGAAAGGGGGTTCCTTTCTGCTCAGTGGGTGCCAGCCCAGGAGGCAGAGTCTGGGCATAGCCCTTCTGCAGGCTGTGACGGGTCTCCCTCACTGCATCCTCTACCAGCACTTGTCAGCCCGCATATGGCCAGTGATGCGCCAGCTACCATGTGCTCCTGAGTGTGCGCTGGAGCTCCTTCCAGGTTCTGTGCAGAGTTACTGACCTGATTATGAGTGAGAACCCACCAGACTGGGTGCACAGTTGCTCACTGCATTTGTGTACAGACTGTGCGCGCCACTTCTCCGCAGGCCAGATGGCTGTGTGTACTAACAGTCGCCAGACTGTAGTCCTTGCCAGGCTGCGCTCAGGAACCGCCACAGTGGGAAGGGCCCTGTGCATCATGCTTCCTGAGCCATGCACATCTTGGCTGGCTGGCCGTGCGCAGGTACTCACCTGGCTGGGAGTACACAGTCCCCACGTCCATTTTGAAGGAGCCCACCAGGGTGCCACTGCGTAGCAGGTTCTTGGAGTGAATTACCTTTCAGGCAGAACCACAGCCACCTGTCAGCCCCGGCAAGGATGAGGTTTCCATGGGGCAGCAGTGGGACACAAGCTTTGCAGTGAAGCAGGAGGGCATTTGGCAGACTGGGTGGCTCGCTGAGGCTCAGCATCAGCTCCTCCCGCCCACACCAGTTTCTTGCTAGCCGCTGTGTATGGGCGAATCCACTATTCAGAGGCACCCAATGAAAGGGGCAGGCAAGGGCCAGAATCCAGTCTGTGCCCCATTTGCCCAGCCATGTGTCTAGGCACAGCGCTGCCTCTTTATGATAGGTCTAGCCAGAGGGGGCCCCCTCTCCAGTCTGCACAAAGGTGCAGTTTAAGGGAGTGGCCCTGCCTGCCAGGGGCTGCTCCCCACTCACCGAGAGCTTGATGATCTTGTCGAACATGACATCAGGAGAGACGTGAAAGTCGAAGACGAAGTACTGGAGAGGGAAGGACCCAGGCCTGCTGTCACCGCAGGCAGCCCCGACAGCCCAGGCAGTGCTGGGCCCCTCCCTCCTGGCAGTACATGTCTGTACCCAGGCCATTTTCCCTGAGCCCCAAAGTTCAGAGGAGCAGCAGGCACAACTCATCTGATTCTGACTGACCCTGGTGGTGGGTGGTAGGAAACAGAGCCCCATCCCCTAGGTGGGGCTGGTGCTGGGTAGTGTTGGGTGGGGAAGGAAGTGGGAACAGCAGGTGGAACAGCCTACTCCCTTGTACTGTGCTCAGAAGAGCACAGGGCCAGGACACCTGGGTCCTCGTCCCACTTCTGCACCTTCTAGCTGTGTGGCCTTAAGCAACACATTCTCTGAGCCTCATTTTCTTGAGCTGTGAAATGGGGATAATGACACCCACCTCAGAGTCTTATGAGGCTCTGATGAGACACGGTAACATAAATTTTACCAAATCTGAAGTGGCTACTGGATGTAAGATCTACTACGGTTTAATAGGCCACATGGACATTGCCGTTAAGCCACAAGGCTGCCTAGGAGACGCATCCCAACCTCAGAGATGCTGAACTGTAAAATAATGCAAGTGTCAGAGCAGATGAACCATGGTGTGCCAAAGCACTTAGTTGGCAGTAGATGTGAGATGCCATGGGTGTGCCCTGTCCTTTGGTGCTGTGGACTGCCATGCGCATGTGCAATCCCCACCTCTTCCCCTGGCCTGGGTGTACAAGTGCTGAGGATGAGGGTGTGGACAGTGAGTAGAGGGGCTGCTGCCTTGGTGAACTGTGGTGGGGGAGAAGGGAGAAATGTTTCCAAGGTGCCTGGGGTAAATGTCTGAAGAGAATGTGCTCCTGGCTGCTGGGGCTGGCCCTTGAGCCCTGAGAGTAAAGCCAGCTACAGAGCCAGCCCCATCTGGCTGTTACTGCTGGGTCGGTCACTTTCTTCCCTGAGCCTCAGTTGACCTATTGTCGTATGAATGTGGAGATACGATCCAGGCTGTTGTGTTGAACTGCTCCAGGGGTGCCATTCACATGGGTGGCTTCAAGGTGTGGTTGTGAAGTTGCAATGAGACAACCTGGTCAAGCATTTAACCCAGGTGTGCACCCATGGCAAGCACACTGTAAACAGCAACGGCTGTGCATGACGCTAACAGGCCCGGCGGGTGCTGGCCAGGGTTCTGAAGCTCTGGGGAGGTAGGTGGGGATATGGATGTGGGAATTGTCAGCACACAGATGGTCACTGACACCTTGAGGATGGAGGAGATACCTAGGGAGAGCATGGGAGGGGAAGCAGGCCCAGGACAGGGCTCCAAGAAACCACAGCCTTTCAGCCAAGAAGGCAGGATGGGGAGATGGAGCTGGAGGAGATGGATGGAGAGGAAGCAGGAGGGTGGCATGAAGGGCCCCCAAGAGGAGCAGCAGGCAGCGGGATGAAAGCAACTGGGTGATCAAGGGAGAGGAGGATGACATGGGTATTATACTCAGGAGCAGCAAGGTCCTTGGCAACCTTGAGGAGAGCAGTGTCAATGACACCTAGAGGCAGAAACCCTGCAGAGACTGAGGTGTGACTGGGGGGAGGAAGTGAAGACAACCCACATGGTCTGACTGTGGAGGGAGGAGGGAAAAAGGTGGTCACTGGAGAGGCGTGTGGGAATGAGGAAAGGCCCAGGGAGAGAGGACAGATTCCTAGTTCCTATCCTTGAGCACACGTGGGTCTTCATGGTTGTACTTAGCATATGCTGGAGTAGAACACCTTTACAGGCAAGGGAGAAGGGGCTGGTAGAAAAACAAAGAGCTAGTTGGGCTGTGCAATGCCAGGTTCTTTGGGCTGTAGAAAGAGAAGGATCCAGAGGTAGATTTTAGGCAGCAGGAAGGATGGCAGCACTCCCAAGATGCCCAGGGCGGGTCCAGGTGCACACACAGGAAAGGAGTCTTAGTCTGGTCTGTGAATGGCCGACTTGTTCTGGAAGGGCAAAGGTTGTGAGCTTCCCCGCACACAGGCAGGCTCAGGGCCAGGCAGTGCCATCAGGCCCGACACCCAGAGCTGTACGAGCCCCAGAGGAGCAAGCTAGCTGACGTAGGACCAGAATCCTGAACTCTCTGAGCTGTCTGCAATCAAATTCCTGTTACTTCCTGAGCATATTTTCCTTTCGTAGCAACTTAGAGATCTGCTAAGTCATGTTGATTGTTCCCACTTCCCTCTGTTATTTTAATGGAGTTAAAGGAAGGTTCCTGCCAGCTCAGAAAATTAGCTAGAAAGAATACATACCCACAATGAGGAGGATGCCCCTCATTGAAAAGGAATGTAGCATAGGAAGAGAAGAAGAGGCAAGAGACGAGCCTGGAAGGAATCACAGCGAGATAGTTTAGAGTCACGGTCTCAATTTTAACCCCCAGGGGACATTTGGCAATGTCTGGAAACAGTCTTGGTTGCTGCAACTAAGGGGGGTTGCTTCTGGCATCTCCTGGGTAGAAGCCAGGAATGCTGCCTGCACCCTACATGGCACAGGACAATCCCAGCACAAAGAAATTATCCAGTCTGCGATATCCATAGTGCTGAGTTTGAGAAACCCTAGTTGAGAGGAAACAGAAACGAAATCAGAGCTACCTGGGTTTGTGAAAAAGAACAAAAATATGATCAGAAACACATTTCAGATCGTCCGAAGGTGCGCGGAATGAATAGTCTTAGAGGATACAAACAGGAAATTTAGAAGGATCCTAGGCTGAAACGAGGAGGGGCCCTGTGCGGGGCAGACACTGTGCCTCCTCCATCTCGGCAGCTCCCTTGTTGCCCTGCGTGCCACTGTCCGGCGCGCGGCAGATGTTTAGTGGATGTTGTGTCTTCCTTTGGGTGAGAGCTACTGAACCCCTCCAAGTACACGCCTGGCTCTGAACAGATACAGCGATGCAGGAGACTGGGAGCCTCCAGCCCACCAGGAGGACAGAGACACCAAGGACCAACCTCAATTCTGGGATATTATTGCTGCGGAGAAAGCGGGGTGCTGACCTCTGACCCAGACAGAGTAGGCAAGGCTGCTCAGTAGCAAGAACATTTGAGCTGGGCCCTGCCGGGTGAGTAGGAGTTTTCTGGGGGAGCCACAGAGTGGGGAGAGCAGCTCTGTGCCCTTGGGGAAGAGGAAGTAATTTGAATAAAACCCAAGGTGTGGGGGTCTGGTGGAGGGAGATTCCTCAAGTTAGCAAACGTGGCTTCATTGCTATCAAGTAACCACGGGGACCTGTCTCCATGCCTGTCATGGAAACATAGATGCCTATCTAGGCGGAGGCTTGTCCAGCCAGGATGTGTCCTAACGTAAGGCCAGAGATGTCAATCCTGAATGTCCTTGGGGCTGAGGAAGCCTGAGCAGGTTGTCCAGCTCTGGGGGCCTGTGGGAAAGCAGCTTGGAGAGCAGAGTTGATTTGTGATCACAGAGGAGAGTTCAGCCAGGCCCGGGCTGAAGGGCAGAGATGGGCCTGGGTTTTCTTCCTGCAGGAGCACAGCCCGACTCCCAGAGCTGCCTGAGAAATGCTCTCCCCCATGCTACGAGGGGCACCTCAGCCCTCACCCACCTCAGGGGACGGGACTCGTCTGCCTTACTTGGCCAGCCTGGCACCCCTTACTGCCTGGAGCCACCAGGAGAAGCAGACTGGGGGACCCTCCAGGAAAGGGATGGCAGGGACTGGGCCAGTGGCTTCCGGGGAAAGGTCTGGGCATCCCTGTGAGAAAACAGATTAATGGTTCATTTTCAAGGCATGAGAAGTCTAAGCACTGACAGCCAGCCTGTGGATGTAAGAAACCGCACGGCCCATGGACCTAGAAGGTCATGATAAGCAAACAGAATGTAGAGGAGGGGTCGGCCCATACAAGGGAAGAAAGTTTCGTTATTGGGCAATTGAAACTTAAGCGGGGAAAGGGACCAGGGTATAACCTTATAAGGGGGATAATGAAACTTAGGAGACATCAGGGAAGATTGTAACCCCGTTGTACTCAACCAATGAGAAACCAGGGGAGGGACTTGCATGCTCAGAGGTAAATGAGCTGCTGTAGTGGCCCTGGGTGTACCTGCCCACCAGACACTTGATCTTGCAAGGCGACCATTAAAAGTCTCACTTTTGCTGTTCTTTGTGCCTCTAAGTCCGTTCTTTGGGTTTGGATGAGTGAGTGTTTTTCTCACATCCCTCCGTAGAGCTGATTATGATGATGTCCCATTAGGAGCCCAGGAACGAAGGTGCCACATTTGTGATGGTGGCCAGAGTCCTGGGCTGGAAGCTGGGTGGGCAGTCTGGCCTCTGCTCCAACAGCAACACTATCTGAGATTGTGGGCAAGGCCCTTCCATATGGAGGCCTCAGTATCCTCCTCTGTAAGATGGGGAGATTGAAGCAGATGGCCCCTGAGGTCCCTCACCCTTGATGTGGCCTCAAATAGCCAGAAAGAATAGGAGTGGGTACTGGGTGCTTTCTCTCTTACACCCCAAAGTCAAGGCCAGTGGTCTGGAGGGAAGCCTGCAGAGGTCCAGGCGACCATGAAGGAGCCGACCCAAGAAGGCAGAACCCCACTAGCGTGCCAAGGGCAAGCACCCAGAACTCGATGCTGGCACTGTGAGGTTGGACAAGGTCTGCCTTCAGAAGTCTCACTGTCCCCTGGTGACAAAGGGAAATGATAGTGGTAACTTGGGATGGTCCAGCTCAGAAGCATTTAGGAGTGTGCCTGGCAAGTAGAAAGTGCTTATTAATGGGGCCAATGCCTCCATGGGTTGGAATCAGGCAGCCCTGTCCCTGGGCTCAGGCCTGGAAAACAGTGGGGACCAGGCCTCTTGGGGATGGGGTGGGCGATTCTTTCACAGGCACTGTTGGGGGCTGCACGGGAGCACCCAGGTCGTGTACACATCAAAGACCTGTGCCAGCCTGGGCTCTAGACTTGGGGGTTCAGAGGATGTGGCTCTGTGTGTCAGCGTGCTGGGGGCTGTAACAGGACAGGTCACCCCTGCTGGTAGCCCTGTGTGCTCCTAGACTCCCAGCCACTCCTGTTTCTACTGGGGCCCACCCTCCTGCCACATTTAAGGAGGCCCCTTTCCCCACAGGGCCACTGACCTCGTTGTAATAGGGGCAGTTAGTGGATTCCTTCATGGAGGTGTATTTCTTGTCGTCGCCTACCTCCACGCACACCACGGGGTCCATGTTCAAGCCCACCAGCTGCCGGGCCTCGATCACCGTGATGCTGACCTGTGGGCAGGAGAAGGGGGAGCCAGAAGGAAAGCTGCCTGAGCCTGGGAGCCTGGTCCCGCAGGGGTCCAGGGGCTGGGGCAGCAGGGCCAGAGGGAGGGCCCGGGAGCCAGCACTGGGCTCCTGAGCTCCACTCTGACCACTGCCTCTCATCTGCTGGGTGATCCTGGGCTTTTTCCCCTTCTAGGGCTCAGCGTCATCATATTAGAGGAGTATGAGTTGGCTAACCTCTAAGTCAGTGTTCACTAGACTTAACTTGCCGGGGCAGGGAGAGGGGCAGGCATTAAAAACCCTGATGCCCAGGCCACCTCCAGACCAATCCAATCCAATCCCGGAGTATGCAGCCTAGGTATTTGTATTTGCTTTTTTTTTTTTTTTTTTTTTTTTTTGCTTGTTTGTTTGTTTTTTGAAGGAGTCTTTCTCTGTTGCCCAGACTGGAGTGCGGTGGCATGATCTTGGCTCACTGCAACCTCTGCTTCCTGGGTTCAAGTGATTCTTCTGCCTCAGCCTCCTGAGTAGCTGGGATTACAGGCCAGTACCACCATACCTGGATAATTTTGGTATTTTTGGTAGAGACAGGGTTTTGCCGTGTAGAACAGGCTGCTCTCAAACTCCTGGCCTCAAGTGATCTGTCTCCCTCGGCCTCCCAACGTGCTAGGATTATAGGCGTGAGCCACTGCACCCGGCCTGGCATCTATATCTATCTATCTATCTATCTATCTATCTATCTATCTATCTATCTATTGTACTTTAAGTTCTGGGGTACATGTGCAGAACATGCGGGTTTGTTACATAGGTATACACGTGCCATGGTGGTTGGCTGTACCCATCACCCCATCATCTACATTAGGCATTTCTCCTAACGCTATCCCTCCCCTAAGCCCCCACCACTGACAGGCCCCGGTATATGATGTTCCCCTCCCTGAGTCCATGTGTTCTCACTGTTCAATTCCCACTTATGAGTAAGAACATGCGGTGTTTGGTTTTCTGTTCTTGTGTTAGTTTGCTGAGAATGATGGTTTCCAGCTTCATCCATATCCCTGCAAAGGACATAAACTCATCCTTTTTTATGGCTGCATAGTATTTTATGGTGTATATGTGCTACATTTTCTTTACCATGTCTATCAACAACTACATGGAAACTGAACAATCTGCTCCTGAATGACTACTGGATAAATAACGAAATGAAGGTGGAAGTAAAGATGTTCTTTGAAACCAATGAGAACAAAGACACAACATACCAGAATCTCTGGGACACATTTAAAGCAATGTGTAGCGGGAAACTTAGAGCACTAAATGCCCAAAAGATAAAGCAGGAAAGATCTAAAACCGACACCCTAACGTCACAATTAAAAGAACTAGAGAGGAAAGAACAAACAAGTTCAATGGTATCTATATTTTTTAAAGCTCCTAGGTGATGCCAAGTGCCCTGCGTTCCTCCTCAGCATCGATGGCTCTGCTTCAGAAAGAGCTGCCAAACCCATGCCACAGGTTTAATGCACACAGGAATAAAGCTTTTAAAGTCTTCATTAACTTGCATTTAATTTCCTGCTCCAGGAATTCTCATGTAAGCCTGCAGGCCTCTGATAGGTCTTTCCGTTTCTGGAATTTGGCCCCCTTTCCACATTCCTGCCCCTTCTCCTTTTGGTGAATTTCTTTGTTTGAGTGGCCAGTGTGGCTTTGGTGCCTGCCCGAGCCGCCTTTTCCAGCCTGGTGATTGTATGTTGTGTGTGCTCTACTGTGTCCTTTAAGTGGGTTCCAGCTCCCTGGAATCTTACTTCTGTTCTGGGAAGGCCCTTTTCAGTTGTTCTTTCATGCAACAAATGTTTCCTGGAAACCTGCTAGAGCCAGGCACAGGTGGGATTGCAACAAATTCATCCTTGCGGAGCTTACCACAAATGATTAGTGGCTTTTTGTTTTTCTCAGACTGAGTCTCGCTCTTTCACTTAGGCTAGAGTGCAGTGGCTTGATCTCGGCTCACTGCAGCCTCCACCTCCTGGGTTCAAGCAATTCTTCTGCCTCAGCCTCCTGAGAAGCTGGGATTACAAGCACATGTCACCATGCCCAGTTAGGTTTTGTATTTTTAGTAGAGACGGGGTTTTATCATGTTGGCCAGGCTGGTCTTGAACTCCTGACCTTAGGTGATCTGCCCACCTTGGCCTCCCAAAATGCTGGGATTATGGGCGTGAGCCACCTTGTCCAGCCAGTTACTGGTTTTTCAAGCTAAAAAGATATAAGGAGAGACAGAGACAGAGAGAGCGAGCCAGAGCACTGGTAATTTTTGACATCACTATTACTTTTCCTGAACGTTCATTTTAAGCCATCAGGTCTCATTTTGAATTTGGAGGTGTCAGTTCCTGTCAAGGAGGCCATGGTAAGATAGACAGAGGCATGGACTTGGGGTTGCTGAACTTGGCATTGAACCCCAGACCTGACATGTTGCCAGGTGTGAGAGCAAATGACTACATAGCCTTCTGTTTTTCAGCTACAGGCAGAGATACCAGCTACCCATAAGGTTGTATGAAGGTTAAATGATATCATGTGTGTCAAAATGCATCCTAAACAGCAGAAAGCTCTATAAAATGTGAGCCACTCCAATAGAAGCTCCCTTCAGCTAAGCAGTTGATCTCTCAAGTAGGTGAGGTTGTGCACAATGCCTAGAATTGACTCATTTGCCCCTCTCAAACTTGTATTTTAACAGAAAAGCCTTTCCCCAGCTAGGATGAGCGTGGACCTCAGTACATTCTCTAATGAGACTCTGAGGGCGCTTTTCATGCCTCTCATCTTGGAGATTTCATATTTCAGTTGTACTTTGATGCAACATCTAAGTACAACTTTACTCAAGGGAATTATCTTCCCTTTTCATGAAAAAGAATGACCACTAAAATGAGCATCCAGTATCCATCGAACTCTTAAAAATATTCTGAAGGTGATGAAAAATCTACACATCAGAAGTAATAATGTTAAGGAAATAGAAATTCCGATGATAATGAGAACATTGCCAGGAAATGGGATATTTACAAAGGAAGTGACGCTTGAGCTACGGAGCAAACATTTATATTTGGAACGAGAAGTGCGGAAGGGACTGAAGTCAAAGCTTAGAAGCTGAAGCTTCACAGAAGTTCAATCTTCACCACTTCTTCAGGGAGCTAAAAAGGAAATAGAACTAACTCACTTAGCTCTGAGAAGTTCGCTGTGAAGAGAGCAAACAGACACTGAAAGTCCTCCTTTGCACAACAGTTTATAGAGTTTTAACTTCCATGAACCTTTTTTTGCCAAAGATTTTAAGAAGCCCCATGAATTTTTCCACAATGAACACTCCCACCAACAATAAAAAGAGGTTTTCTATAACTCAAGACTGGGAAGCAGTCAGACATAGTTTTGGCACCTACAAAAGATAAGCCAGCGGAAAGTCATCTTCCCATTGCCAAGAGAGTCGTTGGTTTTTGTTTCGTTTCGTTTTGTTTTTAGATGTAGTCTTGCTCTGTTGCCAAGCTGGAGTGCAGTGGCATGATCTTGACTCACTGCAACCTCCACCTCTTGGGTTCAAACAATTCTCCTGCCTCAGCCTCCTGAGTAGCTGGGAAGACAAGCACACGCCATCATGCCCAGCTAATTTTTTGTATTTTTAGTAGAAACAGGGTTTCACCATGTTGGTCAGGCTGATCTCAAACACCTGACTTGGTGATCCACCCGCCTTAGCCTCCCAAAGTACTGGGATTACAGCTGTGAACCACTGCACCTGGTCCTGGTTTCTATGCTTTCCATCTTGAGGCCTGGCCATAATGACAGGTTACTGTCCCTGTCCCCTTTTCAGGACTCATATGTTTCTCCCTTCCTCCATGGAGCAGAGCCAGCGAAGGTGACAACCTGGACAGAAGCTCTGGCAGTAGAGGAAGGGGGTCGAGAGGGAGGTGGGCAGAGGCTTGAAGGAGCAACAAAGGGAAGAGAAGCTCCAGAGGGTGCTCATTGCTGGTCGAGTGGCAGCCTCAAGGGGAAGCTGAGGGTGCTGGAGAAAGACCACCACACGCATGGTGCTGGGGGAAGGGAAATGCCGTTCCTGCTGCCTTCCACCTCACCTGGGGCTCTAGAAAGGGGAAATGGTGCACTTGAAGTTAAAAAAAAAAAAAAAAAAAACCAGCTGGTCATTCCCCAGGGTTCTAGCGGAAGGGCTTGGCCATCCTTTTCTCCAATCATCAGCAGAGAACACTATTTTCCCAGGGTGGAAGATGAAGAGGCAAACGAGCCACCACTGGGACCAACCGACAAGCGGACTATTCCACCATTTCCTTTCAAGATAAGGGACATAATCCCCAGTGGCTTCATGAAAGTGATCACAAGGAACAATGCTGAATGCCAAATCTACACCCCTGTCCTGGGAAAACTCAAGAGTAACGATGCTTTGTGACCTGCTTCCCAGGGACCTGCTTCCCAGGGACCTCATCCAGCTTCAAGAACACCCGCTGGGAGCCAGAGATGTGAGTTGGTTCGCCTTTTAGTACCGTCCTTCTGCAACACCTATTACCCCCTCCCCACTTTTCCAGGTGGCAGAGATGTGACATGACCAGATTTGCATTTTCAGAAGATTGCTCCAGGGGTGGTATACAGGTCGGAGTGGAGGAGGCAATATGAGCACGGGGAGACCAGGTAGAAAGTGGGTACAAGCATGCAGTTGAGGCTGGGGGCCTCAGGTCAGTGGCAGGGGCATGAAATGGAGGTGAAAACTGGAGGGATGTTGGGCGACAACGTATGAAGTCTGGTGGCAGGAAGCCAAGGTAATGAAGAGACTCAAGACCCTTGATCCACCAAGAACATCCCTGCCAAGTGCCAAGCATTGCTCACTCTAGTGGAGAAACTGCACGTTCACAGGGAGGTGGCTGTGGTTTTTTGCCTTGGAGATGGTAATAATCAGGAAAGAGTTTACACATGACATCCATTCTAAATGGAAGAAACAAGGGGTGTGGGTATGCCATGGTCCTATTACCTCCAGGCTTCTTTCAATGCCATAACCTTTAGAATGGTTCTGAGCCCTCATGACCCTTCCTGGATCTGAGTTCAGCTAAGGCTCCCCTCCTCTCACCAACTAGGTGTCCTTCCTGAGGACACCTCTCTTTTTTTTTTTTTTTTTTTTTTGAGATGGAGTCTTGCTCTGTCACCTAGGCTGGAGTGCAGTGGCACGATCTTGGCTCACTGCAACCTCTACCTCCCGGACTCAAGCAATTCTCCCGTCTCGGCCTGCCAAGCAACTGGGATTACAGGTGTGCACCACCATGCCTGGCTAATTTTTGTATTTTTAATAGAGATGGGATTTCACCATATTGGCCAAGCCGGTCTTGAACTCCTGGCCTTAAGCAATCCACTTGTCTCAGCCCCCAGTGTGCTGGGGTTACAGGTGTGAGCCACTGTGCCCGGCCTGATTTTATTGCTTTATACATCGGATTTATTGGAAGCGAAAATAATTTCACATTTGCATCCTCTAGCTCTCTCTCAAAGCGTATTAATGCTTGCAATGTTAGTGGTGAATGAACTTGTCAGGAAATACTGTGCTACCAAGTTAAAGACAACAACTGTTTTCTTCAGTTCGGAAGGTTTAAAAAGTCTTTGAAGGGGAAAACGTCTGGTACAGTTAATAAAAGTCTCTGGTAGGAAGCAGTTTGAAAAGGTTTGGAAAACAAGCGCTAAGTAGCAAGATGAAGATGAACCAGGGACCCGAAGGGAGCAGCTGTCTACAAGGCTTGATATAGAGAAGCCAATTGCTCTGACGGCTGTGGCCAGACACCCCTGGCCTTGAACCCTGACTCTAGCCTTGGCTAACTGTGGCAAGGACCTGGGACCAGCTCTTGTCCTTCCTGGGGCATCACTTTCTTACCTCTAAAGTGCAGTAACACCTATATTTGGGTGGTTGAAAAATTACATTAACTTTGATGAAACCATATATAGCCCCAGCACAGTGCCTAGAACAAACCTTCAAAAAGTAAGTTTCATGAACAATAATGACTATTTTCGATGTGCCCTTACCTCTCAGGCCAGTAACATGATATCTGAGTTGGAGTGTTTGTCCTTTGGAAGTTTCCTGTTCTCAGGACATAGAGAAACAAAGCCCTGAGCCCAATCCGTCGGAAAAGCCCTCAGAGGTCTCAGGACACTCTATGTTTCAATTTCGGCAGAGGGGAGGGGCCCGGATTCTCAAACCTCCAAGGAACCCAATGGCTTGAAATTGTTTAAATCCGTAAGTCCATTTGACACTGCCTTAGGCTGCGTGTCAGGCACCTGGGAAGACAGTTCTTGAGTAGATGGAAACTAACTAAATCAAAGATGGAGAGAGATGAGGTATATTCTTGAGAAAACATGACCAGAAGCGCCCTTGACAGAAAAGTGCCATCTCATTCTTTCCAACCTGAGTGAGGGGAGGTGGGATTGTCCTTAAAGAAAAGTTGGCTCGAATGGGGTATGGGAAGTAGGCATCAAAGATAAAGCTTAACCCTGGGAAATGGGGCTCATTCTGATTCTGGGGCCTGGTGCTGATACCCAGATGGAACACCACCAGGACAGGAAGTGCAGTGGCAGCCAGGTGGGAAAGCCCTGTCCCCTCGGACCAGCCAGCATTCTCACTCAGTATTAGGAATGCCCAGCAGGATTCTGATTTATAGCTGAGCATTGTTAGCCTCCAAGGGAGGGTCTGGAGCAATGGAAGGTCCCTGGGCCCTTCCTGAGAGATGGTGTCCCAGTAGCTACCAGATGTGCTCATCACCTGTACTGCCTGCACTGTGGGCCACATTCATAATCTTTTTTTTTTTTCCTTCTTTTTAACTGAGACAGAGTCTTGCTCTGTCACCCAGGCTGGAGTACAGTGGCGCGATCTCGTCTCACTGCAAACTCCACCTCCCGGCTTCAACTGATTCTTCTGCCTCGGCCTCCTAGTGGCTGAGATTACAGGCACACACCACGACGCCTGGCTAATTTTTGTATTTTTGGTAGAGACAGGAGTTCACTATGCTGGTCAGGCTGGTCTTGAACTCCTGACCTTGTGATCTGCCTGCCTCAGCCTTCCAAAGTGCTGGGATTACAGGTGTTAGCAACCGTGCTTGACCCACATTCACAATCTTACAGCTGTAAACCTCACTTTGCCTCAGTCTTTCTCTTTAGTCTTAGAAGCACACAAATAAAAAAGTTGTGTTAATCTCATAAAATACAGAGAAGCAAAAAGAAGAAAAATATCACATTCTCACCATCCAGAGATAACCAGAATTGACATTACTTCCAGCAATAAAATAATAGAAAACAACAATTTAAACATCATACCAGGAAAACTTTCTTCAAAGGCTCTTATTTTAACTGTTTGAATACTTTTCTGTAGTTCTCTTTGGTCTCTTTATGGTTTTTCTAGGTGCTTCTTACTCTATGAAGTCCAGTGCTAAACATGATATACTGCAAGGGCTTTGATCAGCATAAGCAGAGTTCTCAAGCTTCTCTTTGGGTTTGTGTTTCTACTGATCATACTTCTAGGAATGCCTCCCAGGAACAAGCTTACTTTGGGAACTTATATTCAGCATGTGGTTCTCTGTGACCCCTGGATCCTTGCCTCAATACAGTGGATAATGCACATCCAGCTAGAACCCCCGACTTGAGCAGAGTCTGAAAGGCATGAGATCTCCTGGCGCCCACCTACCTGGTAATCCATGGGCCGCCCAGCACTTGGCTCCATTTTAATGTCTGGCTTAGATCTGAGGAAGAGAATGTACCATCAGGCCTGGTGTGTGGGGACTGCTTACGGGAGCAGAGAGCACTGACAGTGGTGAGATCTCAGAGAGGGCAGAGGGACAGAAGCATGGTCTTTAAACACTCAAGCACTGCCAAGAAGCGTGGGGATTAGTTGTCTTCAGAGGGCCCGACATAGAGAACTAATCAAAGGCAGAAGTAACAGGGAGACAGACAGACAGAAGGTCAACAGGTTGAAATATGGAGTGGGCAGCTATGTGGCTTCCCTGGGCTTGGAGGTATTCAGGGACCTGAGAACATGCCTGCAGCTGCTGTGCTTTGCTTTTTTTTCTTTTTTTTCTTTTTTTTTTTTTTTTTTTTTTTTTTTTTGAGGAGTCTCTCTCTGTCGCCCAGGCTGGACTGCAATGGCACAGTGTCGGCTCTCTGCAACCTCCGTCTCCCAGGGTCAAACAATTCTCCCGCCTCAGCTTCTTGAGTAGCTGGGATTACAGGCAGCCTCCACCATGCCTGGCTACTTTTTGTATTTATTTTAGTAGAGACAGGGTTTTACAATGTTAGCCAGGCTGGCCTCAAACTCCTGACCTCGTGATCTGCCCGCCTCGACCTCCCAAAGCGCTGGGATTACAGGCGTGAGCCACCATACCTGGCCTGTGCTCTGCTTTTGCAGGGAGAGAGGTGAGAGAGACACACAAGGAAAAGCAGGAAAGGGCAAGGTTAGGTTAGGAAGAAGCCATCCATGGGCCCTGATTCTTCCCTACCCAAATTCCAAGCAGGGTAATCCAGGTCCTGCCTGACAGGGTGGGGGCAATGGGAGTTGCGGGGCTTCTGTCCACTCACCGCTTGTTGGAGACATTAGTGGTGAGAGCCGTGACTGAGGCAAGAGACACCGAGTCGGGATCCAGTCCATCCGCTAGCCGAATGGCCAGATGGTCAAGGTCTTCCATCTCCAGCACCGCTGGTTCATCTGAGAAAGACGAAAGACTGGTTAGGTGGGCTGACTGATGGTGGGACAGTGACTGTTTCTCCTTTTACTCTGGCGTACAGAAAGCTGAGAGTGAAATTCGAGGTTTACTTCATTACTACTGCTTAGAATGTTATGGCCCGAATATCTGCAGTGTTTTCTACCTAATCCCAATCTTTGATTTTAATGGATATTATGTCTGCTCTTGCCTTTTTATTTTAATTGAATGCTCTTTTATTGTATACTATGTACTTAGGCACTGAATAACCCTTGAGGAAGAAGGTAGGGAATACAGAATCCGGACTTTTGCACCTCTCCATAAATAGCTACCATTTATTGGGTGGATACTCTGTTCCAGGCACAATGTCAGGACTTTACGTGAGTATCTCTAGTCCTTAGAGCCATGCCCTGTCAAGATGGGCATTATTCTCATGTCACAGGTAGAGAAACGAAGGCTTAGGAAGTAACTTATCCATATCAAATAGCTGATGGAATTCAGAACCTAATGGACTGTGTGTATTCGTCTAACGAGATGCAGACATGCAGATTCCGAAAAGCCACCCAAGGATGCTGGGTTTGGGCATCTGCCAGCAGCTGTACTCTCTCCATTTAAGAAGGTGAAGGGCACGGCTGGAATTGGCATGGGGACAAGAGGGTGGGGGAGAGAGCCTGAGGGCCAGTGGGCCACAGAGGGGATGCTGGGGGAGGGCAGCCGGGATCCCCAATGATGGGCCCATGATGGAGAAGATGGCCCTCTCTCAGCTCCCCTGTCCGCTCCATTTCTCCCCTTGTCTTCCGCGAGGCCCCCCTGCCTCCTCTGCAGCAGCTGTCTTCCCCTCCCCACCCGCTGCCCATTGAAGGCCCAGAGCCACCTGCCTCCAGCCTCCCAGGCCCAGCGCTGCCGCTCCCTCCAGCAGCCCCAGGGCCGCCCCGTAGGCCAGGCTGCAGCGCAGGCGAAAGCCAGGTCAGTGGCCTGCCGCCCACCCCACACTCGTGGGACGCCGGTTTCCCCCCAGAAATAGAGAGTTGGCCGAACAATGTTTCTTGATTGATACTCTCTGCTCTAATTAGAACTCTCTGGGCTTCTGCGTGAAGAAGAACGGACCAGGAACAATGTGGGCGAGAGGAGCCTTGTAATCAGGCCCATCCGGCAGATGGCGCTGCCCATTTCCCTCCCTCGGCCCCAGGGCGTCCCCCTCCTAGAAGATCACGCCCCTCTGGGCGGGGCCTGGCCATTGGGCCAGCCAATGAGAGGCCAGGCCCCGCCCAGATGGCGCTGGACGACCACTCCCAGGAGGTCATTTTGGCCGCCGGGCGTGGGTGGCAGGCGGCGGGAGGGTGCCGCGAGGCGCGGGGCTGCGGGGCGGGCGCGGCACCTGTCCTACCTGGTCTTTGGGGCTCCTCCTTGTGGGACCGGTTTTTGCCGAGCTTCATGGCGGAGAACACGCTCCTCCCGGCTCTGTGAGGGGAGCCGCCGGAATCAGGTGCAGGGAGAGGGGCACATGAAGGAAAACACGGAAGAGCCAAACACGAGAGAACACATGAGAGAAGGGAGATGGACCCAGCCATCACCTCCTAGTCCCGAGATACATCAGGGCCTGCCTTCCCAAACTGAGAGCCACGAGGGGGAATCGGGGCAGAGAGGGACCCCTCCATTTCCCCCTTTGCCATCCTTTCACACACTGAGGAGAGGGCTGGGGTCCCCAGCAAGCAGGGAAGGTGGCCTTGAGTCGGAAAGAGCCGTTTTAACTGGAGCTCCTCTGGGTCTTGGACTTTTCAGCCTGATCCCAGCCCCTCAGTCTAGTCTCCTCAGAGCTCCAAGCCCTCCACGCTCATCCTCCCTGACCCTGGACCCTGTCTCAGCTGGTTAGAGAGAAAGCGGGAGGACCGGAGACAGAGCATCAGAACAGGGGGGAAGAGACCAGAGGGCACTCAGGGGCAGAGGCTGAGGAGGAGATGGAAGATGTGGTTGAAATGAGCTGTTCAGTTCTCAGATGGCCCCCATGCTCAAAGCCTGACTGGTCTTTCTCCAACCCCTCCGTGCTCTGGGATGCTCCTTGGTCACCATGGAAAAGGGGGAGATGGGCCCTTTTCCATCTATCTTCAGTCCTGGCTTTTGCCCCTTCTACCTGTCCCCTCTCACTGCCGAGTCCCCCTTTCCCCCAACCCCAGGAACTTATGGCAGGCTCCATAGTTCCTACCTCTTCCTCTGGCTTGCTGTGGCCTTGTGCCCCCAGATGAAGGGCCTTGCAGTCGGGGGAGGGGGCTGAAGAAAAGGGACAAGGGTCCTCACTGCCCTTCAGAGATGTCCCTGCAGCTGAGCCTGTGGTCCCTGGCACCAGGAGGCACCAGGAGCAGGATCAGCAGGGGGTAACGTGCAGTATTCCATTACTCCATCCATATTGCATGAGTGGATACCTGACTCCCTCCACTTCCCATTCTCTCTCCTTCTGGGTGGGGCCCCATCATCCTGTAGGCCCAGGTGGGGCCAGGCGTGGGCTCCAAGCTAGAGCTCACTTACAGCAGAGTCCACCCTCTTTGGGTCATGCAACTCCCTGTGAAGGCTTGACTATGGCTTCTAAGATCCCAGATCCTTGTTCTTTATGCTGGGCCAGGCGTCCCCAAACTTTTTACACAGGGGACCAGTTCACTGTCCCTCAGACCGTTGGAGGGCCGCCACATACTGTGCTCCTCTCACTGACCACCAGTGAAAGAGGTCCCCCTTCCTGAAGTGCGGTGGGGGGTTGGATAAATGGCCTCAGGGGGCTGCATGCGGCCCACGCGCCATAGTTTGGGGACGCCTGTGCTGGGCAATGGGAGGCTGGGGATAACCTTTCTGTCTTCAGGCAGATGGCCTAGAAACCTCAAGCCCCTCTCCCCCGGATTGTGGGGCCAATCTTATTCCCCAAATTGGCTCCACAATCCCCAGGCCTTTTCCTTCATGTTCATATGCAGGACAAAGGCACGTTCATATCCCAGTGAGGGAACAACTGAGAATCACTCTTTTCTAGCGGCAGCAGCTCACAATCTAGAAAACATTAGCATGTTCTTGAATTCCTAAAAAGGAATGGAAGAAAGCTGATGTGTGCACTCTTCAGTAAGCATACTGTCTGCAGCACGACGATGGGAAGAAAGGGAAGGAAAGTGGCTCTAAAATCAAAGCTGATGCCTTTGGAATTATTTTTAAAACCTTCTTGCCTTCTGATAGGGGGAGATGCGTTTTACACACACACACACACACACACACACACACACACACACTCACGAAATGGCCAAAAAGAGACTACATAGGGCCAAAGGCCTTTCCAGATGTCTGCTCATTTCATCTTCCTGGCAATCCTCTGAGGGCCATATGCTTCTCCTCATTCAACTCATAAAAATACTGAGGCTCAGAGAGGTGAAAATAATCGCAAGATCACTCAGTGAGTGGCAGAACTGGGACTAAAGCAGAAAGCGCCTGTGTTCTAGGCCAGCAATATTTTCACTGCACCTGGGGTTCTTTGCCTCGATGCTGTAGGACTGCACTTTTCCGTGGGCACGAATTCCATCCCAACCTGACCATTTGGAATTTTAGCTAAAAGGTCCCAGGGCTGGCACCCATAGGTACCGGTATGGTCTGTGTGCCAGCACAGTTTACAGATCAGGATGCTGTCATCTGTGGAGTCCCACAGACCATGCCCATGTTTATAAAGAAGGGGCTCATTCAAAATAACCTGAGCATCCACATATTTGGGATGGGACTGCTGTACATGTTAAATTGCTGGTGACATAACATTGAACAGCTCAGTGAACTCACCAGAAATAATTGTGTAGCGGTGGGGAAAGGACCATCCTGGCTGGCTTGCCCTGAAGTATCCTGTGGGATTTCTCCCCACCTGGTGGCTCCAAGGGCAGGGGTGCTGGCTGTCCTGATGCCTGCCACAGACCCAGCTTCAGAAGTGTGGCTTCTGTGGGTCCTCACTCCACTCCACCTCCCCATGGGTCGCTTCCTGCCTCAGTACTTGGGATTCCTTTTTTCCCAGCCTTGCTGCTCACCTATGCCTCTCCTGAATTACCCAGGAGTCTCCGGCAAGGTTCAGTGTTTGACTTTGTACCATTACTTCTTGGCCATTCCTGGACTGTGTCATGCTTAGAGTCCCCAGCCCTTCCCCATGTGTGACCTACACAGTCACAGACTTCCCTCTCCCTTGCCCCTTCCCCACTTCCCCAGAGAGGAAGTGCTCTGAGCTGGCAGGTCAGAAGCAGGCCCCGCCTGGAGAAGCCAGCTGCTAGCCCCCTGGAATGGGATCTTGCCCTGCTGCCTGAGGCCCAGGGGCAGTGCAAAGTAGCAGGAGATGAATGGTGGCTTTCAGAGGCTCCCAAGGCATCCCTGGGGCACTTATGACCCTTGAATTGGAAAGTGACTTTATTCCTTAACAAAAACAGATTTGGAAGTAGTGATTGAGGCTTTAAAAAACTGTACTTATCCTGGCCGGGTATTGCGGCTCAGGCTTGTAATTCCAGCGCTTTGGGAGGTGGAGGCAGGTGGATCTCGAGGTCAGGAGTTTGAGGCCAGCCTGGCCAACATGGAGAAACCCCATCTCTACTAAAAATACAAAATTAGCCAGGAATGGTGGTGCACTCCTATAGTCCCAATTACTCGGGAGGCTGAGGCAGGAGAATCGCTTGAACCCGGGAGGTGGAGGTTGAAGTGAGCCAAGATCGCACCACGGCACTCCAGCCTGGGCAACAGAGCAAGAGTCTGACACACACACACACACACACACACACACACACACACACACTCACTATACTAGTCCAAACATCTCTACCATACCTTGAAGCAATTCAAACGAGAAATCTCTCCTTCCCAACCCTGCATAATTTTGGTCGTCTGAAGTGGTAGTACTGGTAGTACTCCTGTGTGCCTGGCAATGTCTCAAAAGGATATTGTGTTTTTCTCTTTATTAAAAATGCAGAAATGTGTAGTGACGGATGTAATTTCCAGAATTCCTACTACAGGCTCTCTCTGTACCTCTGAGTCTCCTAGACTTGCTCTTCAATTAATCTGAAATGTAATCAGTAGAGCATAATGTCATCACCACCCTTTGTAATTTTCTGGTCAGTGACACATCAGAGGTTCACTGCAGAAAAAGCCCTTTCTGCCTGACTGCAGCACCAGTTCCCAGAAAGCAGTATGCCTGCTTCTCCTGGCAAGCTGTAAAGGAGATTTTTGAAATAAAATGTCAACTTAATCAGGGAATTTTGAAGATTACCTACTTGTCTGAAAGACTTAGATTTCAAAAAATGTAATTTGCTGATTAGGTTTCTGTTGTCCTGGACTTTTTGGTTTTCAAAATAAAATTCTGCGTTTGGTCTAGTTGAGTTCCACAATTACCAAAAATAGGATACGGTGAGAAACAGATAAAGAAAACAAGCCAATAATCAACTCAGTGAAAACACACTTTGCAACCAAACGGCTCCTTATTCTTGGGCGCATTAAAACTTGAGAAGCAAGAGCCGGGGGATGCCAGTGCCTCAGGGCCCTCTGAGGATTTAGAATCCATCTGAGTTTCCTGTTGCCGCATTCACCATGGTCAGAATGAAATACACCTGCAATCTAGACTGGTATTTCTCTCTAGAGGAAAAAAAGCTAAAATTAGATCACTTATGGTAAACTCTTCATTGATAAATCTGATTTATGGCCCAGATTTAGAAGCATGTTGCCTGGCTGTGTGGTGCACACAAGGTCTTAGAAAGAGCTTAGTATTCAGAATGGCTTGGGAACATTCACCAAACTAAATTTAGCGACCCGAGTGTTTCATTAACTCAGGTCTCTGGATTAGTCTGAAGCTTAATACAGAGCCCTGACCATAAGTGAACGGCAGGTGGAGTCCATTCACTGCTCAGGGCTTCTGCCCATGACTGGCTTCAGCTGAAACCACTAGATTCATTAGCTTAGACCTCAGGTCATCACTCAGGATGAAGACTCCTATCTATGAGAAACAGGGTCTGTGGTCCTTCTTTGCATTGCTCAAACAGCTCAGTTTTCAAAATCTGGGAGCATGTCATCCAAGCACCCCTTAATGAGTTTATTTTTTAAAACGCTCCATGCCCCAAGCACAGGGAATTTCATAATTTCAGTCTTAACAGGTATCTTTGAAAGTGTGTTGAATTTCAGTTAGTTTTTGAATCGCTTCCTTCAGGAGGGCAGGATAGGTTGACCCTTTATACAAGAACCACCCTGTCCCCAAACTGGCCCCTTTGCACATGTGCCCCACGCACTTATCCTGACCCCAGGACTGGCAGGGAAGCCGGCTCTTCAGTTCTTGCTGGTGGCCCAACCCTTCGCAAGGCTCAAGTAAGCAGCAGCATGGAAGATGCTGGGGTGATTTCCTATCTCCTCAAACCAGCCCATCCCAGAATGTCACACAATATGAGTTCTTTCACGGGTTGAATCTTGTTCCTGTACTGCAACTTCAATCTATTTCCATTTACCTCTTCTCAAGAGTGGACATAGATACAAACCAGCTTTGCCACACATTAACATTGCAGAGATTGAAATCTGTCCCCACAGTTAAGTCCTCCAGGCTAAAGAGTTAAAAAATTTGTTCCATCTCTCCTTTTTTTTTTTTTTTTTTTTTTTTTTTTTTGAGATGGAATCTCACTCTGTCACCAGGGCCGGAATACAATGGCGCGATCTCAGCTCACTTCAACCTCTGCCTCCCAAGTTCAAAGTGATTCTCCTGCCGCAGCCTCCCGAGTAGCTGGGATTACAGGCACCCGCCACTATACCCAGCTAATTTTTTGTTGTTGTTGTATTTTTAGTAGAGACGGAGTTTCACCATGTTGGCCAGGATGGTCTCAAACTCCTGACCTTGTGATTCACACACCTTGGCCTTTCAAAGTGCTGGGATTATGGGTGTGAGCCACTGCACCCAGCCTAAATTTGTTCAATCTCTTAGAAATCCAATTTTCCTGTTCTTTCAATAATCCTATTGCTCTACACATTAAAATAATACTAATACATGCCAGTTTACTTTCTCTCATGTGCTAATTAGAGATGGCAAGAAATTAGGACACAGAAGGGCTAGGGAACCAGCATTTTTGTGGACCTACTAAGTGCTGGCACTGTGAGGCACCTCTTACTCCAACGGTAGCCAGTCAAAGGGATCAGGCCAGTCTGTGTCCCTGTGGGTCTGGCTTGGGACAGACTGGGAAGCTGGGCATCAAGAAGGGCCTTAGAGCATGGCCGATCTCAGGCAGAGAACCTAGGGCTGGACAGGCTGCTCGTATCTCATTCATATGCCCTTTACATCTAGGCATCTGTGGAGAAACCTGAACCCTGGAGGACTCCCTAAGGGGATCCCCAGCTCGGCATTCCCCGTCATCTCCGCCTGCCCTGGATTCAGTTCCCTGGCCCTGTCTGAGCCTTGACACATGCTCTGCCTGAGGCTTCTTTCCTTACTGGGAACCTGGAAAATGCCTCGATCCTTCAGGTCTCTGGGCTGGAGCTCCTTCTACACAGCACCATTTCCTCCGTCACTACAGAATTGACGCTGCATCATCATTGCTTTTGCTTGTGTGAAACAAACGTGAGTTAGGACTCATACCTTTTTTTGAAGCAATGAATGAGGCTGTCAGTTCCCCAGGATCTTAATGCAAGCAGATGCACCAAGGCCATACCAGTGTTGATCAGTTCAGACCCCTAAACACGCAATCCTGATATTCCCATGATATCCTCAGATGAACTAATTTTTAATGTATTGAGGCCACAGTTTTGAGCAAATCTCTTCACATCTATGGGGCTCAGATTCCTTATCTGGAATATAAGAAAGACCACATTCCTGGCTATTCGGCTCTCATTGGTGTTTAGAAAATTAGATTAAACTTAGGGTACAGTTAAGTGCTCTAAACTTCCTAGGTCTATGGTGAGTTCCAGGTTAGAAATCAGGTTCTCTGTGTTCTGGTCCCAGCTCGACCCCGTTCTGAGACTGAGATCTGTCATCTGTAAGAGCAGGTGTTGAGGAGGCCTCCTCCGGTGTGATCGGCCTTGGCTACCCTGCCCTTGTGAGACCCCGTGATGCTAGAGTCCTCCAGATGTCAGTGTGCTTCTAGGGGTGCCTCCCAGACCCATTCACAGCCCCCAGCCTTCGAATTTTTCCAGGTCCTTGTGACCGGCCCTTCCCATCTACAGTCCCCTTCTCCAGTTCTCTCCAGAGAGCACCCTGATCTCATTTCCCCAGGAAGCCTTTTGGGGAGATGAAGATAGAAAGGCCTGCCAGAATGGTCGCCTCTCCTTAGCTTCCTGGGGGTCTCCAGCTTCGCCCACGACCTGCAGCCACAATACCCAGAGCTCCGCCTCCTTAGGCCTCCAACTGCCTGGCTCTGCCTTGACCTTGTTGGGGGAGGGGTCCCGTAGGTCCTCATGCCCCTCTCCCCTTTGCCTTTAGCTGTCCCCTCCCTCACAGGGAAGCCTGAAGGCCACAGGATGGGGGCCGAACGGTGGAGGAGGAACAAGACACTGACGGGAAGACGGTCACCCCCAAGAGCCCCAGAGTGGACACCAGATGGCCTGGCCACCTCCTGTCCCCACCCTCACCCCTCTTGTCCCTCATCCCTGTGGCCAGGTGAAAAGGCCTCCCTGGCCCTGCATTCCCCATACCAGCTCCGCTGGGACAACCCACTCCTGAGCCTCTCAGCCGAGCCCGGCCCACCCTCCACAGCCTGCAGGGAGGAGGCCTCTGCCCCCCCAGAGATGATGCCCCGTCTGCCCTGGCCTGGGACACCTACTTGTGTTCGCCATCTCTGCCTCCCTTGGTCTTCTCTCTGCCTTTGCTGAGTAGGGAGAAGAAATGAGGAGACAAGGGGACACATGTGAGGGGCTGTGGACCGGAGACACTGGCCTCAGCCCTGGCCCCGCAGACCTGGGCTCACCCCAGGGGACTCCTTGTCCTGCTGACCTCTCCCCCAACAGCTGCTCACGGTAGCAAGCCTAGGTCTGCAGGGTAGGGGTCCCAGGGCTGTGGACTCTGCCGTGGAGGAGAGGGGAGGGGCCTACAGTGCCGGGCCTGGGTGGCCACTGTCTCAGCCCCAAGCTCTGGTATCTCAGGGCACCAGGCTAATGTCTGAAGACTCCATCGTTTGGGTCGCAGCTTCCTCAGGGAACACCCGGTTAGATGAGCTTGGCCACCCTGCTCCTCTGCCCACCGACTCCCCTGTTCCCCTCCAGTGGGGTGGGAACTCCCAGGCTCTGGGGGCCTCTAGGGGAACAGTGGGCTAAGCCTGTTCTTCAAGGCTGAGATGGGGCTGGGGGTGCTGCTGTGGAAGGTGCACTGGTGGGTGGGGAAGTTTTGGGGGTGTAGGTGGGGCAGTAAGCGAGCTACGACTCCAGGACTCAGAGCAGGGGAAAACGGTGCTCCTATCTCACTTTAGGGAGGCTTCCAGAAACTTTCCAGAATGTTCTCTCAATGCTTTCCCAATGCCATGGCAATGAAGATGAAGACAAGAAAATGAATAATAATTAGCAAATGATTCCTCTCCTCACACCCTGTTCTGGCACAGAGCCTGCCTAGGTAGGCTTGACTCCATGCCCTGACGGCTCAAGACCTGAAGTCCTAGATGCAGCGCAGACGCAGTCCAGCGCTGGCCGGCTAACCCTTGCATTAGGCAAGCAGGTCAGTCTGTAATTCAAAGGCATGAACAGCAGCCAGGCCTCTGGCTGCCCAAATCGGCTGAGACCTGAGATTACTGAACAGAGAACAGCTCCCGGCAGAGGAGGACTGTGTCTCAAACACAACATCCCAGTGTGGCTGGCTGTGCCAGCTCCTCTGAGCTGCTTTGGGAGCTGCTGCAACTCTGGGGCTTAGCCTGGAGAAGGGGGGCAGCAGAGGACTTTCGAGCTCTCTAGGGTCTGTGGGAACTGATTAAAAACACTCTTGGTGTGAGGCTGCGTGTTGTGTACTGACCCCATATGCACACGCTTCTGCACGCCCACCCTGTGCCCCTCTGTCTCAGAGCCCCACCATGCACTGTGCCCCACTGCCCTCTGGCCCCAGGATAGGAGGAAGGTACCTGGCTTCTGCAGGTGTCCACTGGAATGGAAGAATGATCAATAAGGAGAATGAGAAAAGTGTCTCCTGCCCCAAACTCCTCCTGGATGACACCCAGCAGAGAAGCCACCAGCAGAAGAGGTTTGGGGCAGCAGAGGGGGGTGGGGGTCATGGAGGGCAGGACAGCCAGGTCAGGTAGAGAAAATAAGAAGAGGACAGGGTGGCAGAATACAGGAACTCGGGAGGAAAGGCTCAGGTGTCTAAAGTTTAGCTGCAAGGCTAAAGCTGGGATTTCCTTCTTTGTCCTTTCTAAGATGTGACTCCTAGAGACAGCATCAGCAGCAGAGCCCAGAGTCCAGTGGTGTCACGCAGTGCGTGTGAGTCTGTGCAAATGCATGGGCACTCGTGTGCACACGTGTGTGCATGTGAGTGTGGTCAGGGCTGAAGTCTCTTTCTCTCCAGAGTCTAGGGCAGGCATAGGCTGCCTTGCAAGGGTCTGGAACACCGATTTTGTGCTGCTGAGTGTGAAGTGCCCATGCGGTTAGGGATTCCTTCTGTCTCTGCGACACTGGGAGCCTGGGGATTCGAGGGGAACACGGAGTAAATGAGTCTCCTACCCCCGCCCCTGGGCAGTAAGGCTCCTGTGTGGAAGGCTTCTGCAGAGCCCACGGTATAGGGTGGGGTGCAGGAGCTGAGAAGGTGCTTGGACAGCGCCTGAGCCAGAAGGTCAGGTGCTGCTCAGCGCAGAAGCTGACATCAGGGTAACATGGAGTCAATGAAGAGGAAGGAAGTGAGCACTGGCCAAGCACCTGCCGCATGCCAGGCACAGGGGTGGGGGCTCACAGGTGCACCTCATTCAATCCTGACACTCCTGTGAGGCATCCTGACAGATGGATGGGGGCTCCCAATAGCCTTTGCATTGCTGCTCTCCCAGAAACCTGTTTGTCTGTCACCAGCCTAGACATGGGCAGCCCTCAGCATCTCCATTGCCACCTGTTCCTCCGTGATTCCTCTGGCTCTCCCAACAGCAGGGCAGGGGAGGTTTCATTGCTGTGTCCCCAATTTTGCAGGTGAGGAGAGAGGTTTTGTGACTTATCAAGGGTCACATGACTAGTAAGAGGCAGAGCTGGGACTCAGGCCTGGGTCTTCTGCTGAGGAGCCAGGAGTCCAAGGGAATGGGCTCTAAGCTAGTGCGGGGCTGCCCCATGCCAGCAGCTGGCCTGGAGTAGACAGTCCTGCCATATTTGTGGCAGGCCTGGTCACTCTGACCTTGTTACTATTACTCATCTGGCTCCCAGGGCTTCTGAAGCTTGTGTATGTGCACACATATGCACGTGTGCGTGAGGGGAGCCTAAAAGGGTGGGAACTCATTCAAGTGCAAAGGAGAAAACATATTTGTCTCATAAAAGTATTTCAATTCAATTACACTAAATTAGAACCTATGCTTTCTTCAGTGGAGGGGCTGAGTAAACTTTACTTGGAAAGGAGTTTACAGGGGTATGTTTCCAATGGCATGGAGGGTCCCTTCTCAAAACACACCCTGGTCCTTTAGATGCCCCCTTGACTTACTGGCATTTAACACGTACTTCCCAGTGACCTAGGAACCCATGGACAATGCCTTACCAGTCTAGCCCGGATTAGAGCCCCCTTGGACTCTAACAGTAATACAACTGTGTTTTCTGTTTTGTAAATATATTGCAGGTGGAATGAGCTGGCCTGGGCCCAGCCTCCTGGGGTCTGTGGGTGGCAGGACACTTGCAGGGCATAATACTGGACTCTGGGAGTTCCCAGGCGCACTCTCTTCTCAAGAGGAAGAAAGGCCAGGGCCCAGCCAGGATCACTGGCTTCACTCTGGCAGGAAGAGCCGCCCTCTCTTGGGCCTCCTCACTGGGCCAGAGTGCAGGTCAGGCTGCTGGCACCTGGTGGACATTGCTGGGTCTTGAACCAGAGAGGTCAGGGCACCTCCCATCCCTGTCTTCCCTTCTCTGAGAAAGGCAGGAGATTAGCCCCATAGCCCCATCCCTGTGTTAGAGCCCCACCTCCCTCAGGGCTGTGGGGGAGACCTTGGCCTTGGACTTGCAGCTGCTCCCTGCCCAGTGAGCTCAGGGGTAGACGGCTGGGTGGTGGGCTGCAGAAACACCTCTTGGATGTCTCTCCAGAAGCTCAGCCCTGTACACTGAGCCCAGCCAGGCCTAGAGAGGCCTTCCAGGGGGACCAGGCCCCAGGCCTCTTCCCTGTGTCTTGGGGGCATCGGGCAGCCAGAAGGGCCCTGCCTGTTACCTCCGGAAGCTCTTCTCTCCGGGAGGCCGGGAGCTGGGCCGGGAGCCTGGGAGCAGTCCATCCGTCTCTTGGCTGTCTTTCTCTTCCTCTTGAAGAGACTCATCTCCCAGGAAGTCGCCATCGTCCCAGGAGCCCACTGTGCCATCGGTACCCTGATACCGGACCACCACGCAGAGGCTGGTCTGAAGGGAGAGAGGCGGTGGTGAGCAGCTGGGATGGCGACAGCAATCCTTATCCTGTCTATGTGGCTGCTTGGTGGTGGTGTACAGTGCTTCCACACCCTTACCTCACTAGAGGAGGTCAGGATGGTATGATCCCTCACCCCATTTTGCTAACAAGAAAACAGAGGCTCAACCAGGCATGGTGGCTCACCCCTGTCATACCAGCGCTTTGGGAGGCCGAGGCAGGTAGATCACGAGGTCAGGAGTTTGAGACCAGCTTGGCCGACATGGTAAGACCCCATCTCTACTAAAAATATGAAAAGATTAGCCAGGCATGGTGGCAGAAGCCTGTAATCCCAGCAACTTGGGAGGCTGAGGCAGGAGAATCATTTAATCCTGGGAGGTGGAGGTTGCAGTGAGCCAAGACCGCACCACTGCACTCCAGCCTGGGCAATAGACCAAGACTCTGTCTGAACAAAAAAAAAAAAAAAGAAAGAAAGAAAGAAAAGAAAAGAAGAAGAAGAAAAAGAAAAAACAGAGGCTCTGAAGGGCTGACTTGTGCAGACCCGGTCAGCTTACTGGGATCTGGCTCCAGGTCCCATGGCCCGTGGCTCCACTCCTCCCTGGTGCTCAGGGTGGAGGGGTCTGGCCTACCTGGGACAACTGAGCCTGGACTCACCCCCTGAGTCCACTGTATACATAACCCAGAGTGCCATTTGGCATTCTCATGATCAGATCACCTCCTCTCCTCAGAACAAGGGCTGCCTGCAGGCATGAGGCGTGGCCAGCCAGAAATTGGCTTGCTGGAAATGTGTCAGAATGAGCTGAAAGTGGCCTCTAGGAGAGGAGCCCAGGCCAGGCTCACACCCACCCTTCCTACCCTGGAGAGGGAGAGAATCTTGGAGCTGCCCTAGGGTTTTCCTCTGGGAGAAAGTAAAGGACCTGTGAGAAGTAGAAAGTTCTTTTTTAAAGTTTCCTTTCTTGTTAAAGAATAAGTGTGCTAATAACTTTGTTAAGCCCTATCCTATGTAGCTGTTAGACATGCCTTGCTTACAGTCACGTAGTACATTCTGCGTCCTTGTACTTTAACCAGGATGTCTGTTCTGGACGTGCTCACAGGCACGTCCCAGCTCTACATTGCTTTTACCTGTTTAGAAAAGTTTTAAGTTATTAGCCAATCGGGTTTTAGTTTAGATTGTGAGGTCTGGCTCCAGCCAATGGAGATCAGACACAGCAGTAAGGTCAACCCCAAAAGCGTAAGGGATAAATTTGTCTGTTTTCCTTTGTTCATTGTACTCTTGTGGCAAGATGGTTAGCAAGAGTACCCTTCCTTCAGTCCAGGAAATAAAAACTGCATTGCTACAAGATCATTTGTCTCAGTGCTAATTTTTCTTTGTGGTACTGAGCATCTATTTCCAACAGCACCCAGCCCGAACTCAGGCTTAGCAATGGAGAATCATGATTGGGCTTCCTGCTCTGTGTCCTGGGGCCATGATTCTCTTGCAGCTCTAGTTTCCCCCAGTGCACAGGGAATACTCATTCTAGTTCCTTCCTCAAGCTACACGGGTAATGAGAGGCCCCCAGAAAGCATCACCCTTCCTCACAGGTCTAGAGGTGACTTGTGCCTGAGCCCCAGATAGGTGGCCCTCATTCAGTGTTTGGACCCCCCAGTGCCCCGGCTTAGATTTCCCAAGGGAAGGGGAAGGTGCACATGTTTTCTGAACCACCACTGTGCTAGACATCATGCCGAGATGCTTTAATGTACACTCATGAGATCTTTTCAGCATTGCAACCTACCTTACCTAGCATGGCAGGAGGTTAAGTGACTTGCTTTAAGTCATGCAGCTAGGAAGTACCAGAGCTGGGATTTGGGCCCAGACTGCTTGTCTCCAAGCCCCATGTCCTTTCCGTGGAACAAATGTGACTCTCTTGGTGGAACCAAGTATGTTGTTGTGGGAAAATGGTGGTCTGGCATTGGAAGTCCTGGGTCTCCATGCTGGCTCTGACTATCGCTATTGTCTAACTGACTATTGCTCTGACCATGGCCAAATTTATTCTGCATGTAGGACTTCACTGTTCCCATTCCTAACAATGGGTAGAGGAGGTGGTTGGCAAGAGGCTAGGTGATCTGTGAGTCCTTTCCTCCGCTAACATCTTAAGTCTGATTCTGGAAATCCAGGGCATGGGCTGGGCTGTCTGTCCATCCTGCTCGCTCCCCAGTCCTCTCATCTCACTTCCCACACTATCCACGCTTCATCCAGGCTTCTGTGTTCTCCTCCCAGCCCTCCTCCCACTGGTGTCCATACGTGGCTTGTTCTGTACCCCTTCTCCCCTTGTTGTGGTGGCTGAGACCCCTGTAACTTTAAGAAGCCCTCCCTGCCTACCCCTGCCTATGGGAGAAGAGGGTTCCTTCTAGCTCTCCATGGCTGCAGTCCTGGCTTCCGAGGCTGTTCCTCCTGGCCACTACATAGGGCTATATATTACACAGGACCCCATGGCACAGCCCCATTTTATACATGGGTAAACTGAGGTCAGGAAACAATAGCTAACGATATTATAGATTTATTGTGCACATCTGTTCTAGGTACTTTCTGTGTATTCTCCTTTAATTCTCAGAACAATCCTGTGAGATGGATACTATAGTTGTGCTCACTTTGCAGATGATAGGTAGCTTGCCCAGGTCACACAGTGAGTGAGTGGCCCAAGATTCATACCTGTTTCTCACCATCATGCCAGGTGCCCACGAGTGGCCATGGCTGAGCTCAAGAGAACTGAGGAATGAAAGCAGAGCACGGGGCCAGGCCGTCCTAGTGGGTTACTTCCTTCCTTTGTTAGAACATGTATCAGGAGCCTCGGGGCTGTGCGTCACTAGTACACGCATGCTCACGAAAAGGTTCTGGGATGTGACAAACAATAGGAAATGAGGTCTCTGCCCTCCCAGGGGGAAGCCGAGCCAGATGTGCTGAGTGAAGGTCATGCCCTCGAACCCCAGCAGGGCTCAGTTTGGCCTTTGGGTGATGAGAGAAGCCTCCTTTAGTGCCTTCTGAGCTGGGTCCGAATGGAAGGACCAGTTGGTGCATTCCCACCGTAGGAAGCGCAGAGAGCCTACCGCAGGGCCCCCCAAGCACGGCTGCAGATCAAGCCATTCTGGCCAAGTCTGACCTGAGTCTCCTTCTCCCGCCACACCTCGCCATGCATACGGGGCATTCTCCAGACCATCCCATGGGTAGGGCAGGGAGAACAGACACCCAGGTGGCCCCATGGGGAAAAAGTCCAGGAGCTCCCTGGGGCACACCCACCTTGATGACAGCATTGTTGTCATCAATCAGCGTGTCGGTCACCTCCACGTGGTTCTCCTCTACCACCTTCTGCAGCACCATACGGAAGGTCCCGATGAGCCTGAGGATGGAAAGGGGGCATGGTGGTGACATGGAAGAGACCAGGGTGAGGAGTGAGACTGATGTCCCAAGAGCTGTAATGGCTTGGGGAGGACTCAGGTGGGCTTGCTCCTGGCTCTGGGCTGGGTTGGAGAAGGTGGCCCAGGAGCCAGGGCTGGTCACAGCCAGGGCAGCATGTCCCGCTGTGGATGGTTGTTTGTGGGAGGCCCATTTCCTCGGGAGAGCTCCAAGGAGCAGTGAGCACCCTTAGGGGGATGTCTACAGACTGCAGGGAAGGGCGCACGGGCTCCAGCTTCAGCTTCCAGATGCTTAGTGTGGAGGCTGGGGAAGGACCTGAGGTTCCCGGGTGGACAAGCAGCTCTTCTGCTTCCACCTCCCTAACCATGACCGAGGCTTCCAGCCCACACCAACAGCACTCGCTCATCCATTCCGCATCCACAGCCTGTAAGTTCCTGGATGGCAGGAACCTGTGACTGCAGAGTCCCCACGGAGCTGCACAGCGGGGGGAGAGACAGTGCAATGCTTCGGTGAACAGCACAGTCCTGGTGTCCGAGAGAGAGGGATGTGAAGCCCAGCTCTGACACTGACTAGCGAGTTACCTGCTTCATGGGCAACTTCCTTATGCTCTCTCAGTCTTGGTTTTCTCGTAAGATGAGCTGATAAGCCCTGCTTCACAGAGTTGTTGTTGGAGGTCTACGTGAGATCATGTGCAAGTGTTTTTGTTTGTTTGTTTGTTTTGTTTTGTTTTGAGATAGAGTTTCCGTCTTGTCACCCAGGCTGGAGTTCAATGGTGCAATCTCAGCTCACTGGGACCTCTGCCTCCTGGGTTCAAGTGATTCTGCGGCCTCAGCATCCTGAGTAGCTAGGACTACAGGCACGCGCCACCACACACGGCTAATTTTTGTATTTCTAGTAGAGACGGGGTTTCACCATGTTGGCCAGGCTGGTCTCAAACTCCTGACCTCCGGTGATCTGCCTGCCCGTGGTCTCCCAAAGTGCTAAGATTACGGGCGTGAACCACTGCTCCTGACCCTGCAAGTCTTCTTATCAGAGCCCCAAGCACACAGCCGGCACTCCAAAGCAGTTGGGTCCATCGTTATTCACATGCTGCCTCTAAACTGTGAGCCTCTCAAGGGCATGGCTGGTGCTTTCTATTCCGGCCTCTGTCTGACATTTCTAGCATACTAGAGATCTCAATATCTGCTGGCTGAATTAATGAACAACAGTGGATGCCCAATCAATGCTGATGAAGTTGACTTCAACCCCATTGCACTCCACGGTCAGAAGGCTTTTGATTGCTCTGGGAGAGAACAGGGAACTCAGAGAGACGTCCTCACATGGTGCTTCTACATGGGGTGGATTGGAACACATACACCATTTGTAGCTGAAAGCACAAAGGCGAGGGAAGCATCGAGGGCATGTGAGAGCTGGAAGGGACCTTGGGCATTATCTGCCTGAGATCGATAAAGGAAGACAGTGAGGCCATGGAAGGGGAAGGGACACAGCTAATGAATGACACATCTGGGTAAGGTGAGGTATCAGGTGAATTCTGACTTAGACGTGCTTGACGTCTATACCACCCTGAGGTCTGTGGAGGGTGAACACTGATTTTTAAAAAATTCTCCCACTTGTGTGAGGGGAGGAAGTGGCAGGGGCGGCCCTGATGGATGGCTATGAAATGCTCCCCTCTTGAGCTCAGAGTCCCGTCCTCCAGTGCACCCCACCTCCCCGACGGTGAAACTGTTCACACCACTCTAAAGCCAAACTGGGCTTCTGGGTGCTTCGAGCAGCCCCGTGCCTTCTCCCACAGCTGCAGGCACCTCTCCCCAGCTCAGGCAGTGCCCCAGAGACAGAAGTGCTGGGCTGGGGGCCAGGAGCCCTGGAGCCGCTGTCCCTGAGTCTCAATTTGGTCTTTATAAAATGAAGGGGGAATGGGGACTCTTAGATTCCATACCGTGTAGACATTCCAACAGGAGACCACGGGCACGAAAGAACACACTCATCTTCCTGCAGCCTCGCCTCATTTGCTCTAAATCAGTGATTCTCAAACATCAGCAGGAACAGAATCACCTGGAGGGCTTGTGAAAACACAAATGGCTGCAACACCCTCCTCCGTGGATGTGTTGGAAAATGTGTCACTGGTGGGAGAGGAGAGGGCAGTGCTGATCTGTAGCTTTTGCTGGTTTCCGCGGCATAAACACTCCCACCATGGCCACTTCAAGCTTCTAATGTGAAGTCACAGAACTAAGTCCACCGTACTTCAGTTCACACCACTTGTCCTGCCCCCAGCCTCTGATTCAATGGGTGGCAGGGGGCCTGAGAATGTGTATTTCTGACAAGTTTCCAGGTGATGCTGAAGCTGCTGGCTGGGGAGACACTTTGAGAATCCCTGCTCTACTGCTACCCTTTGCCAACGGCTATGCAGCTGCCTTGATTCCTCTAGAGCCTGTTGGGGCAGGGCCAGTGGTGTGAACTGAAGTACGGTGGACTCAGTTCTGTGACTTCACATTGGAAGCTTGAAGTGGCCATGTTAAGCGTGGGGCGATCAAGCACATCTCTGCAGAATTAGATGCTCAAGCACAGCAGAGGCAGCTCCCCAGATCAGCGGAGGTGCTGCAATGTGACAAGACACCCCCAGGGGGCAGGGTGGAGCTGTGTGCCCCCCCCACCCCCCACCCGCCACCGCTGCAAGTGCTCAGAGAGGCGTCTGGTGCCTTCTAGGCCTAACCTGCCTGAGTCTCAGACCTTAGACTTGGGAAGAACCTGAGAGGAGGCCTTGTCCAGCACCCCTTCCAGGAGGAATCCCTGGAACAACCTCCCTGACCTGTGCTTTCAAGCCTCTGCTGGATACTCCCGTGGTGGTGACAGTGATGGGGGGCTGTCACTGGTAGTCCATTCAGCCACAGCTTTTAATCACACAGTGTGCCAAGATTGGGCTCCAGGCAAATCCTCCACTCTTCACACCCTGGTCCGAGCCCTGTCCACATGCAGAATGCCATCCCTAAAGGGAAACCGTGTAGACAGTGAAGACCCTGCACTCTGGAGTCAGACAAATATGGGCACACTCAGCAGGACCCAAGGGAGATTTCACCCTTTGGCGGTGGTATGGTTTTGGATCCTTCTCCTAGCCCTCTAACTTCCACTGGATAGTGGCGAGGAGACTGCTCATGCGAAATTCCTTGACCACCACCGGCACTCGGATGTCAGCCCCTCCTCCCTCTCTAACAATACGCAAGACTGACCATCTGGAGGGCCCACACGGGCCCTCCTTTGCAGGATGGGCTCCAGCAGCAGATCCAGGCTGTCCCCCACCCTTCCAGCTCTGCACAGCCTCCAACAGCCCTGGCTGGTCTATGGTCTGGAAGGGGGACTGGGGTGCAAGGAGTTTGCAAGATTAAAGGAATCAATTTCCCATATCCGTAAGAGTGGCTTGGGGGCTTTAACTCCTAACAGTTCACCCCCAACCTCTCTCGAATAAAAATAAAGATTATTTTCTTTGACACAGATAATTGATATTATCTCAGTCTTACATAAAGTATAAAGAAAAACATTTTTATAAACCTTTGGTCTGTAACATACCATTTAAGCAAAAACAGTGTTTGCCATGAAAACACTTTCAAAACACAGGCCCTGACGTTGCTTCTAGGATGCTATCCCTCAGCCCGTCCTCTATAGATGTTCTCTGGGAAGAAGCTGGGACGGGAAGAGATAGGAGAAGACCCTGGCTCTGGCCCCTGTGGTGACCCCGGAGGTGACCCTGCCTGCCGCAGCTCGCCTCTGTGCATCCTGTCTGCACGCATAGTAGGGTCCTGCTCCTCTGCGTGGGTCAGCATGGAGGAGCTGCCCGAGAATGGGGCCCAGGATGAACTAAGGAACGGTGGACTTATATGCCCCTTAGACGGCCAAGTCATTTCCCTGGAAATGGGAGTTGTGAGGTCATGTATTCTGTGGGAAGAAGCACTGGCCTAGGGGTCAGGAGGCCTGGGCTGAGACCTGCCTCTGTCCTGAAACTGCTGTGTGACCCTGGACAAGAGGTCTCTCTGGGCCTCAGTTTCCTGGGGGCTATTAGGTGAAGGAGCTGGGGCTAACTCCAGTCCCCTACCACTTGCCTTACATGGCATCCAGGTCACCAGGGCAAAGAGGGCACCTCTCACAGGAGGCTGGCTGGCCCCACGAGGGCTGGGCGGCTGGGCAGAGCTAGGATCCCCACGTAATTAGCTGGCAGGAGGAGGCCTCCAGCCCAGACAGGCCCTCAGACTGACCACAATAGAGCAGCAACTGGGCACCAGAATCCTGTCAATAATTCATCACTTTCCCCTGGGAGCCCGTGTCTGGTGTCCTGGGCCCTGCGAGGCTTCTCCTGCTCTCCTGGCTCCTGAATTATTCAGGGCCCCTGACATCCTCAGCAGGCAGAAGGCTGGAGGCCAGGCCATGGCCCCTCAGAGGTCCCAGACAGGCAGGGCTGGATGCACAAAATCTCCTGAACCTAAGATTTTTTCCTCATGGGAAAGCCAAAGGTTCCTGGATGCGGTCTTCGGTCCAGATGGGGCCGAGCAGATGTGAAGGTCTCCTGGTTTCTGACTAGGATGCCTCCTTCCTTCACACCATGTCTCTGCCTCCTGGCAGCCTCTAGAACTACTGGGTGAGGGGCCAGTTTCCATGCTGCTCTCTGCTTCTAGGACAGTCCCTCTCTGAGACAGCAGTGATGGGATCAGGCTCATTTCTCATACCAGCCTCCGTTACCTCAGTTTCCACAAATGCATCAGTCATGTGAAGCTGAGTGTTACCCTTGAGTGCCCTGAGCCATTCAGAGAAGAGGGGCTGCTCTGATTCCCTCTTGCAGGCTCTCCTGCTCTATATACCCTCTGCCTCCTAACACCACGAGGGCATTTACTCATTCTTTTATTCCACAAACTAATCGGGGAACTGCCTTCTCTTGGATGGGGGCAGGGAGAGAAGAAAGAGAGTTAGGATAGGAACTCTCCCCCTTTCTGTCTTCCTTCTTATTGGCACTTAACACCTAAATTAAAGGCAGTAGCTGATGCCTATAATCCCAGCACTCTGGGAGGCCGAGGCAGGTGGATCAGCTGAGGTCAGGAGTTCGAGACCAGTCGCTAACATGGCAAAACCTTGTCTCTACTAAAAACACAAAAATTAGCTGGGCATGGTGGTAGGCACCTGTAATCCCAGGTACTCGGGAAACTGAGGCAGGAGACTCGCTTGAACCTGGGAGGCAGAAGTTGCAGTGAGCCAAGATCACACCACTGCACTCCAGCCTGAGTGACGGAGTGAGACTGTCTCCAAAACAAACAACAAACAAACAAACAAAACCACCTAATAGAAACTAACTTTCAACATATTCACTGCGTGGTAGTCAATTTCCCAAATACTTCTGATTTGTTTGTAGCGGTTTTTTGATGGGTTCAAGGGTTTCCAGCATTTCAGTGGTTAGACTGGCGGCTTTCATTGTAAATGATTTAACAATGTCTTCCATGTCCTCAGTTTCCACCATCACTGCTCAAATACTTCGGTTTCTGGGAGTTGGATTAGAAAGAGGAGATAACAGACATGCATTCTAGGCCTGGCTCTACCACTGTCTATCCATGTGACCTCAGGATCCCCTCTGTGACTCAGTTTCCTCTTCTGCACAGCTAAGGTTGTAATGGCCAAGCCATACGACTCCTGGATGCTCTGACACCCACAGTTGGGTTCCTGCAGGGCTCTCAGGAACCCTCCCTAGTGCTTGACTTCTGATTCGGCTTCCTCCTTCACACCCACTTGGTCCGTGTGTGGGCCTTGCACTTGTTCCTGTCTCTCCTGTCCTCATAGGTCACACTCTCATAGTATCTCACCCCAGGAAAGAAGGCTGTGCTTTGCCTTGGGGCCCCTGGTGGGGGTGTCTCATCAACCTTGTTTGTGGGTGCCAAAGGCAGTTTCCTGAATGGTGTGATGCCATGGGAGGCAAAGGGAAGGCCTCTATGCCCTAAACATTCTCCATGTGTCTCTGCCAGCAGGTCTGAAATGCCCTTGCCCCACACTCAGCTGAGATTTTGAAAGCTCCTAATAAAACCCACAGAATCAGGGACTCTCTGGAGCCCATATGGCTGGGCCTCTCCTGACTCAGAAATCCCCTCTACAACGTGATCCACTCCTTGCTCACCCTCTCCCAGTGGCAAGGAACTTACTACCTCCTAAGACGGCACATTGGCTAGATAGGCTGGTTATCTTTCTGCTGTCTGCTGTCTTCCAGCAGCCTGTTCCTCATCCTACCTCTAGGTACACACCTCTCTTTCCTCCTCCAGTGGCAGAAAACCTTCTGGGAGTGTAGGGGCAGGGACTGTGCCTCAATCCCTCATCTCAGTATCTCCAGTGACTAGCACAGTGTCTGAGTGGCAGAAAGTATTTGTTCAGTATGTGTACGATGAGTGACTACAAGGTTGACATTTCTAGATGAAAAGATGGATGGATGGATGGATGGATGGATGGATGGATGGACAGATGGAAATATGGGCTGGGAGTGGTAGCTCATGCCTGTAATCCTAGCACTTTGGGAGGCCAAGGCGGGCTGAGGTCAGGAGTTTGAGACCAGCCTGGCCAACATGGTGAAACCCTGTGTCTACTAAAAATACAAAAATTAGCTTTGCATGGTGGTGAGCACTTGTAATCCCAGCTACTTGGGAGGCTGAGGCAGGAGAATCAGGAGAATCACTTGAACCAGGGAGGCGAAGGTTGCAGTGAGCCAAGATCAGGCCACTACACTCCACCACGGGCCACAGAGCAAGACTCTGTCTCAAAAAAAAAAAAAAAAAAAAGAAAGATGGAAGAATGGATGAGTGGATGGAAGCATGAATAAAAGGATGAAAGGATGGATGGTGGATGAATGGATAGGGAGATGGAAGGATGGAGAATGGTTGGATGAATGGATGGAAAATGAATGAAAGGATGAAAGGATGGATGGTGGACGAATGGATGGAAAAATGGAAGGATCGATGGATGAATGGATGGAAGGAAGGATGGGGGAATGGATGGATGGATGGATAGATGGATGAATGGATAGATGAATAAATGGGTGGATAAATGAATTGACAAATGGATGGAGGGATGGATTGATAAATGGATGGATGAAAGGAGGAAGGATGAGTTGAGTCAATTGATGGATAGACAAATGGATAAGACAGATGGATTACTAAAAGGAAGGATAGATGGATGGATGAATGGATCAATGTATGGGTGAATGGATGAACAGGTCCTCTGTGATTTTCCCTTTCAGGCTTTCATCCATTTGTCATAAGGTGATCCTTACAGTCCCTTTCCTCCTGGCAACTATAGGGTGGTGCCTACAAGAATTCTCTGCAACCAGTATCAGAGCAGTAGACTCCTTGTCTTTCCTGCTCAGATCAGAGGTGCTTTAATTCTATTAGTATGATTTAGGATGGGGTTTACTTTCCTTTTGTTTGTAGTCTCCTCCCACTGTTGAGTCATTCTGAGTCCTCAGTGACCTAATACCTCCACACCTTCTTGGACGTGTTGCAGTTAAGCCACGAACTCCTCCAGCTTGTATAACAGCAATCATTGTTTTTAAAGAGATGGGATCTTACTATGTTGCCCAGGCTGGCCTCAAATGATACTCCTGGCTTATCTGCCTAAGTACCTAGGACTACAGGTGTGTGCCACACCTGGCTGTGATTTTTGAATCCAAGATAGTACTTTACGTTTAAATAATACATAGCCACTATTCCAACCTGTTCAAATCCTTCTGAAATCTTCTTCATGGCCTAGACAAAAAAAACACTACTTTTATTGAACACCTCATAATGATAATGCTCATATGGCAGGTGTATTTCACTTGTGGAGTGGAAGCTCCATGAAGCTAGGCACCCCGCCCTCTGCAGCACCTAGTTCAGTATCTGATACACAATCAGCACTTAGGAAACATTTGTTGAATGAGTGAGTGAACACCTATCTCATTTAATTCTCACAGCTGCCCTTTGAGGTAAATGTCCTTTCACACATGAGCACATTGAAATCAGAGAGGTATGTAACCTTCCCAGGGTCATGCAGTAGATGACTGACACAACTGTCTGAGATCAGGCGTGCCTGATTCCTAAACCAGCACCCTAAACTGTCAAGCCTGCCCTCCAGGCTACAGAGTGTCTCTTGAGGAGATCATCAGCCCCTCCATCCTTTGTCTTTCCAATGGGCAACTGTCCCCAGCATGGCATTGAGGGAGACTTTAAGAAAGGGACAGGAAGCTTTGAAGGGATAGGGGACAGAAGGGGTGATAGAAGGCGGGTGTTCTTGGCTGACAGCAGCTGGGAGGACTGGGGGATGCTGAGGACAAGAAGAGGGAGCAGAATGGGGATCGAAGACCAGCCCAAGACTTCTTTGGTCTTTGAAGATCAATCCAGGGCAGGTTTGGAGTGTAGGTTCGCCTTTTAGGCCCCAAGTAGAGGGTAGCCAAAGGAGAAGAGCAGGCTCCCAGCCCCTCCAGGCCCAGCCCCTCCTGCCCCATCCCCCACTTACTTGTTGCTGAAGACTTTGCTGTAGTTGAAAACCTGAATCTCCAGCATCTCATTTCTGTCGATGGTGCTGGCCACTGGCCACCGAAACATCTGGGGAGAGAGGGACAGCTTTGGCTTTGGTGGCAATAACAGGTAGGAGCCTGGGGGCGTGGGAGGACAATCTCTGGTGTGGGGGTCTCCCAACAAACAGCCAGAGTGGTCTCTCACTTGGGCTTCGTGCTCCCCAGGGACAAACCATTGACACCTGGAATCTCATTTAGTTCTGATGAGCACCTTGCAGAGAGCGCATTGGGTCCACTCCTCTTTCACTTTGCTCGGAGGGGTTGGGGCCCTGCTCAAGGTCATGTGGTAGGTGAAGAGCCTGGACCTAACCAGGACTTCTCACTGCCCACACAGCGTGGCTTCCATGGGCTCCCAACTCCTGACGGGGGTTGGGAGAGGACCATGCAACCAGGGTGTTGGTCGGGCCCCAGGGCGACAGCAAGAATTGTGGGTGGGAGCCTGGTTTTTGGTGGGTGCTGAATAAAGCTGTGAGCTTCCAGCTCTCTCCCATCAGAATCACCCTGACCGGTGCAGGCACCGCCCGGACTCCTATGTGGAGTTCAAACCACTCTTCACTCCGGCAATGGTAACATCGAGGACAGGGTTGAGCTGCTTAGTGTTGCTGGGGTCAGGCCCACAGCCTGTCCCCATCTCACTGTCTCTAGATTTGCCCTTACCAATCTGTGTTGCTTCCTCCCTAACTTAGTACGAATGATGAATAGGAATTTGATTGAGATTTTTCCTGGTGCCCTAAAAGTGGCGACAAGAGCTCAAAATAGAGACTGAAGCGACCCAGTGCCCCATTCTGTAAAGAGCTGCCAATGGGCAGAGCCAGATATCTTCCTAGGGCTTCCTCAAAGGCCCTGCTACCTCCAGCCATCACCCAGCCATCACCCACTCAGGAAAGAAGACTGCGTGAGGGAAAGGTGGGAAGAATTCTGTCCTGGGCGTGCTGTTTTTGTGGTACTTCCTGGAGAAACGGCTCATGGCGATGAGGTACCTGCAAGAAGGGGAGTGTGGCATGCAGGTCCCCAGTGGCATCTGCAGGGCAGTGGCCTGGCAGGATCCCCACGGAACACTGCAGGGCAAAGAGCCCAGCCTGCCACCATTGGCTGTGACAAGTCTTTGGTTTGCGCTTTGACCTGATGACACTTTTTCCATGGGCTGCCCACCAGGGGAGGAGTCTCAGCTCAGATGAGGCTGTGGGGCTGTGCCCCGTGGCAGGGGCAGGAGTTCGGTAGAGCCAGGTGTCCTAGCTTGGGCTCCCTACCATGTGACAGGACACTCAGGTCTCCCACGGAAGGCCCCCACATGGCATCCTATGAGAAAGCTAGCATTTGCAGGCCCGCAGTGTTGGCAGCATCGGAGCTGGCTGGAGCATGCCAGAGAAGCCGAGACACCGAAAGGAGGGGCCCTGTCCATGGCAGACACCAAGCCTCGGCCCACAGCCTCCAGCCGGAGTGGGAGAGGATTCGGAGGGCCTCAGCAGGGGTCCTTGCCCCACTCCATGCCCTGAGCCACAAGCATAATGGAATGGGGTGGCCAGGGGCGAACAGGACACGAGACTGGAGTAGGAAGCCCTTCTGGACAGGACCAGGCAGCGCTGAGGTCTGCTCGGGACACTGTGGAGAGACCGTGTCAGGGAGGATTTTGACAGATCGGCTGGAAGGCAGTGACTCTTTATTTTTTAGTTCCATTTTTATACCCTACTAAATTCAGACTGCTCTATAGGCCAATGATAAATAATAATAGTAATAATAGCTGTCATTTATAGGGAAATTTGTCTTATGCAGGGGTCTGAATGCTTTACGTGTATTCATTCATTTAGTGCAGGTGTCCCCAGACTACGGCCCGCCGGCCGCATGCGGACCCCTGAGGCCATTTATCCGGCCCCCCGCCGCACTTCAGGAAGGGGCACCTCTTTCATTGGTGGTCAGTGAGAGGAGCACAGTATGCGGTGGCCCTCCAACGGTCTGAGGGACAGTGAACTGGCCCTCTGTGTAAAAAGTTTGGGGATGCCTGATTTAGTGTTTTCAATGGCCCAAGAGGCATGTAACGGCTTCTGTGCTCTACAAACTCAGAGCAGGGGTGTGATTCGGGGCACTCTGTTGGTGGCTGAGCAGGTGCTCGGGAGGAGGCTCCTGAGAGCCCACCTTGCGTGTTTGCCATCATCAACCCTGAGACTCCTTCTCCCAGCCTGGTCACTCAGAGGGCTTGGGTACCCTGGGCCAGCCCTACAGGTCACTGACCAGTGGAGGCAGGGCCTGTCTCAGGAAAACGGCCTTGGTGACATCTCCTTTCAGGACTGGCTAAGTGGCAGGGAGGACCCGGCCTTGGCATGAGAGGGAGGAAGAAGCAGAGGAAAGAGAGGGAGAGGGTCTGGGGAATGGGGTAGGGAGGGTTCTGAGCAGGGCCTGGGGAGGGTTTTAGAGGCTAGGCGGGCACAGGGCAGAAGGATGGGCGGAGGGGCCTGGGAAGTGGAAGCAGCCTGGCCCCCAGGCCTTATTCAGCAGCCCTAGCTCCTGGATGCCTCTGGCAGCTCAGCAGAGTGTGTGGTTTTCTTAATGAAGCTGCTTTTATGGGGCTGCAGGGAAATAACGCAGCCCAGGAAGGGACAGCTCATCAGCCGCAGCCTGCAGGAGGGCGCGGGTGGGGGTGGCGATTGAACCCCCTGAGGGTCTGTGGGTGGGATTTTGGCATTGGAAGGAGAGAAATCAGGAGACGATGGAGATGGGCCTGTGAGAGGGAAGGGGCATTGAACGGTGGCCGGAGGCCGGGGCCTAAGGGACCAGGGGCTGGCCAGGGGGCGTGGGCCAGTTTGCTGAGTGAGAGCTGGGGATCAGGGAGGGCCCAGGAGAGAGGGGCGTGCGGCTCAGGTGCCCAGTCAGGAGTTCATCCGCGGGTCTAAGCAGTCCCTGCAGACGCCAGAGGGGATCGTTCTGGGAGGCTTCCGGGGAGGGAGGAGCCTGGGGCCTCACTGAGCCACAGTCACAGCAGCTTCTTCAGCCTCTGACTTGCTCCCCCTCTTCCAGGTCCCTCTCTTTCCTCCCGCATTTTCTACCCACACGAGGCTTTCCCCTCATTTCTCTCTTCCTCCCCTCCCACTTCATTCCCGTGCTTTCTTCTCACCACGTCTGTTTTATCTCTTGCCAGTTTCTCCCTCTGTCTCTGTCTCAGTTTCTTTCTCTGTCTCTCTGTCTCTAGCTCTCCCTTTGTCTCTGTCTCCCTGTGTCTCTCTCGGGGGTTCTTGGTCCTGCTGCACATGGCAATCCATTCCAGAAGCTTTTAAAAGTCCCAAGGCCCAGGCCTGGAGACGGATTACATCAGCCCCTCTAGGTGGGTCGGGGCATCGGCGTGGGCATCTCAGGGTGACAGGCCTCCGGGCTGGAGGGAGGTGACTCGGGACTGGAACTGGGGGTGATTCCCCATTTGGGCTCCCTAGAAGCAGAGGCATGGGCTGTGATAAAGAGACTTTTTGGGTTGAACTTCCCTCCCTTTATATCTCTCCTTGTTAAAACTTTTCAATGGCTCCTCCACAGCTCCCTGAAAGAGGTGGGGTTTCCTTTTTTCACACCCAGAGTCCCCCTGGCTGTGCCCAGACAGCATTCCAGCCCCCAGCCCATTGCTGATATCCTTTGCTAAGCCAGCGCCTGTGAGCTCTGGGTACCTCACAGAGCTCCCAAGGACATGCACACCCGTTGCTTCTTTTCGTTCTTCTGTCAACAGTGAGGCTTGTATCTCATGCAGACTGGGAGCCTCCGTGGTGTTGCGGAAACTCCGAGTTTGAGTCAGGAGACTTGAGTTCTAGCCCTGGCTCTGCCACTCACTAGCTGTGCCTCAGCTTCCCCATCTGTGAAATGGGGGTGACAGTATCTACCTTAGAGGGCTACGGAGAGACTCGAATGAGATCTCACAGGTGACCGCAGTTTGTAAGTGACACCGCACTGCAGCATGTGTTTAGTTTAGATTTCCCCAGTGGCAACGCGGTGTAGGCGAGTGGCTGCCTCGTCTCCCTGCCACGCCCCACTCCCCCATCACTTTCCTCTTCTGCCTTGGCCTGTGGATTCCCCATATCTCTTTCACTGCTTCTTCTCTTCCTAATTTCATTTCTCATTGTCTCCTCATTTTTGCAGCGTGTCCTTTCCACCATTTGGGGCGATGTGCTGAGAACACAACAAGATGAGATAAGGATTTTGAGGGTTTGGGAGCCACACTCCTCTCCTGACTATGCTATTGAACTTGTGAGCTATTAGATTGAAGGAAAAGGGCCTGGGCACAGTGGCTCACGCCTGTAATCCCAGCATTTTGGGAGGTTGAGGTGGGCAGATTATTTGAGGTCAGGAGTTTGAGACCAGCCCGGCCAACATGGTGAAACCCTGTCTCTACTAAAATACAAAATTTAGCCAGGTGTGATGGCACGTGCCTCTAATCTCAGCTACTTGGGAGGCTGAGGCAGGAGAATCACTTGAACCTGGGAGACAGAGGTTGCAGTGAGCTGAGATTGAGCCACTGCACTCCAGACTGGGTAACAGAGCAAGACTCTGCCTCAAAAAAAAAAAAAAAAAAAAAAAAAAGATTGAAGGTAAAGGGCTTCCGAAGGAAGGATTTCATCTAGGTAGCACTTAGTACTTCCGGAGCACCTTTTACCCATAACCAAGGCTCACAGCAGTATGGCAAAGAAGTGCTCCTTTGACAAGTGGTTAAGTGGAAAGGCAGGAGTTGCCCAGGGTCACAGGGCTGCTTGGTGGCAGAGGCAGGATTCAAACTCAAGTCTCAGGCTGCTTAGTCTGGAGTTCAGTCCTCAGGGCGTAAGCCACTACTGAACCTTCTCCTGAACCCTGCGTTGGCAGAAGGGCCTGGGAAGTGGAGGCAGCCCAGCCCACAGGCCTCATTCAAGCCAAACATAGTCACTCAAGATGTCACAAGCCAGCAAGCCCCATGCGCGGGCGAGCATTAGCTGAGCACTTGCTGTGTGCCAGGCTGTGTGCATGATGCTGGCCAGAGTGCAGGGATGCAGGGCTGTTTCTCAGTCTTGGGGTTGGTCCTGGATAGTTCTGGAGACAGATGCAGGCCTGGACTAGCAGCCTGGAACAGGACTGTTGACAGAAGTAAGGTGGTAGGTAGTACAGAGAGAGGGAAAGAGGGCCCCTGTTGAGGGGCGGTCTCAGGAGCCCTGGGAGTGCTGAGTCCTGACCCAGTTTCCTGGTCTAGGCTGAGCCCCAACCTGGCTGGTGCTGGCCAGGGTGCAGGGTTCTGCATCCAATCAGCCCCAGTGATCTAGGACTCTGCAGAAAAGTTTTCCCTGATGCACACTGGAGAATGACCTGAATTATGTACAGCTTAGCCACGGACTGGGGCTGAAACCATCCTGAAAATATTGAGATGCACTACAAAGCTTTAGAGCGGGGGTTCCTGACCCCCAGGCCATGGACCAGTACCCATCCATGGCCTGTTAGGAACTGAGCCACACAGCAAGAGGTGAGTGGTGGGTGAGCCTGAGCTCCGCCTCCTGTCCGCACCAGGATTTAAACCCAAGTCTTTCTGATTCCAGGGCCTCTGGTCACTTGCAAAGTAGACAAGACTCAGCCTTGCCCTCAAGGGGCTCAGTCTAGCGGGCAGATGAACCCACTACGAACAAGGTGGGACCCTGGGCATTAGATCCTCACAGGAGTGGGAACCCTACTGGGAACTGCACATGCGCTGGATCTAGGCTGTGCACTCCTGAAGAGAGTCTAATGCCTGATGATCTGAGGAGGAACAGTTTCATCCCCAAATCAGCCCCTGCCACCACCATCCCAGTCCATGGAAAAATTGTCTTCCACAAAACCAGTCCCTGGTGCCAAAAAGGTTAGGGACTGCTGCTTTAGAGTATAATGGAAAGAGACAGACTTGGAGAGCTTCAAGACCTGGGCTCAGTTCCCCTAGGGAGGCCACTACACTTTCCCAGGGCACAAAGGCTGCGTCTCTCTGTCTCTGTCTGTCTCTGTTTGTGTCTTTGTCTCTGTCCCTTTCCCCAGATTCTTCAGCGTTGTAAGTTAAATGCAGGATCTCAGGTTTCAGCTGGTCTTCTTGGGCAGTTCTCTTCCCTGCTCTAAGACCTGTTTCTTCAAGTGCAGGACAAGAGGGTTAAACCACATGATCTCTAACCTTAGTCCCTTTAGGTGATCTCATCTGTGCCTTGCCTGCTTCCTTTCCATCCAGGCCCCAGCAAAGGGCTTGATGTACCAGTAGCACTACTGAGCCCATGAGGTCTGGGCACAGGCCTGCAGTGACAGGTGCTAGTCCTAGTGAATGTCACTGTTTTGTTCATTCTTTCACTCGGCGACATTTTCTGAGCTCCATGCTGGGCGCCAGCCCAAGGATGAACACGACAGGTGCATTTCAGGCCTCCAGGAGATAAAAGCCCATGACTTGCAGGTACAAGCAGAAAGGGGCAGATGCGGCCAAGATCCCCTGCCTTGTCATCCCCCAGGCTGGCGACCTCTTCCCCCGCTGGACTCAGAAGGCCCAGCGTCCCACCTTGTTTGTAGCGGGTTCATCTGCCCACTAGACTCAGCCCCTTGAGGGCAGAGCTGAGTCTTGTCTACTTTGCAAGTGACCAGAGGCCCTGAAATCAGAGAGACTTGGGGTTAAATCCTGGTGTGGCTCCTTATCACCTAGGATGCTACCAATCCAGCAAGTTCTAGTGAGTCGAACGCTTGTGCCAAGCTCTCAGCCCATCTTGCCGCACACTAAGTGCTCAATAAACAGCAGCAGTTCCTCTTATCATTGCTACAAGTTCGATTGTTACTCTGGCCTCTCCCACGGGGCCTGGTCCACACAGGGCCTGTGTTAGAGCCAAACCAAACTGTCTAAAGGTGGCCACTCCTGCTTCCCCAGGGCACAAAGGCTGGGTCTCTCTCTCTCTCCCCTCAGCTTTTCCAGCATTGTAGGTTAAATGCAGGAGCTCAGGTTCCAGCCTCTGGGAAAGGAGACACCGTGTCCAGGCTCTGTTTCCACCCACTGTTGTAGACAGCACTGCCTTTCTTCCATGGCCTCCTCCTCCCCACTCAGGTTCCTAGCCCAGCTGCTGCAGCCCCTCTCACCCTTGCCTAAGCGGAGGAGGGGCCCCTCCCTTGCTTGGAGTCCCTTACCTAGTAGAGCCGTGAGAGACGTTTGCTTTCTGGTTTCTCATTGCATTTTTTTTCAGCCTTGTGACAGTCCCGTGGGGCAGATAGAGCAAGGAGCATATCCCTTTCACAGAAGGGGAATCCGAGGCCCAAAGTGGTTCCCCAGCAAGGACTGTGGTGCAGGTCTCATGACCCCCAGGGCCAGTGTGTCTTGCTAAGCTGGCTCCTACAGGCCCTGGGCAGAGTAAGGCAGAGAGAAGAGGCTTTCTGGGAGGTCAAGAGGCTTTAGGGGGATTTGAAAGACCTCTTTCCCAGGATATTCGGGAGCCACTGGCAGGCTGGTTCTTTCAGGGGGAAGCCAGGGAAGTGTATGACTTGTCCACTGGGTCGAGAGAGAGAGGTTAAAGCCAAGGGACAGCCCCAGGCTCTCTTTGGGACCGGGCTGACCCAGGCCTCCGGGGCCTTCCTGAGCAGGAGATGGGAGGTGGTCTTCTGCTTTGTGGGATGTGCGCTGCTGACCAGTGGTGGCCAGGGTTGCAGCCACTTCGCAGAGGGAGAAGTGGAGGCAGGGGTGTGGAGAGACTCCACCAAGGGCCTTGCAGGGGTGGCGGGAGTCAGGCCCTATCACTGCATCTAGAGCGGGCGTGGGTCTGATGCATACATGAATCCAGAAACCTGGCTTGGCTGATTCCAGAGCTGTCACCCGGGGAAAGGTAGTTACCATCTGAGCCTGATTTCATCTGTGGATTTTCTCAGAGCTTGACTAGAAGGGGTATGGCTCAGGAAGCCGCTCAGGGCTGCCGCTGGGGCTGCCACCGTCTTCCCACAGGGCTCCCCAGTGTGAAGTACAGGACGGCACTTTGCAAGTGCCTGCGTGTTGCAAGTCATTTTGCATCCTTGCTCCCCACCCCACTAAACAAATGCCAGTCGATTCCTCATTGCGATAACCGGAAGCTTCCCTGTCCCTGCATTGTGCGGGCAGCACTTTTCCCAGGGGACAGCCACTTCCCTCATAGCGTGCCCTGCTCTCTGACCTTAGTCACATGCTTCTTCCATAACTGCCTAGCTTCTGCCTGACTCCAGTCTCTCCACACTGACTGTGGCTACCCCATTCCTAAGCTCCCATATGAAATCATCACGAACTTTTGAGCCCAGATTCCTCCCTCTAGGGTGTCTCAAGCCCAGCCCAACATGCATGAGATACTCAGAATGTGGCCCCTTGCTCAGGGCTAGCAGAGACAGACTCTCCCCCGAGGTGGGTTGGGCAGAGTTGGGAAGAGGAAGGACATAGTGATTAACTTTGAATGTCATGTATACCTGTGGCTCAGGTGTCCGGGGCGCAGGGCATGGAAAGGAGTGGCGGTACTCTTGGAAGGGGCATCAGGTTGCCCCCTGGCTGGATGCCTGGGCTGACATGTCCCCTGGGAGTCTTGGGAAGAGGGAGTCAGATGCTGTGCCTGGTGGATTTGTGGGCAGAAGCCCAGGGAGGTAGGACTGTGGGGAACTGGGCCAGGCTGCTGGCATCTTCCCCCAGCCCACCCAGTGCCCAGACTGAGGAAATGGGAAAGGGAGGGAATAGGCCAGGTGTGAAATGGGGCGAGCCTGAAGCCTCTATGACAGCTGGCTCAGTGGGCAGCCATGGCTCCACTCTCACAATCATCCCTCATTTTTTTCATCATTTCACAGAGACCTTCACGCCCATCACCAACCCCATTTGACAAACATGGTGACGGGCTCAGAAACTGAAGTCATTGTACAGCCAGGAAGAGGAGAAGGTAAAGACAGAAACTTCCTTAGCTCTAGTGATTCACTTTAAATGAGGAATTCGCCTGTCCTGGGTGGCAGTGGGAACGTGCCCATAGGGAGGTAGTGGCAGCTGTGCCCTGCAGTGGTTGGGGAAGGCACATTGTTGAGCAGCGATGGTTGATGGCTGTACCTGAGCTTGAGTTAGGAACAAGGCTTTGCTCTCTGTGTCTCCAGCTCTGGGTCGAGGACATAGCCACACGGTGTGGCCGGATTTCAGGGTGAGGGGGAGACAGCCGATGCCAAGTTTCAGCCTGGTGGCTGCTCCGTTAAATGCCAGCAGCCAGCCTCAAGAGGCAGAGTCTGTCATGAGGCTCTTCCCAGCCCCCGCAGAGCCAGACGGGAGAGCCAAGCCTGTGCGAGAGGGGGTACACTATTCGAGGGTCATGACAGAGCTTCCCGTTTATGCCAGGATGGTGAGGGAGGGCTGCTGGTCCTCACCCCAAAGTCAACCCTGGAGAAACTACAGCAACCGGAGGGGAATATAGATCCTGGAAGCTGCAAACAAATAGGTAAAAGTATGTGAGGAGGCCGGGCACGGTGGCTCACGCCTGTAATCTCAGCACTTTGGGAGGCTGAGGTGGGTGGATCATTTGAGGGCAGGAGTTCAAGACCAGCCTGGCCAACATGGTGAAATCCCATCTCTACTAAAAATACAAAAATTAGCTGGGTGTGGTGGTGGGCGGTGCCTGTAATCCCAGCTCCTTGGGAGAGTGAGGCAGAAGAATGGCTTGAACCCGGGAGGTGGAGGCTGCAGCGAGCAGAGATCGTCCCACTGTGCTCCAGCCTGGGCAACAAGAGTGAAACTGTCTCAAAAAAGAAAAAAAAAAAAAAAAAAAGGTGTGAGGTGGCTGAGGAGGCCCCAGGCTGCTTGAGCTGGTGTGTGTGGGGGGACTGGGGCTCCCAGCCAGGCCAGGTGCCGGGGGAATGGCAGGGAGGGGGATGCTTTATAAGTCCTCTCGCTGCTGCCAGGCACTCCCGTGGGAGGCTGTCGCCTGCTCCATTGCTGATAAAATTGTGACAGCAGCCCAGCTGGAGTGAGGATTGAGAAGAATCATTGTCAATAGACCAGCAGCTCACGTCTTTTCTCACGGACCCCCAAAGCTGTTGCTGGAACTCCAGACTGTCTTCCCTTCCCCGTGGTTCCCCTAAAGGTCTGGAGACGGGGCCCTGGCTCAGGCAGGGTGATTACCACTGTTTCCCTGGTGACTCCCACCTCAGCGTCCGTGCCTACCCTGCTCTCCAATCCTGGGGACTAACACAGACTGGCCTTTGCGACATTCCCCAACACTCACCCACCTCGTTGGGCCCTCAGCTGGTGGCTCACATTCAGGTCTACAGCACCTGTGGGCTCGTTTTCCACAGGGAGTAACAGGCCCAGACCCGGCAGGGCCACCGAGGAAGGCCAGGCTGCTGCCTCCTGTGTCATTTGCAAATAGGCCTCGCCTGTGCAGAGGTTTCTGGGGGCAGTATGGGGGGGTTCCTCCACACCCTCCTCACCACCTCTTTCAGGAAGCAGCTGAGAGGTGAGGGGCTTGGACCAGGCTGGTTCCTGGGACCGGGAGCCAGTGTGTTCCTGAAAGAGGCAGCAACGCTGTTTGTCCCCCTCTGGGCTCAGGGCTGAGGGTGGGGGGTCTTGGGCCTCCTACCTCATCGAAGTCAGCCACATCCTCGCAGTTCTCAAGGACCCGGGAGTAGAAGGATTGTCCTGCGAGGAAAGAGGAAATAAATTGGAGGGTCGGACCGGTCTAGACGACAAGCATGGGGTCAGACGCGTCCCGATGATAAGCTTGCGTCAGACCTCCTCAGCCTGGGAGTCATCCTAACAGCATCTGACTTGTCGTGCAATGTGGGACAGCGTGCACAGCTCTCCCGGGGTGAGGCCAGTCCCCTGCGGCTTCTTCTCTGACCCTCTCAGCAGCCCTAGGAGGGAGGCGGGTCAAAGGCCGTGAGCTCCATGTTAGGAACGGGAATGCTACAGCACAGAAGGCCCAGGCTGGTCAGTGTGGCCGTGGGAGCGGCCCCCAGCTGCTCTTCTTCACCAAGCTGCTGCCCCAGTGCCTTTCTCAGCCTCCTCTGCAGCCTCCCCAGCTCTGCTGGTGGCCCCGGGCCCTGCTGCCCCCAGCAGAGGACTGGTCTGGAGGGCACGGGCCCTGCCTGGTGATAGGGGTCTGTGAAGCCCAGCCTCCTTCTGTTACCCTGGCTGCAGCCACCCCAGGGGCTCCTGCCCAAACCAAACCCCCAGTAGCAAGTCAGATCCCAGACAGACATCCCCCATGGGCCCAAGGCCTTCCCCTTCCGCCACTGTCATGGTTCTCCGCCTTCCCGTCAGCCTTAGCAGTGAAGAGGGTCTCTAGCAGTTTCCTCCTGGGCTCTGTTCCTGCCACCACTTTCCCCACTGACACGGGAAGTATTGACTGTGTGAGATGGATACACATTGTCCCAGGCTCCCCTGTCCATACACCACCCAGTAGGGTGTGTCGGGAGGACGGAGGTAAAGCTGCCCTCCTTGCCAGTCCAGCTGGAACTGGCCCAAGGCGTGGGGAGAAATAAGTCAGGAGAGAATCGAGGGCAGGTTGAGGGGGCTCTAGTGTGTGGGAAACACCAGCGAGTTCAGCTCACTTTGAGAAACAGCCGCTGGAGTCTCTGGTGTTCCAGGCCATGTCCTGGGCCTTGGGATAGAGGATGGACCAGGGACAAATGCACAGGCTCCCCCGCCGCAGGGAGCTGATGGTCTAGAAGGGAGGCCAGGAGCCAACAGGGCACCAGTGCAAGGGCAACGCCTTTATTATTATTATTATTATTATTATTTTTTGAGACGGAGTCTCACTTTGTTCCCAGGCTGCAGTACAGTGGCATGATCTCCACTCACTGCAACCTCGGTCTCCCAAGTAGGTGGGATTGCAGGCACCTGCCACCACACCTGGCTAATTTTTGGGTTTTTAGTAGAGATGGGTTTTCGCCATGATGACCAGGCTGGTCTTGAACTCCTGACCTCAGATGATCCGCCCACCTCGGCCTCCCAAAGTGCTGGGATTACAGGCGTGAGCCACTGCACATGACCTCCAGTGCAACACCATTCAGTACATACGCCAAGGTGTAATTTTGCACAAGAAACAGACATGGTACAGAGAAGGGAGGATAAATACTGTTTTGGGGATGGGATGGAACCACAAGAGAAGGGGTTGTCATTTCTGTGAGGAGAAACCTAGAAATAGGATGGGTTTTAAAAAAAAAGTTGTTATTTAGAATTAATTTATTATCCTCTGTCAATTCCGCACCAAGGGAAAAAGGGCAGCGTCTATAATAGAACTCCATTAATAAAAAAAATACCCACCCAAATTATATGCATCTATTTCTTATATGAATAGACAAACATCTCCAACCATTGAAACTGGTTACCCCTGGGGAGGGAGAGTGAGAAGATACTGAAAGCAGCATAGTTTGATGTGAGCCACTGTGCCTGGCTGAAAGACAAAAAAATGTGCATGTGAATTTGAATTTGTTTTTCAGTGACCATGACTGATTTTTGTAATTGAAAGACACATACCCTGTTTGTTTGTTTGTTTTGAGACGGAGTCTCGCTCTGTCACCCAGGCTGGAGTACAATGGTGCAATCTCGGCTCTCTGAAACCTCTACCTCCCAGGGTTCAAACGATTCTCCTGCCTCAGCCTCCTGACTAGCTGGAAATACAGGCATGTGCCACTGTGCCTAGCTAATATTTTTATTTTTAGTAAAGATGGGGTTTCACCATGTTGGCCAGGCTGGTCTCGAACTCCTGGCCTCAAGTGATCTGCCCACTTCGGCCTCCCAAAGTGCTGGGATTACAGGCATGAGCCACAGCACCCAGCAAAAAGACAAATACCTTTAAATCTACACCAGCATAAACCATTTCATTGAAGGGCTGTCTCCAGGTTGAAGCCAGTCCTATTTGGGAGTTAGTTTGGGTTGTCACTAATGGAACCCATGGCATGGAGGGAGTGGGCTGTGCTCCTCTTCCTACAGAAAACCCAGGACACCGGGCTAGAGTGGCACCAAGCTAAGGAGGTACTGGGAGGGATTGGAGCTCCTCTGAACCTTTCCTGTGATGCTGGGAGCTTGGCGAGGAAGGGGGCTCAGCAAAGCAGGCTTGTTCCCTCCAGGAACTGACCTCTCTCCTCTGATGTGGGTGGCCTCATCTGTATAGGAAGAGCTCTCCAGGGTTCTAGCAGCTTTTATGACCCAGGAGCTAGTCCTAGCTCAATGCAGAGCTCCTCTCTGACAAGGAGGGCGGGGATGGGGGTGGGGGAGTGGGGGCGATGGTGGGGGTGCTTTAATGTCAGATCCACTGAAACGAAGAGAGTGGATGCACTGCAGAAGGGTGTGTGTTTGTGTGTTTTGGGGTAGGGGCATGTGGGGAAAGGGCTGGCTGCATCTGAGATAAGGAGGAAAAAGCCATAAAGTAGAAGCTATCTACACAGAAGAGATGTGAAATAGATGTGAAATAAACAAGATGGGAAAGGAAGAATCTTTAGCACTAACCAGGGGCAAAAAAAAAGAAAAAAAAAATCAACAAGAAATATCTCAACAACAAGCCCCCCACCCGCTGCCACCCAGCAACCAAGGGAAGAGAGGGAAAGTGCCTGAGGTTTAAGCTTTTAATTTTTCCCACAAGTAACACACAATATAAATTGAGAATCAGGTGAGCAGGTCTGTGCATGGGGGCTTCCCCTAAAGACCTGCTGCTCTGAGTAATCAAAGACCTTCTCATCCTAGAAGATTTTAATGAGCTTTGGATATAGCTGTCCTCTAAGGTCTCTTGGAGTGAAAAACGGAGCAACCCAGCAGAGGATTTGGAGAGGGTAGGGAGGGACCCTGCTCCAAGGTAGTGTCAGATTCAAATGTGCATGAAGCACTGAGGCTCAAGCCCTCCCCTGCTTGTGCATTTCCCCATAGCTTTGTTAGAGAGGAAGTAAAATACGTGAAATTAGACATTGCAGAATTTATACATCAGGGCTCTGCTTTGAAATGTGCTAAAACCTCATTGATTTAGGCCCTGGGGATTTAGAGATGGTGAATATTCTCAAACAGGATGAGCTAAATTTACCTCTAGATATTCTTTTTTTAAAAAAGGTTTGCTGAAACACATCAATCATACAGAAAGAGTGGAAAGGCCAACTTATTAAGAAAACGAAACGTCCTTCAGCATTTTTGGAAAGCCATTTCAGGAGGGCATGTACAAACAGTGACTGGCAGTATTCAAGTGGTTCTGTTCTGTTCACTGGAGCAGAGCCAGGGACCTCCATCATCTGTTCCAATGATCAAGGGAATGACTAACCCATCTCTTGTTTCAAGTTCATTTCCATCTAACATCTCTTTGTTCCACGTCAGTCTTGTTGACATTCCAGCTTCATTTTAAATGGCTTTCAGACAAAACCATTAAAAAATCCCAATATCCAATCACCTTTCTTGCCACAGAGAAGCTGAAGAACAAAGCTTGAAAGAAAATAGCTTCTTCCTTGCATAGAGAGGCTGTTGTGGATGGAGTGAGAAGAAGGTTAGATGGGGAAAATAGAACAGCATCCTCCTTCCTTCTGAGGCAGCTGCTCCTGGGATAGCTGAGCTGTTTGGTCTGAAATAAACTCCTCCCTGACTCAATAGATGGAGTATGAATAGCAGAGTCTGTGCTCAAAGTGTAACAAGCGCCGTGGCATTGGATATACCCATTTCTCCATTCACCATTTAAAAATATCCACACTGCAGCTACCCTCATAAATGGAGACGAGCTCAGCGCTTGTTTCAGAAGCAGGGTGGCATGCTGATCTTTCATGGGATGTGATTTAAGGGGACAAAATGTTCCATTGGCACAAAATAGCTCCCTCTTCCAGAAAGCTTACCCTGCTAGGGCCACGCCTCTGAGAAAAGGCAGGTGTGTAGGGACACGGCTGCCAGCCCATGTGCGTTCATTCATTTCCATAGGCAACCAGAGCTTTCTTGCTCCTGGCTTGTGTGCCATTTGGCCTTCACAGAGGGGAGTTGTACGAAGATCATTCGAATATGGATGATGCCTTTAGGAGAGTATTACGATCCAGAGGGAGATGTGTCAGATGTGGAAAATTCTGCCAATTATATAAGGCAGAATTTTGTCATTGGCATGCAAAAAGTGTAAACAAAGTGAGAACACAGGAAAAGGAGCAATGACTCTCAATGTAACAGATTAAGGAGGCATTGCAGAAGCACGGGCATTGACACTAGAAGACCAGAACTCTGGGTATTGAGAGAGACTGGGGAGCGAGGAGAAGGAGGGAAATGCAGGCAGAGAGAACAGTGTAAGGAAATGTTTGAAAGTGTGAAAATGGCCTGCCCTCAGGGAGCAGGCTGTGGAAGCCAGACAGGAGAGAGGCTGGGGTCCCAAGAGGGCAGAGGGTGAGGTGGTGGGCTATCCAAAGGGGAAGGAGAAGGTCCTAAGGCTGTTTTTCAAGGACGTCATGACTCTGCCAGGACCCAGCCCACTGGCCTGTCTCCCAGCGGTGCCTGCCATAGCTGTTGCCCTGTGGGAACTGAGAAACAGTAAAACTCTGCTCGTGACTCAGACCCGGTGCTGCTATTTCCTCATGTTATTTGAAATCAGTAAAGCCTTGTTGTACGCACTGCCTGGGATGGGCTGTACAAAGCTCAGCAAGCAACCCCGTCCCCTCCTGTGATGCTCCCATGTCCTGGCGTCTCCTCTTCCTCCCTTCCGCTCTTCCTCCACAGCGGCTCTCTGAGCGGTGGCCCTACTGTATTCTCTCTCTCCCCACTTCAGATCAGCCTGTTCCTTTTGAAGGCCAGCAACTCCCATGGAGCACCAGGAAGTAGGGTCCAGTTACCCCTTCATGCAGGAAAAAGAGCCAGGCCCTCTCAGCTGTGCAGCCTGGCACACTGGCCCATGGGCTGGGGGCCGGGGAGCTGGTCATCCAGTTCCTTGGGGTCTCAGAGTTACCACCTGGGGATCATTATCCCGACCAGCCCATGTCCTGGTGCCATGAAGCGGATGGCAAGAGACCGTTATGGGAAAGTCTAAGCAACGCATCAAGTCCCTTACAACCACAAGGGACTTGCATAGGATAGAGGTTAAAGTTCTTGGGCCAGAGTCCTTGAGTTCAAATCCCAACTACCTCTTCCTAGTTTGTGTGCCCTGGATGAAGCTAATTAACTTCACTTTGCCCTCATTTCCTCATCCTTAAAATGAAGGAAATGATGATGCTTAGAACAGCATCTAGTGCAGCTTATCCTTCAGTAAAAAAAAGCTAGTATCAGTCTACTAAAGAGTTTTGTTTCTCCTTTATTTTTTTGAGATGGAGTCTTACTCTGTCACCTGGGTTAGAGTACAGTGGCGTGATCTCCACTCACTGCAACCTCCACCTCCTGGGTTTAATTGATTCTCCTGCTTCAGCCTCCCAAGTGGCTGGGATTACAGGTGTGCCTGGCTAACTTTTTTTGTATTTTTAGCAGACACAGGGTTTCACCATGTGGCCAGGCTGGTTTCAAACTCCTGACTTCAAGTGATCCTCCCACCTCCGCCTCCCAAAGCATTCGGGTTACAGGCATGAGCTATGGCGCTCAGATTACTTCTCCTTTAGACCTTTAAGTTATATGCTAAATATGGAAATGGCCTCTTCTATCAAGAATCACATTTATAACTTATTTTTAGTAGCATGTAATCAGAAATAATTTTTTCTCTCATCTTTTATATTTTTCAAGTTCTAGGTATTTTAGGTATGATTCTCTTTTCTTTTTTCAAAACTAGGTAAACTTACATTCATGGATCTTAAGTGTAAAATTCAATGAGTTTCAATAAATGCATTTTCCTGTGTAACTGCCACACGGTCAAGACACAGAACATTTCCATTTGCTCCATGTGTTCTCTTGTGTCCCTTTCCCGTCAATTTCTAGCACCCTGGTAACCAGTGTCCTGATTTCTAGCACCAAAGATCATCACTTTTGCCTGTTTTAAACTTCATAGAAATGGTGTCTTACAGAATGTACTTTTTGTGTGTCTGGCGTCTTTTGGTCAATGTACTGTTTTTGTGATTCATCCATGTTGTTGCATATATAAGTAACGTGTTGATTTTTGTTGTAGAGTGATAGTCTGTTGTATGCATATACCACAACCTGTTGGTCCATTTCTCTGCTGATGACGTAAACTTCTGGGTTGCTTCCAGGGTTGGCCTATATGAGTCAGGTTGCTGTGAACATTCATGTGAGTCTTTCTATGGAGACATAATTTTATTTCCCTTTGGGAAATTCCTAGGAACAAAATGGTTATGTCACAGGGTAGGTACCCTTAGCTTTATAAGAAATTGCCAAATAGTTTTCCAAAGGGATTGTTTCATTTCACACTCTTTTGTTTGTTTGTTTGTTTGAGATGGAGTCTTGCTCTGTCACCAGGCTGGAGGCACAATCTCGGCTCACTGCAACCTCTGCCTCCCGGGTTCAAGCGATTCTTCTGCCTCAGCCTTCCTAGTAGCTCTAACTACAGGCACACGCCACCGCAACCAACTAATTATTGTATTTTTAGTAGAGACGGGGTTTCACCATGTTGTTCAGGCTAGTCTCGAACTCCTGACCTCAAGTGATCCACCTGCCTTGGCCTCCCAAAGTGCTGGGATTACAGCTGTAAGCCATTGCATCTGGCCTCATTTCATACTCTTAAAAGCAATGGAAAAAAAAGTTTCAGCTGTTCCACATCCTCATCAACATTTGATTACTATCAGACTTTTACATTTTAGCCATTTTAGAGCATGTGAAATAGTATCTCTTTGTAATTTTGATGTTCATTTCTCTAATGACTTAAGATGTTGATCACATTTTCATATGTTTATTGGCCATATGTCTGTCTTATTCTATGGAGTATCTGTTCAAGTCTTTTGCCTATTTAAAAAATTTTATATTTGTCTCATTATCATTGACTTCTACGGGTTCTTTATATATTCTGGCTACAAGTCCTTTGCCAGATAAATGTGAATGTTTTCATCTTGTGTGTGACCTGCCTCCTCATGCCTTCTTAAATGTGAATTTTTTATGAGTAGGAGTTTTCTATTTTTTTTACTCTGTGACTAGCCAAAGAGAGTTTCTAATTTTTAAGAAATGCAAGTTTTTAGTGAATTTCTTATGGTTAGTGTTTTAAATTTTTTCTTTAAGAAACCTTTTCCTAACCCAAGAATATAACAAAAATGTTCTATATTTTCTTCTAGAAGCTTGTAGTTTTTTAAATGTTTAAATCTATAATCTATCTTAAGTTAATTTTTGTGGGTGCTATGAGGTAGGAGTTTGAAGTTCATTTTTTCTCTATATAGATATCCACTTGTAGATATCCAACACCTTGATTCAAAATCAAATTATTTTATATGTATAGGGTTTATTTCCGGACACTGTATTCTGTTACATTGGTCTATATATCTACTCTTAGACCAATGCCACATTGTCTCGATTCCTTTAACTTTATAATTAGACTTATAATTAAATAGAGTTGACCCTTGAACACACAGGGATTTGGATACTGGCCCCTCATATAGTTGAAAAGCTGTGTATAACTTTTGACTCCCCAAAAACTTAGCTATTAATAGCCTGCTGTTACCCAGAAGCCTTAATGATAACATAAACAGCCAATTAACCCATATTTTACATGTGTATTAGGTACTGTATTTTTACAATAAAAAAATCTAGAGAAAAGAAAATATTATTTAAAAAAAAAAAGTTAAAGAAGAGAAAATATGGCCAGGCGCAGTGGCTCACAGCTGTAATCCTAGCTCTTTGGAAGGCCAAGGTGGAGGGATTACTTGAGGTCAGGAGTTTGAGACCAGCCTGACCAACATGGTAAAACCCCATCTCTACTAAAAATACAAAAAGTAGCTGGGCGTGGTGGTGTATGCCTGTAATCCCAGCTACTTGGGAGGTTGAGGCAGGAGAGTCGCTTGATCCTGGGAGGCAGAGGTTTCAGTGAGCTGAGATCACGACGTTGCACTCCAGCCTGGGTGACAAGAGCGAACCTCTGTCTCAAAAGAAGAAAAAGAAAATATAGTCACTATTCATTAGGTGGAAGTGGATTATCATAAAGGTCTTCAGCCTCACGATCTTCATGTTGATGAGGCTGAGGAAGAGGAGGGAGAGGAGAGGTTGGTCTGGCTGTCTCAGGGATGGTGGAGGTGAGTAGAAAATTCACGTATAAGTGGACCCGTGCAGTTCAAATCCATGTTGTCCAGGCGTCAGCTGTTGTTTGAACCCTCCAATTCTCTTCTCCATTTTCAAGGTTGCTTTAGCTCTTCTAGATCATTTACATGTCCATATAAATTTTAAAATAGTTTTCAATTTCCACAAAATAGTCTGTTGTCATTTTTATCAGGATTTCATTCAGTCTATAGATTGTTTTGTGGAGAACTGTCATCTTAACAATTCTGAATCTTCCAGTCCAAAAACATAATCTACTTTCTACATGTTTGGGTTTTTAAAAAATTTCACTCAGCATTTTGTTCTGTTTTGCTTTTAGGGTGGAAGTCTTTCATGTCTTTGGTGAAATTTATTTTCCTGCGTATTAATCTTATATCCTGAAAACTTGGTAAATTCACCCACTAATTGTACTAGCTTTTTAGTAGATTCCTTAGGATTTTCCACATAACCAGTCAGGTCTTCTGTGAAAAAAGATAGTTTGATCTCTTCCTTTCCAATTTGTCTGACCTGTTTTTTTCTTGCCACCTTGCACTGGCTGGAATTCTAGCAGAGTTGAATAGAAGTGGTGAGAGTAGGCAACTTTGCCTGACTCACGATCTTAATGTTCAGTATTTCTGAATTAAGTATACTGTTAGCCAGATGTATTTTGTTGTTGCCCTATATGAGATTGAAGAAGCTCCTTCTATCGGTAGTTTGCTGAGAATTATTATCATGAATGGTTACTGAATTTTGTCAAATGCATTTTCTGCGTCTATTGCCATAATCATGATTTTTTTTCTTTACTGTGTTAATATGGTGAAATATTTTGGTTTTCTAATTTACAATTAGAAAATCATTCTAATCTTGCATTCTTGGGATAATACTCACTTGTCATGATGTGTTTTCCTTTTCATATATTGCTATTCAGTTGGGTAATATTTTGTTAAGGATTTTTTACATCTGTGTTCATGAGAGATATTGGGCTGTAATTTTCTTTTTGTGTAAGGTCTTTGTCAGGTTTTGATAATGTAAAATGAATTGAGATGTGTTCTTCCTTCTCTGTTTTCTGAAAGAGTTTGTGTAAGATTGGTATTACGTTTTCCCTTAAATGATTTTTACAGGCCGGGAGCGATGGCTCATGCCTGTAATCCCAGCATTTTGGGAGGCCAAGGTGGGCAGATCACTTGAGGTCAGGAGTTTGAGACCAGCCTGGCCAACATGGTAAAGCCCTGTCTCTACTAAAAATTAGCCAGGTGTGGTGGCAAGCACCTGTAGTCCTAGCTACTCTACTTGGGAGACTGAGGCAGGAGAATTTCTTGAACCCAGGAGGCAGAGATTGCAGTGAGCTGAGATGCACCACTGCACTCCAGCCTGGGCGACAGCACAAGACTCTGTCTCAAAAAAAGGGGAAAAAAATATTTTCTACAATACGGCAGTGAAAACATCTAGACCTGAAGTTTTCTTTGTGGAAGGAAGTTTATTGTAATCATCATCATCATTGTTATTACAAATTTGATTTCTTTAATAAATTGGAGGCTCTTCAGATTTTTCATTTCTTTTTATGTCAGTTTGGTAAGTTGTTTTTTAAAGGATTTTTTCATTTTCATCTGAGTTGCAGAATTTATTGAGGTAAGTTATTTATAATACTCCTATCTTTTCCTTTTAATGTAATGATATTCCCTTTTTAATTCCTGATATTGGTAACTTGTGTTTTCTTGCTTTCTTTTCTTGGTAAGTCTTGCTAGAGTTTATCTATTTTATTAATTTTTTCAAAGAATCAACTTTTGGCTTTGTTCAATTTCTCTGTTGTCTATTTTCTATTTCCTTCCTTTTTTACTCTCCTTGGGTTTAATTTGGTGGGGTGTGCTTGATTTCTATTTATTGAAATATAATTCACATTCCATAGTATTCACCCTTCTAAAATGTACAGTTCATAGTTTTTAGCATATTCCTAAGGTTGTGTACCCATCACCACTATGTAATTCCATCACCCTGGAAGAAGACTCCATACCCATGAGCAGTCACCCCTATTCTCCCTCCCCACAGACCTTGATAACCACAAAACGACTCTCTGTCTGTATGGATTTGCCTGTTCTGAATATTTCATGTACATTCATGCGCCACATAACACTGTTTCAGTCAACGACATCTTGCATATACAACAGTGGTCCCATAAGATTATAATATTGTATTTACTGTACCTTTTCTATGTTTAGATACACAAATATTTGCCATTGTATTATAATTGCCTATGGTATTGAGTACAGTTACATTCTGTCCACATTGGTAGCTGAGGAGCAGTAGAACATACCATATAGCCTAGTTGTGTGGCTGGCAATACACACACACACACACACATACATACACACACACACACACACACCCCATCTAGGTTTGTGTAAGTACACTACATGATGTTCACACAATGACAGAATCGCTTAAGGATGTGTTTCTCAGAATGCATACTCCTATCATTAAGTGATACCTGACTGTAAATGAGATTATACAATATATGGTCTTTTGTGTCTGGCTTCTTTCATTTAATATAATGTTTTCAAGATTTGGGTCGAATTTACTTTTCTTTTAGCTTTTTTTTTTTTTTTTTTGGAGACAGAGTCTTGCTCTGTCGCCAGGCTGGAGTGCAATGGCGCAATCTCAGCTCACTGCAACCTCTGCCTCCCAGGTTCAACCGATTCTCCTGCCTCAGCCTCCTGAGTAGCTGGGATTACAGGTGCCCTCCACCATGCCCAGCTAGTGTTTGTATTTTTAGTAGAGACGGGTTTTCACCATGTTGGCCAGGCTGATCTCAAACTCCTGACCTCGGGATCTGCCCGCCTCCACCTCCCAAAGTGTTGGGATTATAGGCGTGAGCCACCACACCTGGCCTCTTTTGGTATTTTTTAAAGGCAGAAACCCAGATTACAGTTTTACACTTTTCTTCTTTCCTATTATAAGTACTTAAAATGATAAATGTTAATATGCTATATTTTCATTATAATACAGTTTAAAATGTTTGATAATTTCTCTTTTATTTTCTTCTTTGACCATAGGTTAAGAACGGTATTACTTTCCAAATATTTGAAACTTTCAAAGATATCTCCTGTTGTTGATTTTTAGTTGAATTCCCCTATAGTCAAAGAACATACTTTGTAAGATGTTTAGTCTTTTGAAATGTATTGAGACTTGTCTAATTGCCCAGCATATGGTCTGTCTTGGCGGTGTTCTATGTGCATTTAAGAAGAATGCATATTTTTCAGTTTTGGATGTGTAATGTTCTGGAAATGACAGTTACGTCAAGATGGTTGACGGTGGTGTGATTTTTCTGTCTAGTTGTTTGTGATTATCTCTGGTAATAACACTTTTTTTTCCCCTATGAGGAACACATCTTCAATTTTATAATGACAGTTGATGGCATGGTAGAAGAAAGAAATTCAATTCAAAGAGTTGTCCAAGAAAGCAGCAGTTCCTCACATTTCTCACATAGTGTACTCTCCGAAAATCACCAGTGACTCACAGAGCCAGACTTGGGATGCTATAGAGTCCCTGGGCCTCTCGCTGGAGAAGGTTACTCCTTCATTTTCCCCCATTTCTCAGTTAAATGCAGGCCTCATGGAACTAAAACCCTTTCTTGTCCACAAATTGTACTCAAATGTCATTTCTGCCTCCACTCATGCATTTCCCCTCAACCCACCCTGCTGACATCCGGGTTTACACTATGGAAACTTGGGCTTGGGTCAGGGACTCGTCTGAGAGGCAGGGGCAGGGCAGGGATGACAAACCCCTCTCTCTGGCTCAGCTCGAACCCCTACTTCTTTCACACCCTCACTCAAACTCTTGCTTTGCCCTGCAACTGAGAGCTGGTTCCCATTTTTCAGACCCTGGCACTGAGTCAGGGAGGGCCCTGTGATATTTGTCTTTGAGCCTGGGACAGTGCCGCCCACACAGTCAGCAACTGCTGGGTCCTAAGCTAGTGGTCCCAGTGATCCGCAAGTGTGTAGAGTACCCATTCTGTGCCAGACACTGGGAGTACAATGAGGTATAACGGGAGGGGGACTCGTCTACCCTCCGATAGGGTAAAAATATTGTTGAAACCGCAGCCCTGACTTTATCTGAAACTTTGGTTTAGAAAAAAAAAGCCAGTGGGCGAACACTGATCTCCAACTCAGCAGATTAGCCCTTCTGTTTTGAAATAAAAGAAAATAAAATAGAAACGAGGACTGTTGAGCCAGCGTTTAGTGGGTTGATCATTTCAGACAGAAAGTGGTCAAGTGGTCTAGGGTAAAAATGATCACATGATAGTCCCTGTCTCAGGAGCCTTTTCTCGAACTGCCATGGAGAGAAACGGGTCACTGTCTGGTGCTGCCTGTATGGCAGGCTGCAGGGGGCCCTGTTACTAACTGATCACTGCTCCTGCACCCACAGGTGGCACTCCTTGCTTCCACTTCTATGCCAGGTCGGTTCTGTGCCATGCTTTGTACTGTCGCTGGGAAAGCAGCCAAGGGGCTTGCCCTCAAGGCATCCACCTGGATGGTGATGGCTCCGGGTGTTTTCACCCTGATGTCCACATGTTTGCCAGAATTCTGGGCGTCAGCTGCTGACAGGAATCTAGAGGAGAATTGACTAAGGCCCTGTACCCCAAATCCCTGGGTCCGAGGTGTCCCCCAAGGCCACAGTGTACTCTTGTCCTGAGGCCACTTGTCCTGCCCTCTCACTCACTCCAGGATCCCAGCACTGCTCCTTCCTCTCTCATGCCACCTGCTGAGGCTCTCAGCCCTCTGCCTGCCCTGGGTGCCTCCCCATCATCCCTGCCCATAGTCCTCAGCTCTAGAATCTTCTCTCCAAAACAAGATCTTAGCATCCTATTCTCCTGCTAAAGGTGTCTCCAGTGTGACACCGAAGACCCTCGGTGTTTGGTTGCTTCCCCGACTCGCCCTGCCTTCTAGCCTCCCCTCCACCCTCCCCTGATGCATCTCCACACCTGGCCTGGCACACAGCTGCACTAGTGTTAGCCCCTGGCCCCTCTGCCTAGGATGAAGCCTTTATGGCTTTTTTTTTTTTTTTTTTTTTTTTTGAGACAGAGTCTCACTCTGTCACCCAGGCTGAAGTACAGTGGCACAATCTTGGCTCACTACAACCTCCGCCTCCTGGGTTCAAGTAATTCTCCTGCCTCAGCCTCCTGAGTAGCTGGGATTACAGGCATGTACCACCATACCCTGCTAATTTTTGTATTTTTAGCAGAGATAGGGTTTCACCATGTTGGCCAGGCAGGTCTCAAACTCCTGGCCTCAAGTGATCCCCCCACCACTTTGGCCTCCCAAAGTGCTGGGATTACAGGCATGAGCCACTGCGCTGGGTCCTGTCGTGGCCTTTGTTCCGAGCTGCAATCCTTCAAGGGCTTCTTAAATACCGCCCATTCCCCCTGCTCAATACAAACTCCTGCCTTACTTCTGGGCTCTGGTGGCCAACTGGGAACCTGCTCCTACCTCCCTTCCCATCTGCCCTTCCTCTGTCTTCCCCTAACTGACTCTGGCTCACCCACTGGGGTGGCTTCCTGGCCTCCTGGGCTAAGTGGGTTTCCTCACCATGAGCTGCCGAGGCACCTGCGCCTTTCTTTCCAGAATCCTCCTCACGATGACAGGTGTAGCCGTCATCTGCCTTCTTTGAGGACAGGAACCACGTCTGTCTCATTACCCCGCCATCCCCTAGTGCCTGGCACACAGCTGTCCGTCAACAGAATGAGTGAATACATGATTAAATACCTGATTTACAAAACACATTAAAATGAAACTTCTAATAAATTGGGGGAAAAAACTATGACATCAAGACAATTAGGAATTTGATTACTGCCTGATTAGTTGATAGTACTAAGGAATCGTTATTAATTTCTTTAAAATGACAAATTATGTGGTATTTCTTTCAGTTTTTATCTTGTATAGCTATGTACTGAATATTTACAGATGGAATGGTATGGGGTTTGGGATTTTCTTCAAAGTAATTTGCGGTGGGGAAGTAGGATGGGATGCAAATGAAGCAAGATTGGTCATGAATCCATGGTAGCTGAAATTGGATGGGAGAACATGGGGCCATGAGACTGTTCTCCCCACTCTTGTATATATTTGAGGTTTTTTATATAAAAAAAAAATTAAAAAAAAAAGATAAGGCCAAGTGCAGTGGCTTACACCTATAATCCCAGCACTTTGGGAGGCTGAAGCAGGCAGATCACTTGAGCCCAGGAGTTCAAGACCAGCCTGGGCAACATGGTGAAACCCCATCTCTACTGAAATTACAAAAATTAGCTGAGCATGGTGGTGTGTGCCTGTAATCCCAGCTACTCAGGAGGCTGAGGTGGGAGCATCATTTGAACCTGGGAAGTTGAGGTTGCAGTGAACTATGATTGTGTCACTGCACTCCAGCCTGGGCAACAGGAAAAAGAGAGAGAGAGAGAGAGAGAGAGAGAGAGAGAGAGAGACCCAGGGATGGGAGTGGGTGGGAGAGGTGTGGCTTTTGTGTGGTCAGTAAAAGTGGCTAAGATAACCAAGACTTCCCAATTCAGAGAAATGGTTTGCAAGTCTGTTCTCGAGCCCATTTCTGGCAGCATTTTCCTGAGGGCTTTTGCAGTGGAAGACAGTTTTACCATCATTTCCATTACATGAAAACACACTCTTACTTAGCAAAGCAGGAGAAGCCTGGGAAATTTTCTGTGTGCTCTGCCTGCTGTTCTCTGGTGTGCAATGGCTTGCTCTGGGGAGACGGGAAGGGAGAACACTCTCTACCTGGGGCTTTCGGCACAAATTTCCCCCAGGGGTGGTGAGGGGGCCTGAGTGTGCTGTGAAGAATGGAGGCTGCAGGGAGCATATCTCTTGGGTCTACAGCAAAAGCGCAGGGCTGTGTCCATAGCCAGCCACAGGCTGCCACGGTCGTCCTAAGGGTCCCCTGCATTGCCGCCTTCAGCGGGGACGATACCAACCCCACATCATCCAACGGAGGGGGTGCTAGGCTGGACCAGAGCCCATAGGCAGGCCTAGGCATTGAAGGAGCATCTCAGGGATGGGGTCACTGGGCATTCTGCCTCCTTTACCAGGGGCGGCAGGTAAGTTTCCAAGTAGTAGATATATTTATCATCAAGAGGGAGAGCGCCCTCATTTTACTTGGGGAAGTAAATCTAATGTGGAGTCTGAGGTGGTGCCTGCAGCCAACAGTAAGGGGAAATCTTGTCCCCAGGGCCTCAGCTGCAGCTCTTCCCTGCACATTCACTCACCAGGCCCACTGCACCTTTCCTAGCTGCTCTCCCTCTACCGCTTTCTATAGCCTCTGCTCCAGCTACGTGATGTGGCTTCCTTGTCATGGTACTTGGCTGCAATTCTCTTCCAGCCTCTGGTGTGGTCAGTCCCTCACCCAGAATGACTTCACCTTCCTCCATCACCAATTCCTCACCTCCTGCATCTCCATGGGTGCAGACAGGCACGGGTTTTCCAGACCCGACTTACGCACTTCCTCTTCCTGCTCCTCTTCCTGCTAAAGAAGCCTTCCCTGGCCTCTGTAGCTCTAAGTAAGCTGTCATCCTCTGAACATTGTTGTGATTTACCCCCACCCCTGAGCATACCGTGGCCCTCCTGTATACTGCACTCATTTCACCTCCGTGTATATGTTTTTTTTTTTGTTTTGTTTTTTTTTTTTTTTTTTTTTTTTTGAGACGGAGTCTTGCTTTGTCGCCAGGCTGGCGTGCAGCGGCATGATCTAGGCTCACTGCAACCTCCATCACCTGGGTTCAAGTGATTCTCCTGTCTCAGCCTCCCAAGTAGCTGGGATTACAGGCATGCACCACCATGCCCAGCTAATTTTAGTATTTTTAATAGAGACAGCGTTTCACCATGTTGGCCAGGATGGTCTCAATCTCTTGACTTCGTGATCCACCTGCCTCAGCCTCCCAAAGTGCTGGGATTACAGGTGTGAGCCACCGTGCTTGGTCGTGCATATATTTCTTCTCCTCTGTCAGATGCTGAGACTCTGCCCCATCCCCCACCCTGCACCATGTGTAGTCACATGAGCCACCATGCCTGGCCCTTTCATGGCCTTTGTTACTGCCAAGGAGCATGATCCTTCAATGGCCTCTTAAATACTACCCATTCTCCCTGCTCAATAAAAACTCCTGCCTCACTTCTGGGCTCTAGGGGCCAACTCAGAGTCTGCTCCCATCTCTCTTCCCATCTGCCCTTCCTGCGTCCTCTGTCTTCCCCTAACTGACTCTGGCTGACACATGCAAATGCTCTTGCTTCCTACCTATGGGCTGGAGCTGAACTTGCTAATATTTATTAAGCCTCTCTGGAGCCCTGGAAGATTCTCTGGGCTAGGGAAGTTGATAGAGGGAGTAAGAGCCAGGGTTCTTAGTTCTTGACTCTTGAGGCCTTTTCCAGTCCCTGGATCCTCCTTGGACAGCAAGTTGTGGGGTGGGAGCTCGCAGTTGGGGAAATGGAACCAAAGAGTGGCAGGGCCACAGTGGAAAAGCTCAAACCCATGACACAGCGAGTCCCTCTGAGACAGAAACCATGTCTGATGTCTGTCTTGAAGAGGCTCAAAAGTCAGGGCAGCATTCCAAGGTGTGGCCGGTTTCTAAACTGCAATGTACCATGGCAGAGCAGTAGGAAGAAGGTGCGTGAAGTGCTGCTAGAAGAGGGGAAGGCTTCATGGAGGAGGTAACACCTGAGCTGGGCCTTGAAGGACAAGCAGAACTAATGGGCATTCTCTAGGTGGGGGGTGGCAGTCACTCCAGGCAGAAAAAACATGATCCATGTCTCAAGGCTTGGAGGTGTAAAAGGGTGTGGTATCTTTTGCGAATGGCTAGAAGTTGAATGTAGTGAGAACACAGCAGGATGGGAGTCAGGGGTAGGGTGTGAAGAGGAGTGAGAATGAAAAGGCAGAGGGCGAGCCTCGCAAAGCTTTGCGCCAATTCCCAGCCCAGGTGAATTAGGTGGAAGCCAGGTCCAGCCTTCAGACATCCCTGCCTCACACAGAAAATCCCCAAACCGCAGGTCTTGTCAAGAAGGCTTACGGGATGGAAAGAGAAGGGAGAAACCAAGGCTGGCCCGGTCACTTGGTCCCCCAGCCTCAGGGCTCAGCACTGGACAGGAGGTTGGGCTAAAACAATCTCGAGACCGTTCACCCTGCGTTCCGCGGGTCTGTGATGGTTGGAAATAGAAGTTGGAAATAGATGCTCGGTGCTGCAAAGAAAAATTAGTATTTTCTGCGACAAAGGATCTCTCAGCAAAGCAATTCTTTTTACCCCCTGTACAAAGGGCACTCCCGTAGCAATCTTTCCACGGAGTACCCTTTTTGCAGGAACCATCTCAGGAGTTGATGAAGGAACATCTGATGCGAACACCTCCTCTCTTTGAGTAGCAACCTGTAGTCAAAATGGCTCCTTCCTAGACCGCCCACTCCTGATTACTCCTGGGAACTGCGGGCCTCTGAGCTAAATGAGGACCACTGTCTCCATCTTGTTAATGGGAAACCCAGCTGAGCCCCGTGGCCTGCAGGCACAATCGAAACTCACCCAGGACTCTCTAACTCCTGTCTGACCCAATAGGGGTGTAACTTCTGGTGGGCCAGGCGGACCCCTTCACCTCAGGGTCCCAGGCCTGTGCACAGACATCAGCATGTTCAGGAAATGCACAAACAGGGTGGGACCAGCTTAGGAGCAGCCAGGGGCAGTAAGAGCTAAGAGCTGGCTACAGAGCTGGCTGGGAGCACTGAGTGAGCCTGAGCATGGGGCCGACTGACCTGAGGGTGGTGGGAGAAGAGGTGGCCACAGGCAAAGCTGGTGCATGCCCAGCCAGATGCAAACAGGGGTCGGGGGTCTGCCTGCCTGGGTTAATTCGGAACATCTTAGTGGTGGCTCCTGCAGAGTAGAGGCCAGGCCCAGCCTGCCTGCTCCTGGCACAGACGGGAATCCCTCAGAAATGCTCTCCTCTTCCCTTTATATGTCACACAGGGGCCTCTGCTGACTCCTGGCCTACAGAGGGAGGAAGCTGAGCTGGAGAAAAGACACCTTTGGGGCCAGCAGCTGCTTCCAAGGAGAATGAGAATGACCACCTCACAAACACATAGGCCATTTAGATACTCTTTCCTCAAACTCTTCCATACCTATGGTTCCCTGAAGCAATTTAGTGAGGTGAGTGTTACTAACATGCCCATTTTACAGATGAGGAAACTGAGGGTCAGAGAGGCAAAGTAAGTGGCAGAACCCAGGTAGGACTGAGGGCCACGATAGCCCAGCAGGGCTCTTTCCTTAGTGTCCTGGATGGCAGAGCACAGAAAGTCAAGCCGTATTTCAACCAGCTGCTCTGGCCTACCTGGGGCCACTGCCAATGGGCACAGCTCACCGAGGGCTCCCTCACCCACCCTGGCATTGAGCTTCACTCAAAAGCCTTGGGGAACCTGAGGCCAGTGTCTCCCTCTGTGTGTTTGCCAGTGTTTGGCTTCCCCTGCAGAGGACCTGTGTGCCCCACGGTGGCTGTGTGTGCCGGGAGAGGCGGCCGCGCGTGCCGGGAGAGGCTGTGGAGCACTGTAGAGCAGGTCTGATCCCTCTGATTTGTGGTCAGGGTTCGTCTCTGGGGGCGCCTACAGTTGTCAACTGCTGGACACAGCAGATGGGCGCCTGAGGCATCTCTGGTTGTAATAAAGGAACTTTCTGGAAATTGCTTGCCATCTGCTCCTGCTGCCTTGTCCCCTTCCCCAGGAGCTCTGCCCATGGCCACCTCCTGCCAATATGGGGTTTGGAAGTAATTTTTCCACCTCGTCCAGAGAGCAAGGGTTGCAAATAGGCTAATTCCTGTGTGGTCAGTGAGGCTGAAGGCCCAGCCCCTTCACTGCTCCAAGGAGAAGATGGGTGTCAGAATGACAAGGTGCTGGCCCCCAGGTGGCCCAGAGGGAGATAAAGAGCTCGAAGGATTGAGCACTCAGGATGAGGTCCTGAGAGCTGGGAGCACTGTGCCTCGGCCCCTCCGTGAATGCCACGCACAGTGTTTTACCCCTAAGCCTTGGTTTCTCGGCCTGCAAATGGGCCTGTCTGGCGCAGTCTGGATGGTCCCAGCACAGCTGCAACAGGACGGCAACCTGCAGCTTAACAGCCCCACCCCGTGCTGCCCGTGGGGCTCAGGGCCACATTTCGCAGACGAAAGGACGCATTTGCTTTTTCTAAAGCCCGCATGAGCCGGCAGGTGGCACACAAAGGCGATGAGGGTGCTGCAGAGAAAGCAGGCACTGGGCTGGGGTGGGAGGCAACGGGCAACCCAGACCCCCCGCCTCCCCCCGCCTCCTCCCGCCTCCCCCCGCCTCCCTCCACCTCCCCCGCCTCCCCCCGCCTCCCCCCACCGCCTGACCTCCTCTGGCCGGCAGGGATACTGCCATTACCTCCACCCCTGCCTGTTGCTATGAACGCCAAGTGCAGTGTGGGCCTCCCAGGGCCTCTGAGGAGATGCTGTGGGTGCCCCGGGGTTCCTGCTGGAACGTTCTGCCGATGGCCTCTCCCCTCCCTTCCAGCAGAGGTGCAGGCACTGTGTCCAGCCTGGGCCCCGAGGCTCACTTTGCTCTTCACATGGTGGGGTCCTCTCTGCCCCCTCCTTACCTCCTCGTTCCCACCCCCACTCTCAGACCTCTCTCTTGGGAGAAGGGGCCATGTCTAGTGAGAAGTACTCCCAACCCCCAGGGCTGGGCAGCAACCACATGGAGAGGCAGAGGTGGGTGGTGAAGGACAGAGTCAGCCTGGCCCTGCCTCTCCCCAGTTAAAATGCTCAGGGGCTCCACCGCCCTCGGGGGCAGGTCAGCCTCACCTCCTTGCCCTGCCTGGCTCTCTGGCCTCTGCTCCTGCACCCTCTCTGAGCTGTAGACACGTGGAACCTCTTTCGGTTCCAGAGTCTCGGCTTCTCTCTCAGCCCTGAGCACACTGTTCCCTCTGCCTGTTCGGTCCTTACCTCCTCCCCTAGCTCCCTCCTGCTGGGCCCTCGGGTATCCGCTGAGTGTTACTTCCTCCAAGAAGTCTTCCTTGACCACCAGCCACCAGCCTGGGTGAGGGTGTTGCTTCTGTAGCTGGCATGCTGGGCTCACCCCATCCTCTGTCTCACATGCCTGTCCTGTTTGTCCCACACCTGCCCAACAGATGCAGGCTCCTTGGGGCTGGGGCTGCGTTGTGCTCGGCTCTGTGTTTCTAGCCCTCTCCTTGGCACAAGGTAGATCATGATAAATGGTCGCGGAACACACAAGTGAAAAGGATGGAAAGAGACTTGATAGAAGAGAAGCCGGATGTTCCCAGGGTTCCCCACCCATGAATAGATCTGAGAGAAGCCGACAGTGTCCCCCATGAAGCTGGGGCCCAAGGAGCTTCTGGCTGTCTGTTTTCTCCCAGCCACCCTGGGAGTCCCAGGCTCCCAACTCGGCCCCTACCCCGTGCTCAGGGAAATCAGCCTGCAGGAGAGGGAGAAAGAGGCGGAGGGGTTCCTGGGTCTCCCTGAGCCCAGTGATGGGATCCTCTCTTCTGCCTCTCCAGGCAGAGGGCTCTGCACCCTGCCCAGGCACTGGCATGTTGGCAAGTGCAAGGAGACTCTGATTTTCCAGAAATCACCATGACCAGTCAGTCTCAGGCAAATGGCTACCTGTGAAAAGGCTCGTCACCCCAGCCCCTGCTAGAACTTTTCCCACCCCTCCCAGCCCTGCCCTATCCCCAGCCGCCTCCAGAACGTGGGCTGGTCCAGCTCTCAGAGCTAGCTTCCCTCTAAGACAGGGTCTTCCCTACCTCGGAAAGTCACTTTGGCGATCCGGTCGCCCCTGCCCCGCAGCTCCGAGACCGTCTTGAGGTGGACGAGCAGGGCCATGCTGGTGTGGGCTGCCTGGCACCGCTAGGCGGGAGCAGCGGGAAGGAGCTAGCCCGTGGAGCGTGGCTCACACGCCTCTCTCTTCTCCGCCGCCGCCTCCTCCTCCTCCTCTTCCCGACCCCCCTCCGATGCTGCCCACAGAGACCAAGGCAACCAAGCCGAGCTAAGCTGCTCCTGCAGCGACTCACAGAGCCCCCGCCCCTCCAAGTTGTCAGCCCAGCGTGTGTGTGTGTGTGTGTGTGTGTGTGTGCACCCAGTGCGCAGCCCGGGAGTGCGGCAGAGTTGGAATTCATTATTCAGCAGCCGCCGGCTCCCAGATAAAGCCCTATCCAGCTTCAGGTGTCTTCTCCCAGCTCCTAGAAGGAAAGCTCTGCCCACCACCCCGAAGGGCTCTGCTGCTTCCCTGCTAAGCAAGCCCTGCCACCAGCAGTAGGCAGAGAGGAGTGGGCATGAGCACAGGTGGGGTGGGTACAGGGCAGGGGGCACTCCCACCCACAGGGGCACGCTACAAGAAGATGGGAACGTATTTGCTCACCTGCCCCCGCCTCTTCCCTGATGGAGACTGTGACCCCAAGAGGCTGGGCACCGAGCTCTGCCCCGGGATCACCCGTTTCTGAATCTCAGGAAGCAGAGAGGCTGTGGCTGCTGCCTGAGGGGAAGCTCAGGACCAGGCCACGCATGATGGAGATGCCTGGTGGTGGAGGCAGCAGAGGCTTATGCTCGCGTGCACCAGGGGCCATGTTTAAGGATCCAGGGCGCTAACCTAGCCCCAGCCGAAGGCTGGGGGTCAGGCAGGCTAGCCAAGGTAAGCCAGGCTGATGTTTGCTTTCCAGCCGGAGGAGCAGAATTGAATGGCCTTCTGCTCTAATCCTGCTAGGGGCAGGAGAAGGGATGTCTATAGTGAAATTTCTAAGGACCAAAGTAGAGTTACCCCTCCTGTCTTCCAGCAGCATACACCAAAGAAAGGGACCCCGGGGGCTGACATTCCCGATGCTGGAGGCTGTGCAGGGTCATCTGCACCCTTGTTCTTGCTATTCGCTCTTGGTGGAATGCCCCCCACCCTATCCTGGACTCAGCTCAAGTGCCTGCTCCTGGAGGTGCCTCTGCACCTGCACCCCACCTGGGTGGGGGTCCTCCTCTGTGCTGCTCCCACCCCGCTCATCTTACAGAGTCCTGGGACTGCTCCCCTTGCCTCTTCCCCTCCTGACCCCAGGGAGACTCTGGAGCACAGCATCCCTGCACCCCAGAGCCCCACACGGCATCCTGTGCATGGTAGAATGCCCAATTGCTGTTGACAGGATAAAAGAGTGAGTTCGGGGATCGACCTGAAACAGAATCTACAGGTTAAAAAGAGAAATACTAATTTTTTCACAGCATGATAACAAGAGGTTACTGCCTTTGACTTCTACATTCCAAACAACCTACGGGATGTCCCAAGAGCTCTCTTTCCTCCTTCTAGATATTTCCTTGCTACTGGACCCTACTTTTTCTTTTCCTACTTACATTTTTTTCTTTCTTTGCCCTTTTTCTTACCCAGTTCTTGCTTACCGTTCTCACATTTATCTAATCATATTGAATTTAAAAATGTTTTAGAGTATTCTGTCTACTAAGTACAAGTGAATGCGAATTCTAATTTCGAAAGCTAGATTAGTTTAATGTCTCTTTAAAAAAACAAACAAACAAAACCAGCATTTTCTATCCATGAGGTCATCAGGGGATCTGTGTTTTTAAGGCTTGGTGGCTACAAGGTTAAAAACAAACAAACAAAACAAACAAACAAACCATCTCCTCCCTTGGTTCTCTGGAAGTCCTCCTCTGAAGGTGGTAAATTTCATGAGGCCGCCAACAGACCTTTGCATCTTTAGAAAAAAGCCCATGAACCTGCCCTGGCGAAGGCACTGATCTCTGCTGAATCTGTTTCCACATCCATAAAATGGTAGCATTTCCACTTAGCAGGCTTCAGTGGAGTCAGCTGACCCTTCTGAAACCTAAGATAGATCCCACTTCTATTTTAGTTTATTTTTTTGAGACAGAGTCTTACTCTGTCACCCAGGCTGGAGTACAGTAGAGTCATCTGGGCTCATTGCAACCTCTTCCTCCCGGGTTCAAGTGATTCTTCTGCCTCAGCATCCCAAATAAGTGGGACTACAGGCATGTGCTACCACGCCCAGTTCATTTTTGTATTTTTAGTAGAGACAGGGTTTCACCATTTTGGCCAGGCTGATCTCAAACTCCTGACCTCAAGTGGTCCACCTGCCTCGGCCTCCCAAAGTGCTGGGATTACAGGCATATCCCACTTTTTAATTATCCCACTTTTTAATATCCCACTTTTTAATTTCCTTTCTTCTACTACCCATTTTGGTAACTCAGTATATAAATTACGTAATGAACGTTTACTGAATTCCTTCCAGAGCCAGGTGCTGAGATTCAGGGATAAATAAGATATGGATGGACCAGAGCCCAAGTAGAAGAGACAGATGGACTAGAACACAGGCAGGTGGTGGGTTTACGAGCAGGACTGGCTGGGCAGCCCTAATGGGGGAGGGAGGGAGGGAGGGAGCGGTCAACCTCACCAGGGCTGGGGGTCTTTGACTCATGTTTGCCTTTTTGTAGAACAAGTTCCCCAGGGAGAATTTAGAAAAATACAAGCATGACTACATTCCGAGGATGTTTTCCTTCCACTGAGTTTGTTTGCAACCATTCCTTTGCCTAGAGCTCCTTTCCCACCAGGCTTCAGTGCTTCTGCTTCTTGAGCCTCTGGGAAGCCTGCGGCTCGCCTCTGTTTCACTGGCATTTGCCAGGGAAAGTCTTTGGAGAATCCTGGTGGCAGCCACATCCTGTGAACCCATTAGCATCTGTGGTCTTCATCCACTGCCATTTACAGAACCAGCCTGGGGTGCCTGGGGCTTTCGCTTCCACCCAGAGCCAGCCGGGAGCTCTGGAACTAGGCAGGAGCAGAGTCTGGCTGACCCCTGGAGGGGACAGAAGGTCCGGGAGAGCAGCTTGCTGGGGACTTTGGGCTGCAGGCTTTCTCCCAAGCTGGCTCCAGCCCTCCCTGCCTTCTCACCCACGCCCGGACTCTCAGCTCTCTCTCCGGCAGGCCTGCCACTTCTCTGGGGCCCGGGGCCGCCCCATAGAGACCCACCGAGGCAGCCTCAGGACGGTGGGCCAGTGCCTGGGGCTTTTGCTTCCACCTGAGCATGCCTGAAGCTCTGAAGCTAGACACCGGCTGGGTCTGGCCGGCTTCTGGAGGGGAGGGAGGGCCTGGGAGAGCCGGCTTGCTGGGGGCGTTGGGCCCCAGGCCTTCTCCCAAGCTGCCTCCAGGCTTCCCTGCCTTCTCAGCCACCCCCTGACTCTCAGCTCTCTCCCTCCCTCTGGCCTGCCACTTCCCCTGGGGCCCAGGATCACCTGACAAAGCTCCCGCAGCAGCCCCAGGCCCTCTGCCCTGGCGTTAGAGGCCGTCACCTTCATTCAAAGAGGGCTCAGAGCTTTGGTAGCTTAGCTCAGCAGGGGGTTGGTCTGGCCAGCCCAGGGAGGGGAGAGAGGGCCTAAGAGAACCGGCTTGCTGGGGGCTTTGGGCCCCAGGCTTTCTCCCATGCCTCCTCCAGGCTTCCCTGATTTCTCATTCACCCGCTGACTCTCAGCTCTCCATCTGACATCTGAGGAGAAGAAGCGAGATGGGGAGAAGAAGGGGGACCTGCCAGGCTTCTTCATGACACCAGGATTGCTACAGAGGGAGCTGAGGTGGTGGGGCCTCCACCAGAGTCACCAACAGCCTGGACCGTGGAAGCTGTCTCCATACCTTCACCCCTTAGGGCAGGCGTCCCCAAACTACAGCCCGCGGGCCGCATGCGGCCCCCTGAGGCCATTTATCCAGCCCCCACCGCACTTCAGGAAGGGGCACCTCTTTCACTGGTGGTCAGTGAGAGGAGCACAGTATGTGGCAGCCCTCCAACGGTCTGAGGGACAGTGAACTGGCCCCCTGTGTAAAAAGATTGGGGACGCCTGCCTTAGGGAAAACCCGAAGGCCCTGGCCCTGCCCTGTACACCAAGGCTGGTGTGAGTGTCCCCAGGGAAACCTGGACGTGGAGGCTGGAACAGCCACAGGAGCGAGGCAGGAGTACACAGCGGTGGGCCTTCAGCAGGCCTGCTCTCCGGGGGAAACGCCACCTGTGGATGCCACCCCCAAAATGAATGGTGGCATTGGGGACAAATGTAAATCACACACTCAGACTTTCTATTATTTTCTTTGCGCCCCTTACCAATAAAACTCTCCTGGAGTAGTTTGAAGGGCACAATGAGATGAGAAGGAAGCTACCAGCTAGAGATTCAGGAGTACATTGAACGCAACGCACACATACACATACACACACACACATACGCACACATACACACGTGCACATGAACACATATATACACACATACACACAGATACATACACCCACCTCCCCCCCACATGCATACACATATACACACACATGCACACACACACATGCACACACATATATACACAGAGATTCATACACACATACATATACATGCATACACATACATACACACATACACATGCATGCATACACATAACACACATATACATGACACACACATATACACAGAGATTCATATACACACATGCATGCATACACACATATACAGGTACACACGTGCATACACATACATACACACATACATACACACACACATACACAAACACACATACGCACACAATTATACACAGCATCCTAGGCAACCACGCTCAGTGCTGCCCACTGGAGAGCCCTTTCCTGGAGCCCCCAAGGAGCTGGGGTGCCGGGGAAACCCTTGTGGAGAGAGAGCTCCTGGGGCCTCTTCGGCCGATGAGGTTTCTGAGCCTGAGCCGTGGTGGGGCAGCTGCTTTGTGCGTGGCCTCCTAAGTCAGGACCTGGCCTGTCCTTTGCAGTAGCGTCCTGTTCCAAGCCGGGTCACTGCAAAAGGGATCCCTGCAGGCCTCTCCAGCGAGTTTCTGCCTCCGTCCCGCATCTGAGCCTCTCCACATCCCGCAGGCAGCCACGGTGCGCCAGGACAAGGGGCAGAGGTCACCCCGCAAAGTTCGCAGAGACAGGAGGCGGGGACCGCCAGGAGGGCGCGGTGTCCGGGAACGCGAGGACGGCGGGGCCCGCGGGGGTTGCCAGGCACGCCGTGGCCGTTGCCGGGTGACCCGCCGCTGTTTACCGCGGGGCGGAGCGGAGCGCGGCGCCAGGCTCGCTGCGCTCGCGCACCCACCATGGCCTCCCGCAGCGCGGGCACCCTACTGACCGAGTTCAATGCCGCCTATGTGCCCCCTGGCCTCATGCCTGGGTAAGCTCTCTCCCCGCCCCCTTCCGCGAGCGCCCTCCTCTGTGGTCGAAACTCAGCCCCCTGCCCACGGACTTCGGGGTTAAAGGAGCTCCGAGGCGCCAATTTTCCACCCTACTGGGTGAGCGGGCTTCCTGGGGGTTTGCGGTCCCAGAGCAGGAACTGGGCTGGCACCGGCAGGGCCTCCCCAGATTCCTCTTCGTAGGAAGGCGCTCCCTGGCGATCGGGCACAGCCAGCAGGGGACAAGGGATCATGCGTGGACATGGTGGGGAAGAGGGAGGAGATGGAGCTACGCGGAGTTTGGTGCTTGGAGACGCCCCAGGCGAGTAGCCTGCGGCGCTTAGAATGCAAGGAAAAGCGGGCCCCGCCGCCCGGCTCACAGGGCCCGCACCCAGCACTGGGGCAAGGTGAGTCTTTGTTGGTGGAAGGCGGGAAGGATACCGGGTGGGTGCCCGCTCGAAGAGCCTGGCAAGGCCGGAAGAGCTGTAGTTACTGGGTAATGTGTGTAGTACCCGCCAGACTTTGCGATCAGCCCCTTCGCCGATCTCACTTTATTCTCCCAGAAGTTTTTCTTGGAAAGCTTCCTTGCCGCTTGCCCTGAGCGCTGGATTCCTTTTTAGCACTTTGAGATGACAGGTTACACCTACCTTTCTTTTCTCTGGATATTTGCATACTCCAAACATCAAACATGCAAGCCTGACTGTTCGCCCCTGTTCTTTGGCTTTTTTTCCTACAGTGTCTGATGCTTCCACCGCGGACCTCCTCTCCCGGGGTGTAAGGCTGCCTTTATCCCTCCTACGAGTCAGCACCCGTGCTGAGAGCAGGACTGGATTCTGAGATGCAACCTGCACAGTATCAGCAAATCTGTGTAGAATGAATGAATGATCCTAAGAACCCTTGTCTGAAAAAAAGACTGAAGGAATGAATGAAATGAGTCTCTTGAGGGTTCTGCAGGCAGGGTCTCCAAATGGGTGAAAATGCCCCGATGCCGTTTCCTGCAAATGGAGCCGATGGCAGCATGAAGAAAAGTGTATATGATATGAAGGTGGGATTGTGTTGAAGCAGAATAAGCTAGACACTGATGTGCTGTGATATTCAAATCATGGCTGGTCCGAGTGCAGTGGTGTTTACAACTAATTGATATTCAAATCATTTCTGGACACTGCATGAGAAAGTAGCAACTAGTGGGTGGTGCTGTAGGTGTTTGTTTGTTTGTTTGTTTGTTTGTTTTTGAGACAAAGTCTCACTCTCATCACTCAGGCTAGAGTGCAATGGCATGATCTTGGCTCACCGCAACCTCTGCCTCCCAGGTTCAAGCGATTCTCCTGCCTCAGTCTCCTGAGTAGCTGGGATTACAGGCATGTGCCACCACACCTGGCTAATTTTTGTATGTTTAGTAGAGATAGGGTTTCACCATGTCGGTCAGGATGATCTCAAACTTCTGATCACAGGCCATCTACCTGCCTCGGCCTCCCAAAGTGCTGGGATTACAGGTGTGAGCCATCGTGCCTGGCCAGTACTGCAGTTTTCATGAAACCCATTTGTGGATGCCACTTTTCTCTGGGCCTTGGAGAGGGCTCAAAGTCACTTGGGTTCCCATCAGGCAAAGCTGATTTACCAGGTCATGGTCGTTTCCTGAAGCCAAGCCAGATGACTTAGTATTTGCCTGTTTTCCTTTATTTAAGGCATTCATTTGGGTCAGGGACATGCCAGGTGTTACGTTAGGAGGCTGGGAAGACAAAGACAAACAGGTGGGGGCTGCCCTCGTGTGGTGTAAACACGTAAGGTTTAGTTCAAGTCCAGTTTTGCAGCCTTGGATGGTGGTGTTGACACCACATTCTGGGTGTTTATCGTGAGGTTTGATCTTATACTTTGATTTTTTTTCTTAAGCCTCTCACAGTCTCCAGTTGGAAACTTTGCTGTCGTCTGACTCCTGGACATTTCCCATCTGAGGGGCAAGGCCTGGTGCTCCTGCGAACCCTGTCCCTCGGTTCCCCGACTCTGTCTGGAAGGGGTGGGAGCTGCAGGTTTCAGAAGCAGCTCCTGCCACTTCTCGGCAGTTCCCTTGAGCGCCCATCCTGTGATTGATTTAGAAATGGTGATAAGAGGGTCATGAATGAGGCCTCAAGGCTAGACGGGGCTATTCTGAGCAGCTGAGCTCGTATCTGCTGCTTTCTCATCTGGATCTTTCTGGGAGGGATTTGTTCTCCTTAAAGATTCCCATCAGTGAGGAATGAATTGAGTTGTTTTGTCTCCAGATGTTACCTGATTGGCAATTCTGTTAACTTAATGAAAGAACCCAAGACCCCCAACCACACTTGGATAATTATTACTTTTGTGTGTCTGTTCAAACATGAATTGCAGGATTTTAAAGCACAGCCAGTCTCTTCTGACACTCCAATACCCCTCTTACCTGCTTTATTCATAGAGGCAGAGAATATTCATGCTGGTGTGGATCTCAGAGATCATGCCGCCCTGTCCCCTCCTGTTTCAGATGTGGTCACTGAGGTCTAGAGGCACCTGCCTGAGACCCACGCTGGTGATGGAAGTGCTGGGCTGGAGCCAAGTCCCTAATGCCTGGAAGTAACACTGTGATCTCCTAAGTCTGAGTTCCAACTATGTGCCAGGCACTGTGTTGGGCGCTTTACAACATTTTCTTCTTCTGCTTCCTCTTCCTCTTCTCCTTCTCCTCCTCCTCCTCCTTCTTCTTCTCCTTCTCCTTCTTCTTTTCGAGATGGAGTCTTGCTCTGTTGCCCAGGCTGGAGTGCAGGGGTGAGATCTTGGCTCACTGCAACCTCTGCTTCCTGGGTTCAAGCAATTCTCCCTGCCTCAGCCTCCTGAGTAGCTGAGATTACAGGCACCTGCCATCATGCCCGCCTAATTTTTGTATTTTTAGCATAGACAGGCTTTTGCCATGTTGGCCAGGCTGATCTCAAACTCCTGACCTCAGGTAATCCACCCACCTCAGCCTCCCAACGTGCTGGGATTACCGGCGTAAGTCACCGTGCCCAGCCTTTCTTCTTTTTTAAAATCCTCACAACAACCCAGATGAGGAAGGAGCAGCTTGCCCAAAGGCATTCAGCAAGTTGCCGAGTCTCATCTTTGTGACTTCAACACCCCAGCTCACCCCAAAATCTCCCCAACCCTCATGTGGCGTTTCACACTGCATCCCTCATTTAGCAGGGAGGGAATGGGGTCGACAGTAAGAGATGGACTCTGGAGCCAGCCTGCCTGGTAGGAATCCTGGCTCCATCGCTTCCTTACCCTGAGCAGGTTATTCATCTCCTATGCCTCACCTACTTTATCTGTCCAGTGGGGATGATAATGGTGCGTAGGTTAAAGAGGTTTCAGTTAGTTCACATACCTGAAGCCTGGCACTTGATCGTTGTTAGCTATTCTCATCAGTTGGATTCCTACTGTGTTCAAGACCTGATTCTAGGCACCCCGGGGGAACATGAGACCATAACAAAGCTGATCTTCAGCCTCACTGGCCAGGGTGCTCCGTTTGGTCCCTTGCCGTTCCTGGGGACACAGCTCCTAGACACTTGCCACAGGCAGTGCCTGCCTGAGCCTGGCCTGGGTGCCATCCCTGCAGTGGGCAGGAACTCTTAGGTCAGAGTCCCTGGGGTCTGAAGGAGTTTGAAGGGATGAGATTGGCCATGGTGAGAATCTGAGCTTCCTGGTTGCCGGTGAGATCTGGGTGGCATCCACTCCTTATTCTCTGTTCCTTGCCATGCTTCACTGGCTCTCGGTGCAGACGCTTGGCCTGCACTGTGCTTTTGTTCATGCCCAGACTGCCATTGTGCCCCATCCCCACAGCTCCTGCCCAGCGGCTCTCACCAAGACTGAGGCAGGAGGATTTGCTCTCAGTCCCCTCTCTGTTTGCCTAGGGTGGCAGCTGTGCCCACATCTGTCACTGAGCTGGACCTCGGATACCTCAGGGGCCTCTGGTCCTAAAATCAGTGCATTCTACACTTGCCATTATCAGGAGAGTGGTCCCACAAAGGTGGCTGTGTTCCATCCCCAGAATCCCTATAGGGCAAACACACACAGTGGTGTGCGGGCAAATGTTTAACAAGCCGTTCTCTGGAGGAAAAAATGCTTTGGTTTGTAACATTCATTTGTATCTGTGGTATAAATACTCTCACCAAAGCTGATTTCAAACTATCAACATAGTGTCCCTAATTGCAGAGTTGGGGAGGAGGGAAGAATTCACAGCTGTGCACCATTATATAATATTTCCACCCCACAGATACAGTGGACATGACACCCTCAAACACAGACGATAGTAATGTGGTAAAATAATTAGGAAGTGAGGAATTTTGTCTATTTATCTTCTTTGATTTTAATACAATGTGTTTTTATTTCCTTTGAGGAAGAGTGTTACTCTGTCGTCCAGGTTTGAGTGCAGTGGCACGATCATAGCTCGCTACAGCCTTGACCTCCTGGGCTCAAGTGATCCTCCCACTTCAGCCTCCTGAGTAGCTCGCTACCTGAGTAGCGAGTGCATGTGCGTCACTAATTTCTGTATTTTTTTGTAGAGACAGGGCTTCCCAGGCTGGTCTTGAACTCCTGGGCTCAAGCCATTTGCCTGCCTTGGCTTCCCAAAGTGCTGGGATTATAGAAGCCACCATGCCTGGCCTAATATAACATATTTAATTGTAATTTAATATAATTTGATATTTAATACTGACTTTTCAATAGCAAACTTCACAAATTCCCCAAAATTTAGAAATTGATTCCCTTGAAGCCAGAAGGCACTGCCTGTAGCCCACTGTGGCCTGCCCCTGGGATAGGGTTTGGCTGTGGCCCCACCCAAATCTCATCTTGAATTGTAGTTTCCATAATCCCCATGTGTCGCAGGAGGGACCAGGTGGAGATAATGGAATCATGGGGGCAGTTCCCCCATCCTGTTCTCATGAGAATTAGTTCTCACGAGATCGGATGGTTTTATAAGGGGCTCCCCCTTTGTTGGGCACCCATTCCTCTCTCCTGCTGCCATGTGAACAAGGATGTGTTTGCTTCCTTCCGCCGTGACTCAATTTCCTGAGGCTTCCCCAGCCCTGCGGAACTGCGAGTCAATTAAACCTCTTTCCTCTATAAATTACCCAATCTTCGGCCGTTCTTTACAGCAGCGTGAGAACCACTCTGCCAGCTTCCTGGAGCCTGTGGTCTTACCCCTCAGGGAGAGAGGTTAGGCCAGGCTTGGGAAGGGAGGGTTCCAAAACATTTGCATTTCCGAAGCCCCTTCCACTTCAACCCAGGCCCTGGCACAGGAGCTGCAGCCCTCCAGACAGGCATCTTGGGGTATGAAACAAAGGCCGTCTGCCCAGGAGGATGTAGGGGACCCTGTGTGTCCATTGGTATTAGAATCTCCTGGGGAGCTTTAACAATAACCTGTGCTCAGGCCCCATCTCGAGATTCTGATGGCATTATTTGGGCTGGGTCTGGGCTTCAGGAGCGTTTAATCCTCCCAGGCAATTCTAAGACGTAACCAGGGACGAGAAGGCTTGTCTGAGAATTTCTGTGGCTCCTTGCAATGCAGAGCACTGTTGATAAACGGGCAGGTACGGTCCTGTTTTCAAGCATTTGAAAGGAGGGACCTCCTCATGTGGAGCCTTCCGCCTGTGCCGTTCTTCCTGGCATACCCCCAGCCCCAGGCTGCGAGGTCTGACTGAAGGCACAGCAGTTGCTACTTTCCTTGTTCAGTTCTCATCCCCAGCTGAGGGAGCAGATCGTTGTCCCTGATTCAAGCCCAAAATACAGAAGCAGAAAGTAAATTCTACAGCCCCTCAATTCTTCTCCCTCCGGGCCCTGTCCTTGCAGGGAGCTTCCCTGTCTATCTGCCCAGGAGGCAGCCTGGTCTCAGAGGGCCTCATGCACTTAGGGGGGCCTCCAGCCGCTCACCTGACTTTCTCTGCTGGTGTCTTCTCTTCCAGAGGATTCATAAGCCACGTAATTCCCCACCCCCTTCCCAGGACCTCTGTCCCAAGGCTTCTATCCCTTTCCTTAAATTCATTTCTGAGCTGTTCAAGGACATTTCATAGGTAACTGGTGCCTCTCAACCTTTAAGAACTGGGGAGCCCCTAAGAACAGGGGATCAGGGGCTCCTGAAAACTTGGGCTGTGCAACAGGGACCCTCCTTCTCTCCAGAAGAAAGATCAGCCCTTAAAAATGAGTTGCCGTTTGTCAATTTCACTCAACAGATATTTACAGAGCATCCACTGGGTACGGGGAACGCCAAGCATGCCAATATGAGTACAACAGAACCCTCCCTCCCCAGGGAGCTTCTAATTCATACAGAAAGAATATTCCAGTGGCTCAGATTATTGTGATATGAAAAAAATGTGAACTGAGGCCGGTGTGGAAGCTCATGCCTATAATCCCAGCACTTCGGGAGGCTGAAGCAGATGTCAGGAGTTTGAGACCAGCCTAGCCAACATGGCGAAACCCTGTCTGTGCTAAAAATATATAAATTAGCTGGGCGTGGTGGTGGGTACCTATAATCTTAGGTACTTGGAAGACTGAGGCAGGGAGAATTGCTTGAACCCGGGAGGTGGAGGTTGCAGTGAGGATCGCGCCACTGCTCTCCAGTCTGGGCGACAGAACAAGACTCTGTCTCAAAAAAAAAAAAAAAAAAAAAAAAAGAAAGAAAGAAAGAAAAGAAAAAAGAACGTGAATGAAGACATAGGAGAGGTGCAAAGGGCAAAGACGGTTCCATGGAGCGGGCAGGCAGAGTCTATGGGCTGACAGTGTAGGCTCCATGGGAAAGAGGGCATTTGAGATGGACCTGGAAGGATGGGTAAGATCACAATGGGGGAGGGGAGGAGAGCAGAGCCTTCTGGATGGAGGGTGTGGCTTGAGAAAAAAATGGTGTGGAGGTGCCAGAAGGATGTTCTTTCAAAGCGGCAAGTGGCCTCTTCGACTGGGTTGGGAAAGCTGTGATATGACGGTGGATGATGAGGCTAGGAAGACTTCCCGCAGAGCCCCTGGCAGGGAGGGGCTGACCCCGGGCCCGCTTGTGCTTGGTTTCACAGGCAATGGGGAGCCCTCGAAGGGTTTTGTCCTGGGGAGGGATCTGATCAGAACCGTCCTCAGTAGGAGGCGTTGTGGAGGAGAAGAGAGAGGATGCACTGTGGAATGGGGGCCAAATAGTCGCTAGTTAATTAGTTAATAAGGCTGATTGTGGGATCCCCGATGGCTCCTGGTAATTAGTTTTAATGTTGGCTCTAGGGCCAAGCAGTGCTATTAAGAGGCAGGGAAGGGACTGCTCCTTTTATACACAGTAACCCACAGTGGGCCTTAGAATTCACATGTGACCATTGCCCAGGGGCCCAGCCTGGCACAGTCTCCTGGCTTATGTGGTGTACTGATGGATGGAGGAATGGGGTGGCGGACGGGGGCAGATGAAGGGGTTGAAGAGGAGGTGTGGTGGTGGCACCAGCTAACACAGCAGATGCTGCCATTGGGACCCATTGACGCCCTGTTATAAAACTTGCCATTCCCCTCTGTTCCCCCCTAGCTTGGCCTGCCACAGACCAGCACAAACGGGACTGCAGAAGGCTCCACCATGGAGCTCAGGGTATGCTCAAAGGAATACAAATGCAGGTGCATACAAGGGACACAGACCTAGCTTGCCCAGCTCTGTGCCAAGCTCAGAGTTTCTTCTTATGTGTCTGTTCAGATGAGATGGGGCGCGTTCAGGGTGGGATGGCCGTAGATCTTATGTGTATATTCAGATAAAAGACTAAATGGAGGAGTGGATGGATGGATGGATGGATAGAAAGACAGACAAAAGCAGCTTTATTAAAATATAATCATACCATATTTACTATTTTAAAATGAAATGCATGAAATTGAATGTTAATAGAACTTAACTGAAGAACTTAACTGCCCGCCACCACGCCAGCTAACTTTTGTATCTTTAGCCCACTGAGTGCTAAAGAATGCGAAACTGCACATGTGTGCAAATGTGCACACACACACACCTGCCTGAGCAGCAAGCCCTGAACGGAATCCAGGCAGAACTCAGGAGGATTGCGGAGGAGAGGGCTTCTATTCTATTAGGATGCAAATATCTTGGCATTCAGAGAAGGTGGAGAAGCAGGGAGCAGAGGAGTATGGCAGAGAGCTTGGGGGCGAAGAGAAGAATCACGAGAACACATCATTTTTCTATGGCTCCTTTCTTTGGAGGAGCCCAGCGCCCCTGTGGGCGGGATGCTTCGTGCCAACGTGTGCTCTGCTGATCAGAGGCACCCTCCTCTTAAATCAGGACTCCAGGGCATGGTGCCCCCAGAGTTTCTGGAATTCCTCCTCCTCCAGTGAACGTTTGTTGAGCTCTTGTGGTGTGCCAGGTGCCAAGGATAAAGGAGAACACGGATTAGCAGAAGAGACAAGTTCATTTGGGTCTGAGTGTGGACTTAAGGATGACAGTCCTCCCAGCGAGGCAGGTGCTGGGTATAGGGTGTGCAGTCAGGGGAGGCAGCGGAGGGCACTGGCTCCTTAGGAGTGGGCAGCAGATCCCCAGGTGGGCAAGAGGAGAAATGCATCCCAGCAGAGGAACGCCGTGCAAAGGCCCAGAGGCCTGAAGAGCTTGTGGGGCCCTGGAGACTATCAATAATGCTGCTGGGGCCCAGAGCACCTACAGGGAAGTGATGGAGGAGAGGAAGGATGGCTCTGGTGCTGTGTGGACAGCAGGCTGGAGGGGGTGATCCTCGGTTCAGGAGACCAGGGAGGAGATTGGAGATTGTCTAGGCAAGCAACGAGGGAGGCTCCCAGCAGTGGGACAGAGGAGGGCCGCAGGCCAGTGGCAAAGGAGGGGCCTAAGCAGGACTTAGGGAGAGGTCAGATGTGGAGGCTGATGGAGAAGGGAAGACTCAGGGCCATCGAGTCCCAGTTTCTGGCCTAAATGGAGGTTGGCGCGGGCAGGGATATACAGGAGGAAAAGAGTTTCAGTGGGGCTGAGTCTGGCAGCGGCGGTGGGGGGAGCAGGCAGCCCTGTGTGGGCAGCCAGCCATGTGGATCCATTGCCAGGAGAATGGTAGAGGCTGAAGACTCAGACCTGGCTGTCACTGACATACAGGACACATTGGAAGTCTAACATAGATGAGCTCTCCCAGAAGGAAAGCGTCCCTGAAAAGAGAAGAGGACCCTGGGGCAACACCGTCACCTGGAGAAGGAGCCAGACCCAGGGGCGCTCCTCAAAGCCTCCCTGCAGTGGAAGCTGCTCATGGAGCTCCTATGGTACCCATCCTGGGAATGGCCTTCCCTCCTTGTGGTTGATTGCACTAGAGCCTTGACCGTGGTTTCACATGAGTTGGAGCTGGTCGTACCCAGGCCAGCTCAGCATGGCCCCTGACACATGCAGCCATGACTCAGTAAACACCGAGCGAAGACTGAGCTCAGGGAAGGCAGGCGAGCACTGTGGGTCTTTGTGTTCCCAGCACTTAGTGTGGGCCAGCACGCAATGGGTTCCCAGTAAATTAATGTTTGACGCCATCTGACTCTGTTTTTTTTTTTTTTTTTTTTTTTTTTTTTTTTTTTTTTTTTTTTTTTTTTTGAGACGGAGTTTCGCTCTTGTTGCCCAGGCTGGAGTGCAATGGCACGATCTCGGCTCACCACAACCTCCGCCTCCTGGGTTCAGGCAATTCTCCTGCCTCAGCCTCCTGAGTAGCTGGGATTACAGGCACACGCCACCATGCCCAGCTAATTTCTAGTATTTTTAGTAGAGACGGGGTTTCACCATGTTGACCAGGATGGTCTCGATCTCTTGACCTCGTGATCCACCCGCCTCGGCCTCCCAAAGTGCTGGGATTACAGGCTTGAGCCACCGCGCCCGGCCCTGACTCTGTTTTTAAAAAACGATGTGTGTACAAAGAAGAAAGCAACACCAAAAACTCTGAATTATCTAGGGTGAACATTTGGTGAGTTGTATTCAGAGTTTCTCATTATGTGTATATTCAGACGAGATCAGGCGTGTTCAGGATGGTATGGCCGTAGACCTTATGTGTCTATTCAGATCAAAGACTCGATGGAGGAGTGAATGGATGGCTGATAGAAAGATGGACAAAAGCAGCTTAATTAAAATATAATCATACCATATTTGCTATTTTTAAATGAAATGCATAAAATTGAATCTTAATAGAACATAACCAAAGAGAAACAAACTGAAGTAAAATAGAAGAACAGGTAGTTTTGAGATAAATGTTAATTAATCACAGGAAATATTAGTATAAAAAGATCCCTTCATAGGAGAGAGAGAGAGAGAGGATAAAAACCCTCAAAGGGCTAGAGTCATTATGTTGTACTTTTTTCTAACGACATATTTCAATTTTAGATACCATAGGTTGACTCTGATTTAAAGAGATTCTTAGTAAGTGCACCCCCATCTCCCCTCCACCCACTCCTCAATTTTGGTTGCTGAAATTAGTTTTACTTTGACAGGTTGTATAACATTTACATTCCGTTCTGTAGCCAGCATTCACCTAGTTGCTATTCTTGGTTCTGCACTTAAATAGATTTGAAGCTCATCACCACTCATTCTAACAGAGGTTCTACATCACTGAGTTGGTTTTTTTTCTTTTGAATCATCTCTTGGTTGGCAGGATTTTGTCACTGAACATGACTTTCAAGAAGAGCTTGTGAGTGCTTTAGTTGCTGAGCCCTTTCATGCTGCGACAGGGTGGCTTTGTCCTCTGCGATCCCCTGGCTGGTGTGGTATTCTTGGGTCACACTCTTTTCCCTGCAGAATGCTGTGGATATCTTCCTTTGCCTTTCATTCTCTCACTTCATCTTTTTGCTTGGATTGGCAGCACCTGGTGACCAGCATCTTACATTCCCTACGTTCTGAACCATTTGAGAAAGATGAAAGAGGAAGGCTGCTGTTAGAGAGAGAATGGGGTGAACACAGCCTCAGAATGGGACAGGCAGGGCTGCTCTGCAGCCAGCTTCCTTCCCATGGGCAGTGTCTGTCCATCTAAAACCTAAGGCCCAGAGGGGAGAGCAGGAGGAGGGAGGGGAGGGGCGGGCCGCAGGCTGCCAGCGTTTCCCATCCGCTCACCACCCAGCTGTTCTTCCACCTCCAGTGCACGAGAGCAGGTGGGACCGGGAGGTGGTTTTGGGTGGGAGGAACCTCCCCTCCACATGAGAGGAACCCTCAGGGTAGAGGAGGCAGCATCTCCCCATCGCTTGCCTTTGACGTCTTAATTTATGGAATCTGTATCTTCATTAAGCTTCATCTACAGCACAAAGTGCTCTCAGGAACTTGCTTGCACGTCTCAGGTGAGGTTTTTTACCAAACAAGTTTCTTCACCCATGCAAATGTTGCAGAGGGACAGTGTGAGAGGACGCTGGATTTGGCAACGGCATGATCTGATGCGACCTTAGTTTAGACGTAGAGGTGCACGTTTCGGTGGTGGGTCTGAAGGCAGGCTGAGGGAGGTCAAGGAAAGCATGAGGGTTGAGAAATCAGGGAGAAGGTGCAGCGGATTCCTTAGTGGCAGGAGGGGAAGGGAGCGGGCCGTCTGTGAGAGGGGACCTGCAATCTGGCCTTCCTCCTTGCTGTCTTCGATGCCTCCTCTCTTAGCTGCTTCCCCTCTGCCTATAAACATGCACCAGCCTTTACTGTGGAAATCTAGAGTCTAGGAACCACTGCTCATGCCCACTTACAGGCAGAGGGGAAGAGGGCAAGAGAGGGGGACATTCAAGATGACGGAAGAAGGGCCGAGGCAGAAAGAGACAGGGAGAGGCAGATGGGACAGTGAGGCCTTGGGTGAAGCCAGAGCAGGAGCTCCAGACCCAGGAGCAATGCCCAGGCAGGGAGGAGGACTCTGTCTCCTAAAGCAGCCAAAGTGACCACACAGCCTCACAGGAGAGACAGCAAGGCGCTCACCAATCCCTCCGTCTTCCCAGTTCCGGAGGAGAGCTGGCCTCTGTGGGGGACTCAGGGGACTGAGGAGGGAGGGCTGAGGCAGGTGAAGAGTCACGATCACCAGGGTCATGGTGTCAAGGGGGGCACCTCTGTGGCATCCAGGGCTGTGAGTAGTGAGGCTAGAGAGGGGCCTGTGCAGCTGGGGGGAGCCTCTCCCCTCTATGGCCTCATCGAGGCTCTGCCCAGCCAACACCTGGTGCCATGAGACTCTAGGAAGACACAGCTATTGAGGGCGGTGGGACCAGGAGCCAGGAGAGGACCCACTTTGTGTGACCTTCCCTAGAGTGGCCAGGGCTGTCAGCAGTCACTCTGTTGTGCCTCCTTACCTTTTTCCTGAAGACAGAAAGAAGGAAACCATGCCTTGCTATCTAATTCCAGGCAGCACTCATCCTGTGGGTGAGGAGACTGAGGCCCAAGCTACGGAGAAAGACCCCAGAAGAGGCGAGAGTGGGGGACGGAGCTATCTGCGATGGCTCTGCCGGACTGGGGTGTCGGGTAGCTGATGAGGCTGGAGAGCTAGGCCAGGGTCAGATCACAGGTGGACTCTAGTGCCACCCCAAGGACTTGACTCTAGAAAGTTCAGTCTGCTGGAAGGCTGGAGAGTGGATTGCAGAGTTGGGAGTCTGGGTGCAGTTACAACAGTGAGGTTGTTCTGACCATGGTCCAGGTACCAGGGCACACGGCTGGGCTCAGGTGGAGCAGATGGAGCTATGGGACTTGGTAACTGACTAGCTGTGTGGGAGGTGGATGCCTCTGTTTCTTACTTGGACAGCTAGGGGGTACTTTTCATGCAGATGAGACCAGACTGTCAGGGAAGGTCGGGCTGGGAGATCAAGCCTGGGAGACATCCGAGGGAAATGTCTGGTGTGCAATTGTACGTAGCTGTCTAAGGCTTGGTGAGAACTCCCAGGCTGGAGCTGTGGACCGGGGCTGCACACAGGAGGTGGCTATGGCCATGGCATGGCCACCATCACCCAAGACAGACCCCGGGGGTTCATCAAGGATCTCCAGAAGTGGGCAGAGGAGAAGGCTCACAAAGCTGTGCTCAGAGACGTCGATGAAAGCAGCAGAAAGGAGCAAAGATGTCGGCCAAACCAAAAACAGTGTTTCAGGAAGGGAGAGGCGGGTGATGCCCGGTGCTGCCGGAGGACTCAGCAAAACAGAGCGTGCCCACTGACCCGCAGCAGTGAGGGCACAGGTGGCTTTGGGAAGAGCGATTTCTAGGGCTCATGGGGCAAAAGTCAGACCCCAGAGAGTGAGCATGCAGGAGAGTGTGGGCCGTGCTGTTTGGGAAGCTTCCGCACTGGCTGAGAGTCTGGTGCCCGCACTCTCTGGGTGTTGTTGACTTGCTTTGTCAAAACAAGTATTTAGCTTTTGGAGCGAGTCTTATTTAACCAAAGATCTCCAGCGTGCCTGTGTCACCAAGGCCTCCCCTTGCCCATCACCTGTCCCTCTCACAGAAACTCCGTGGTCGCAGAAGGTGAAAGAGCTCCTTCCTCGTGGGTTCTCGGAGCTCCAGAATCTCGGTCAGGGTCTCCAGGCTGCCTGAGAAGCACGTTGGGAGGCCGCCGTGCTGGGAGCCCGCTGTGCTGGGCGCCGGCCGTGCTGGGAAGCCAGGCTGCTGCATTCTGCATCAGGCCTTGCTACACCACATCTCCCACCCATGGCCGCTCACCGGCCGGGCCCCCACCAGCTTCTCATACTCCCCTTACTCTTTCATGAGATAACCGCAGAACGTGGGAGCCAGAGGAGGCCTCTGCATCTTCAGGCCAACACCCGAGCAAACACGGGCCCCTGGAGGGACAGCAATCTGCCTGCAGCGTTGCCCGAGGGGTACCCGGTGTTCTGGCCCCTGTGTAAGCCCCTGGTCTGGAGAGAGGAGCATCTAGGCAAAGACCTCTGTGGGGAGGGAGAGGCCCAGAGCCCCTTGAACTTGGTTGGCCTTCCCCAAAGTCCTGAGCAGGTCAGTGCACCTTGGGAGGCCTCTCAGGGCTGGAGATGGCCATTGGGCTCCCCTGACTTGGCCCTTCATTTTTTTTTCTTAATCATTATTATGTTTTTATAGAGAGGCAGAGTCTCACTATGTTGCCCAGGCTAGTCTCAGAGCTCCTGGGCTCAAGTGATCCTCCCGCCTCAGCTTCCCGACGTGCTGGGATTACAGGCGTGAGCCACTGCACCCTCCACTTTTAAAGGCCCCTCTGGGAACAGGCCTGGGGCCTTTCATTGATCTGTGGTCCTGCCACCCCGACCTCAATTGCAGGTACCAAGGCCACGTCCCCAGTGTGGCCTTCTCCTTTGGCTCTCCCTACGGCACCACCACCCTCAAATACTTCCAGGACCACCGCAACGCGGCCATGGAGAAGAGCCACACTCCCTTCAGCCAAGGCGGCCACTTCCCGACACTCTTCTCCACCAACCCCCACCTTCTGCTGATGCTGCGCACGAGCACCCGGGACCGCTGGCTGCACAAGCCCAGCTACACCCGCTTCAACCTGGACAGCCACCGCTCCACGGAGCTCACGCACTTCTACGAGGTAAGCTGCGCCGGCCGCACTGGGGACTCCCCTGTTGCCCACCTGCCCCGCCATGGGAGGGACTGATAGCTGGGGGCCAGGGGTGGGGGGAGACCTCGCACCTGCCAGAGTGTCATGATTTTCTTTCTCAGAGCCCCGAAGCCAGCAGGGAGTGTGGCGGGTTTAGCTAAATGGAGTGGGGCGTCTCAGGACTTTGTCCACCCCCCTCCCTGGTCTCCTCCCACCTCCCGAGGCTTCAAGTCCTCGTCTTCCTGCTCACCCCCACTGCCAGTGGAGCTGGGGGTCTCTAGGGGTGCTCTTGCCCTTACCTTCTGCCCCCCGGAGTCTCTTGGGTCTGTGGAATGCCATGTATTTTCTAGGTGAGTAAAAGGTCTAAGATCCACCCTCCCTCCGATGAATAGCACACGAGCAAAGGCCCCACTAGAGCCCCCGACCCCAGGTCCAGCCCACAGTGTTTATCCACCTGTGTCCTGGAGCCGGCTCACCTCTCCCTGCCCTGCAGCGCCCCCAGTGGGTATGCCCTGAGTGACCCTTAGCCCCAGGCTGGGTGAGACTGCCCTGCGAGGAGCGAGCCCAAGGAAACGGACCCGCCCACACCCCTGTTCTCGTCCCTCTAGCCTGACTGCAAGGACACAGGTATGTCCTGGTCCCAGGGCAGAGAACTTGTATGCGTAAGGCAGCTTCCTCCAGGGAGGAGGAGGCTGATGCCATCAGCCTCTGAGGCAGGTGCGACCATCTTGGGGTCTGTGAAAGCTTCTGCCTTCTTCTTGGCTCCCACACAGAACATGTCCTGTACAGAGGGGAAGGAGAGGAAGGAGCAAACACAGGCCAGGAGAACAAGGAGCCTGTGTGCACAGCAGGTGTGGGGGCGCCTGTGGGGCTGGGTTTTTGTACTTGGTCTTAGCTGATCCCTTGTCTCCATTTACTCTCCGCAGCAAAGCTGCTCAGGTGGGTGTCGTCATTCCCACTAGGCAGATGAGAGATCGAGGCTCAGTGAGGATACCCAGCGGGTTGGCAATTTAGCTGGGGCCCCAGCAATGCCGGGACTCCTCCAGGGGCATTCGGGGAGGTAGGCCCCAACCCTGCCCAGGTGCAGCAAGGCATGGGCTGCAGGTGCCTGGGTCATTCCCGCACACTAACAACCTGTCACCTCTTCCTCTATTGAACCATAGACAGTCCAGGAGCATCGGAAGTACTATCAAGACAAGACGGGCATGGTGCCTCGAGTCGCCTCCTTTGTGCTGCCTGTGAGGGAGCCGGAACGGTACCCGCTCCCCACCGTCCTGTGAGTGACTGCCTCCTTCACCCACGCAGTCAACAAACGCACCCAGCCCAGGGGACACCTGCTCTCGGCCAGGCGTGCAAAGCTCACAGACTGAGAAATGAGTTGAGGATCTCACCCTAAAACATGCAGTGCAGGGAGTGATCGTGACAGAACAAGGGCTTGGCAGACTCGGGGGGATGCTGGTAGCCTGAATGGGTGAATCTGGAAGAGTGCTTTCCCAGCCAGATGCATTGGGAGTTTGGGAGAAAACTGCAATAGTTTAGCTTAGCGGGCCTGAATCTGCGGACTGCTGCCCTGCAGAGGCAGCCTGGCAGCTGCACTAGTCCAAACGTGGGTGCTGATGCAGCGAGCAGTGAGGAGCTGCTGCCCTCTGGTGGCCATAGAGGGCACTACACCGAGGAATCCCCACCCCGCCACCCTCCCAGCCCTGTCTACATTAGGAAAATGTTCTAAGGACTCTGTCCATCTAACAAAACAGAAAAGTTCCTTGCCTCCTGCCCCTCACTGCTTTTATCTAGGAGATCTCCTTTCTCCAGGGAAGGCCCATTCTGCCCTGAAAGATGACTTGGATACTGTGGTTTCTGCGCTGTCTCCTTCCGGAAGCGCAGGCAGGGGGACCACTGGTCCACACTAGGTGTCCTGGGGTTGGGGTAGCGTGGTGGCTGGTGCCTGGCCTGGGACATCAGTGGATAGAGCTTGGGATTTAGTTCCATGCCGACCACTGCCTGATTGCCTCAGAGTCCTGAGATTCACCATCATCCATACTGATAAAGCAGCATCTGTTTCCATAAGTTTAATGGTTTTTAAAGGAACAGACTTCACTGCTTCTAAAAGTTCCTTTCCACAAGACAGACAGCATCATTTTACACAAAAGGAACCTGAGGCTCAGTGGTCGCCTGGGAACTTGTGCTCTGTGGCCTCGCTGGTTGGAGGCAGAGCTTGGAAAGGAAGCAGCATCTCCCATCACCAACTCTGCGACTCAGGGGGCTCTCTCCAGGCTTGGGATGGCTCTAAGCCAGTCCATCCATGGAATAGGGTGGGACTCTTTTGGAGACAGGTATCCTCTTGAGACTGCTCTGGCCAGGATCCACCCCCAGTCCCCATCACTGTGGGGAGAGTGGGACACCCCAAATCTGTTCCTTCTCCAAATTCCCTGGCCACTTGCTTTGCTGCTGACAGTTTCACAACCGATGCAAAGGACCAACCAGGTGGTTGGGGAAAGAGGGTCAGTGACCGGCCTGGGGTGAGCCCCTCCTGTCCTAGAGTCCCCGAATCAGCACCATCATCGTCTTAGAACATGTGTTGTGTGTTCACTCCTCGTCCAGAGCTCTACATGCATTACCGCATTTCTTCCTCAAGTCAAAGCTAAGAGGGACATACCACCACTGGGCCATTCTTCGAGCAGGAGTTAGGGCCAGAGTCCATCCCAGGTCGGTCTGACACCTGAGGCCTCACTCTTAACCACTGTGCCGTTATATAAATACAGGTTATTACTGCCCCAAGTCCAGGGGGACTTATCAGGGTTAAACTGACGAGTAGCCAGCAGGCCAGCATGAGCTGGAGAGTGGGCAAGTGGGGCTGTGGGTGGGCATGTATCACCTTCCTTCCCTGGCACGCTGCATAACACCAGTCCCATCCTCACCCCTAGGCCTCCTCTGAGCCCGAAGAAGAAGTGGCACCTTTTAAGACTAGCTCCTGAGAACCTGAAGACCTACCAGACCTTCCCATCAGGGAAGAGGGTCTCTCCACAAGAGCGACAAAAGAGAGACTGCTACTTCGAGTTCAGAGCATGAGACCAGGTGCCTGATGCCTGAGATCCTGGGCCGTGACCAGCCCAGCTTGCTTGGAATAAAATCTTTAGCATGACCATCCTTCCCACCTCTCCTCTGGATCCCAAGGACACTCGGCCACAGTAGAAAATGCCCCTGAAGGTCACGCAGCTAAGGGCCTGAAGAGAGCTCAGCCCCAGGGACTCAAGCAAAGGAAAAGCAGTGTCCGGCTACCTGGCAGGTCCACCTACCTTCTCCCCGAGGTGGGGCAAGTAGAATTGAGGAACGTAGGGTTCCCAAGTCTTAGTGGCAGGTCACTAAGGTACAGAGACCTCCCACCTGATTCATTGGTATCAGCAAGGACGCCCAATTACCCCGATCTGAGAATGAAGGGGACGTGGCCCCAGCACAATTGTGCTGGGTGTGATTGGAAAGGAATTTTCATCGGAGCTCTGATTTGGCATTGTTTGGTCCACACAATCACTTGGGAGGGAGGTGTTATCTCCTCTTTACCAATAAGGACACTGAGGTTTGGAGCAGGTGAGAATGTTGCCCGAGCTCACCCAGCTGGGAAGTAACACAGCCAGAATTTGAATCCAGGTCTTTCTGACTCCCAAGTCCCGGTTTTCCCATGACCGCAGCCTGCCTGTGGTCCACGTGGAGACTGAGGGGCAGGCAGGACACAGACCTGAGGATCCTGAAGGCCCCTGTGGAGGGGTGAAGCCTGGGAGAAGCTGTGAGCAGCAGGCACCTCCTGCATTCTGCCCAGGCTGGCTTGGACGGGTGGCTGTGGCATCTACCCCTGAAGCTGTTTCTAGAAGAGGATGGGAGGGAATGACCGAGGACCAGGCCACTCTTCCAGAAATACCTATGTTTGGGGGCCCCAGGCCAGAAGTGGATGCTGGGCATGGGTGCTGAGGCCGCAGGCCTGGGGTGGTCTTTGAGGTCTGGAGGGTCTGCTCCCACCGGGCTGCTGCTTCTCACAGCCCAGGAGGCTTCTGCCTGCTGGGGCAGGGGCAGGACGTGGGTGAGAGCCCCTCAGTGGCAGGATTTGGGGTGGGGACCTCAGGCCAAGGTAGAGACCTTCTCCAACATTCCAGCACGTCTTGGATTTGGTCACGGGCACTCCATGAAGTAACAAGGCCCTTATTGCCCTTGAGTGGGCGAGTCAGGACCTAACGGCAAGGGGAACACAGCCAGGTTCAAGGACGCCTGGGGCTGAAACAGCCCCTCCTCTGTAGCCAGCGATAGACACCTCCCCCAGGACAGTATAAGTACAATAAACCCTATGAGGGGCTTCTTCTGTGCCTCCAAGTCCCCGATGAGCTGGGCCCCAAAGACTCTCTGTGGAGGCTGATTTCATTCCAGAGCTTGGCTGAATAGCAAAGCAAATAAACTCTGATTGCTGGTTCCACAATCAGGGCCAAGATGCCTTCTCCCTTGGAAGGGGAGTGGGGAGCCGGGCGCCGGCTGGAATGGCTGCTATGTGCAGCTCAGGGCTGCGAGGTGCTGGGGGTCGGGGGTTCCAACGAAGGGAGGGAAGGGCATGTACCTTTCTAGGGACCCTCATCCCATTTGGCCTGGTCCCCTGCTATGACATGGGTTGAGATTTGAACTATTCCCTCAAAACGATCGCCTCCACAGCCTGCTTAAACTGAAATGGGCAGTTCTAAATTAAAAGTATGTGTGTGCTCCTGCATTTCAAAAGTGATGATCTGATGGGCTAAGGAAAAGGGTCTTTATTTTATCTAATAAACAATATTCTAGAGGTGAGGGTGGGCCCAGGACAAAGTCATACTTGAAACCAGCTCCCTCCAGTGCTGGAGGGGGCTCGATTCCGGTGTTCTCCTTCGAGGCTGCCACGCCAGGTGTTTGCAGCCACATCAGCATCCCCAGAAGTGAATCCGAAAGGAGCTGAAAGAAAGAACTTTGTGACAAAGCAGAGACACCTGGTGCACAGCACAGAGGGAGCGTGGAGGGCCGAGGGGAGGCAGAGACATCGGCACGGAGGGACCCAGCGGCCCCGGGCTCCTGTCCTGGTGCTGGCTGAGGTCTAGCCCTTTGTTCTGCTTTCCTTGGTCTGTAAAAGCACCTTGAGCGGGCACCCTCCAAATCAGCATGCCTCTGAGACCAGTGGGCAGAGTCGCACCCAGGAGCAGGAGACACCAGCCCTCAGACACCAGCTCCCCCTGGCTCCTCCTCCGTGGCACGCCCTACTTCCAGGGGGCATGCGACTTCCGAAACCATCAGAACCCCGAAAAGACTTCATCATGGCCAGGGAGATCTAGAGGTGGCCAATCTTCTCAGGGACGTTTGGGCCACAGAAGACCCTTCAGCAACCCCCCCCCCCGACCCGCCCCCCGCTCAAAGAAATGGAATTGGGTGCTTCTCTCATTGTCTGTTTTCTTCTATGAGCTCCACCACCAGCATCTTCAGATCCTGCCTGCAAAGCCCCAACTCCCAGTGGGTTGCTGGAGGCGGGGGGGTTGTCCAGGAGCCCAGTGGGCCTCAGGAGAAGCACCGAGGTGTGCCAGCTGGCGCGGGGAATGCTCTGAGGTTGGAGGTGTGACGTCATTCTCAAAGCCTGGAATCCAGTCCCCACCTCTGCCTTTTAATACCCCAGGGTTACCTATTTCTCAAAAGCTCCAGTTTTGCTGATTCTGAAAGAATCTGCAAAGTCTCCTGGAAACTCATGACCTCCTTGGGAAGACAGATGTCCCATGGACTGAGGGGAAACTGGGGGGGCCCTTCCTGACCCCCTACTCCTCTGGGCAGTCCCGCCCCTCCAGAATGCCTTACTTCATGAAATCTGGAGACTTGGCCATTGCATGTTCAAACTCTGAGAAGGACAGCATGTTGTCATTGTCCAGATCCGACTCCCTCAGGACCTGGCCACGGAGCACAGAAGGTGGCTGAGTGGGACCTGGTGCCAGGCAGTGAGTTAAGGCAGGGGGTGGAGGGGGAGAGCCACATGCCAGGGGCTGCCAGATGCTAGGGCCTCTGCCACGTGCTTAACACTCGTCTCCTGGGTCCCCTGACCCCAGTGACCCCACAGAGATGAGGTTACATGCACCAAGGCTGGGGACCCTGCAGGCTGCCTCTCTCACTCTTTGGGGGCTCCAGCACCAGCCTGGCAGTGAGAGAACAAGAGTACCCCCAACCTGCCCCTCCAATCAGTAACACAGGGGGCCCAGGCAGGCCGGGAGGTGGTGGGGACTCCCTCAACAGTGCTCGTGGTTTCATCTTCCTTCTAGCCCCATCGAGACTGGAAACGCTGGAGGCTTGTCAAGTTCTGAAAGCCAAGGTGCAGGCCCTGACTTGAGTTTGCAGGGCCATCCTCATATCTGTCACTCCAGGACACCTGGGCGTTGTGTCGTGCTGTGACCGTGTGGGGAGGAGATGTTGAGATAGGTCCCTCTAAGGCTGAGCTGCTCTTGGCCAGCCACCGGCAGTCCCCACCATGTAGGGAGGCCCCTCGAGTGGGTGGGTCGGGCGCAGTGTTCTGGAGACCCTGGGCAGGTCTTGGAGGAAGGATGGAAAGTCAAAGGGCAGTTGCCTCCAGCTGTGTGCCCATTCCTCAGGGTACCCTGAGCTGCCTGTCCCCTTGGCAGCCCCCAGGGAATGTGTATACCAAAGGCCAATGTGTCGTCTGCCTCAGCCTGGCCCTGGGTCTCCTCCCAAGAGGGTGGCCTGACATCCAGGGGCTTTGGGTGGCAACATGGCCCCTATCCCCAGCCCCGGCCACCAGCTCCTAGCCCCCAGCACACACATGGTGCATGAGGTCCACCAGCAGGTCATCAGACGTGTCGTCACTGTTGAGCAGCCGTAGGATGATCCTCTGCAGGTCCTCCTCATCAATGAAGCCGTTCTCATTAAAATCTGCAAAGACGCCAGGCCTGCATTAGAGGGAGCTGGGGGCTGAACGGGAAGAGGCCTTGAGGAGTTCTGGGGAACCCGGGACCAGCCAGGACCCCACAGATGCCCATCAGCCTCTGGGAGACCCCCCAGAGCCCAACTCTCCCAGGCGGGTCTAGAACCTGAGATAACCCAGGGAGACCTGGGCAGGCCTAAGAGGCAAGCACTGCAGCACCAGAGCCGGCTGCAGACACATGTGCTGAATAACCCGTCAGAAATACCAATGGCAGTAGGTACTGAGCGTGTGGGTACTACATGCTCAGACCTCTCGCGAGAGCTTTAAGGCATTGAATCTTCCCAATCAACCTTTATTAGTCTTTTACCAGAAAGAAACTGAGGCACAGAGAGTTATGTGGTTGTCTGCAGCCCCAGGAGGTGGAAGGGGAGATTCCAGCCCAGCCAGGTTGACCTCCGAGCCCCACATCCACCCCCGTGCTCTGCAACTCTTAACTCACAACCCAGAAGCCAGGGTGTCTTTTGGTGGCTGGGAGCCAGGCAGTGTGGTGCAGAGGGCGGCCTGGATCTGGAGTCGGAAGGCCTGGGGGCCAGTCCCTGCTTCTGTCCCAATGCAGTAGCTGTGTGATCTGGGCATGTGCCCTCATCTCTGCAGCGAAGGGGGGACCATGGTCCTTGTCATCTGTCCAGAGTGGGGCTGGCCACATTGACCCTGACAGTGCCCTCAAAGGGTAACAGAGACAAGAGGCAACATTCCCTCCAACCCCGTGCAGCCTCCTTCATGAAGTGGAGTCCAGAAATGGGCAAAAATGGGCACCATTTCTTCATCCAAGGAAAGCCACAGCTGTCGGAAAAAGGGTAAAGGACAGGGAGCCTGCAGATCATGGCGGGCTCCACACACTTCACATCCCCCCCAAGACAGCCCAGGGTGCTGCCGTGGCCCAGGTGTGCACAGAGGGTTCCAGCCACAGGGAGCCCTGGGACTCGGGTGGGCGGTAGTGGGGGTGGCACTGGGATGTGGACTTCTGGGGGCCGTGCTGGCTCGTGCATGCCAGCTGCTCCTTCCTCCACTGTGGCCACAGCCCGGGGCCCCTGCCTTCCAGGACAGTGCTCGGAAGTGCCCACCCACGGCCCACCAGTTGGGGACTGCTGCTCGGGGACTGGCCAGGCCTTGGTCCTCCTTTTAGGGCCAGAAAACATGGTCATTACATAAACCTCCTGAGCACTGGACAGCCAGGTCCACCTTGAGGGGCGTCCTTTGTCCCTTCGGGGCCACCTAAACGGGTCTTCTCAACGGGTTTCTGAAGACCATGACCTGGAGGGATGGCAGGTGGAGGAGGCGCTGGGCCACCAGCGGGCAGAGACCGAGCCTCCTGGGGCAGCAGAGAAGGAGCCACCCTAAGGTACTTGGCAGGAGTGACTGGCACAGCGTGAAGGGAGCAGAGGCTTCGGGGAGGGCCTGGGAGGAGAAGCATCCGGGTTAAGCCTGGAAGGTGGGCAGAGTTTCGAAGTCCCTGAACGGCAGGAGAGGTGACTCTCAGGCATCCTGAGCACTGCTCCCCTCAAGTACCCAGCACGGTCTCCCCAGCCCCTCACTGGCCCGGCTGTGGTGGGGAGGGGGCGGGACGATAAACACAGCTGCCTGCGTGAGCTATAATAATCACCACCACAACGAGCACAGATGTTTTTGCTGCGGCCGTGCCCTGGTCTAAGCACTTTAAAGTTCACTGCATTTACTCCCCATCCTTCGGAGATGAAGAAACTGAGGCACACACAGATTAAATAACCATACTTACCTCCTTAATCTCGTTTCACCTCTTCGCAACCTTTAAATATCCCTATAGGTGAATGAATCCCAAATGCATGTCTCCACCTTGGGCTCCTCCCGGGACTCCTGGTTCACATAAGCACCTGCCTTCCTGCTCTCATATTCTATGTGTCCAAGCTCAGGCTCCTCATGCTGCCCTCCCCGGCCCCTACCCCCAGACCTGCTGCACTCACAGCTGCCCACTTCCCGGGAAGTGGGCAGCTCCACCTCCCACCGCTCAGGCCAACCTGGAGTCATCCTTCTCTCTGTCTCTCTCTCTTGCATCCCACAGGCGATGGTTTGGCAAATCCTCCCAGCTCCCCCCACTTCCCATGCACTGCCCCCCGCAGCTCGGCCACCACTGCCTCTCTCCAGCTCACCCTGACAGCCTGTTGCTGAGCTTCCCTCTTCTCTCTCTGCCCCCTGAAGGCTATTCCCAGCACAGCAGCCCGGATGGTCTGTTGATGGTCATTCCTTCCTCATTGTCCTCATGAGCCCGCTTGCAGCCCGGTCTCACCCAGAGCAGAGCCCAGGTCCCGATCCCCAAGTCAGCTCACCCTCACTCTGCCTCGTGGCTCAATCAAGCCAGGCACACTCCTGCCTCAGTGCCTTTGCACGGAGGCTCCCCCTCCTCGGGACACTCTCACCCAGGTTTTTCTTCAAGTGCCAGCTCCTCCCAGGGCGCCACCCAGCCCCTGTGCAGACATACGCTTTCTGTGTCTTCCCGGATTTGTCCTTCTCCCAGCACAGAATACTCCCCAACACACTGTGTGTCATTAGCTCGTTTATTGCCCTCCACTCGAATATAAGTTCCACAAGGGCAGACATCTTTGCTTTTTTGCTCACTGATGTCTCCCTAGTTCCCAGTCAACAGTGCCTGCGACACAGTAGATGCCCAATGACTATTGTTGAATAAATAATGAATGAACTACCCACGGTAACCATTGGTATGTGATGGAGAAGGACTAAGCCCAGGCAGTCTCACTTAATGGGAAGTCTATGGTCTTAACCACCCCAACTGCCTTTATTGCAATAAAGCACCAGTCTTTCGCGGGCAGAGGATCACCCAAAACAATCACTACATTTGCCAGCCTCCCTTGCTGCGAGATGTGGCCATATGACTATGTTCTGGCCAATGAAATGTAAGCAGAAGAGGCACAGACAACTTCTGGGACCATCTATAATAAAGAGAAGGTGTGGTCCTCTGGGATAATGAGGTGACCTTGGGAACAAAGGATAAAGCGACAAGATAGGGGGACCTGGGATCCCCGACGCTGAGAGCTTTAGAACCACTGTGGGTAACTATCTCTTGACTTCTACATATTAGATAAATAAATATATACCTTCCAGCAATCTTGGATGCTATCTCGCTTAAGCCACTGTTACCTGTGGTATACTGTCAATGGCCACCAAATGGCCAATTCATTATCTGAGTCTAACTCATTATGAGTCTCAGTTTCCTCATCTGTAAAATGGGAGTCATAGCAGTACCTCCACTGAGTTGCTGTGGAGATTAAATAAGAAAATACATGGACATCACCTGGAATATAGAAGACAGTCAATATAGAAGATGCTTATTAGATATAAATAATAAGCATATTGGTTATATCTAATAAGCATCTTCTATACTAAGATATCTTGGTATATACAGTTATGCTCAATACTCAGTAACTATACAACGCTATGACTTAGTGTAGTTACATCTTCTATATTAAGAGGCTCAATTCTACGTCACTTGATGGTTGCTAAACGCTAAAAATGCAAGTCGAAGAGACTGTATAAACCCACCATGAAGGGAACAAACGAGAGCTATTGGTTTCTCCAGTTTCTATACTTGTTCCTACTAGAGAAACTGAGGCCCAGGTTTGCTGATGTCACCGGGTCCTTTGGTGGCAGAGCCAAGACTCGTGTGTGTTCCCCACGGCAGGATATGGGTGTGGAAGCTGTAAGCTGCCCCTCACGCCCACAGCAGTGCCTCTCCCCGGCTGAATGCTTGTCAGTGCCGGGACTGGAGTCTCTCTCCCTGCACCTCCACGGGAAATGGCTCCGTCCAGGTGAAGGGGGTGAAGGGACCAGCCCCGGGGCCTGGAGACGGTGGACAGCCGCAGCGACGCCGCACTGCCGCTGGGAACCTCTGCAGCCTCTCTCAGAGACCCTGCAGTGTGCCCAGGTGGCCTGCTGGCCCAGCTCCTGTATGCAGAGACTGCAGCAAATGACATGGCTTGGGCCCCAAGCCATCTGGAAACAGAATAATTTGCTAGAGTAAATGTAGTCCTAGACAGCTCCCCTCCTTTAGGGATGGCAAGGGGAGAGCAGCCTGGGATGGGCTGGGGGCTGGGAGCTCCGGGAGGCTGACCACCCCAGGCGGCCTCTGCAGCCTCAGCCCACTTGGGAGGGCCTGGAGCCTTCCTCTTGCTGTCTCCCAACAATGCTAGGAGGGGCTCGGAGGGCTGGTGGAGTCAGGGCTCAGCCTCCAGGTCCCCCCGAAAGAATCTTACCATCATCACGCAAAGTCTCTGTCATTCTTACTCCTTCCAGTTTCTCCAGGACTTTTACAAAAATCAACCTGTTTGGTGAAGGGAGGGCAGGCTCCTTTCCCCGTGACTTCCTTGAGAACTGAGATTTCTTCGCCTCTCCCCAGCCAGCAGCACCTGCTGTAGCATCAGGTCCCGGGAAGAAGGTATGGGGAGATCTGCCCCAGGTGCTCTGGTACCTGCCTGGGGATAATTCCTATCTGGTGGAGGCTGTGCTGATGAGAGCAGGAAGACATTGCTGGGATGGTGGTCTTCCACAGGTGGAAACTTTTTCCAGAGGTACAGAGAGAGGAGATTGATTGGCTGGAGACCAGAGTGTCTGTCAAATCACGACCTGGAGCCCAGTAGGTAAGCCCCAGGGAGGTGTGGCTGTCCCTGCTGGATTCTCCTTCCTCTTTTTTTTTTTTAGACAGTCTTACTCTGTCGCCCAGGCTGGAGTGCAGTGGCACAATCTCGGCTCACTGCAACCTCCACCTCCCAAGTTCCAGTGATTCTCCTACCTCAGCCTCCTGTATAGCTGGGACTACAGGTACCTGTCACCATACCCAGCTAACCTTTGTATTTTTAGTAGAGTTGGAGGTTCACCATGTTGGCCAGGCTGGTCTCGAATTCCTGACCTCAGGTGATCCACCTGCCTCAGCCTCCCAAAATGCTGGGATTACCTGTATGAGCCGCCACGCCCAGCCAGCCCCTGCTGGATTCTTGACCAAAAGCCATTCTCTTGTCTTTCTTACTAACATAACTGCAGTTTCTTTCCAGGATGACACCCAGCTTAAAATGCGTAGCTGGATGTTTTATGTCTCCTTTGAGCTATGGGTAGCCAGGTGGCATAGTTCTGAAGTTCTGGTCAATGAAATACAAACCAAAAATGCTGGGTGGGGCTTCCAAGGAAGCTTGTGAAAGAGAAGTGGACTTATCTGCACCTTGGACGCACTTTTGTCTGGATCCCTCCTCTTATCACCTTTTCTTCCCTCCTGAATTGAAGATGAGATGTCTGTGGGTGCAGAAGCCATTTTGCAACTATGAGGACAATGGTCCCCAACTGTTGGCTGAATAGGAAGCTGGAAGGAGCCTGGGCCTTCAGTTACTTCCTGAGGCCATTGCTCCAGATGTGCACTGCCTGACCCTAGACTTTGTTTCTTCTTTCTTTTTTGAGACAGAGTCTTGCTCTGTCACCCAAGCTGAAGTGCAGTGGCATGATCTTGGCTCACTGCAATGTCCACCTCCCAGGTTCAAGTGATTCTTCGGCCTCAGCTTTCCGAGTTGCTGGGACTACAGGTGCCTGCCACCATGCCCGGCTAATTTTTTGTATTTCTAGTAAAGACAGGGTTTCACCATGTTAGCAGGATGGTCTCAATCTCCTGACCTACTGATCCCCCGCCTTGGCCTCCCAAAGTTTTTTCTTTTTTTTAAATACCATGGCCACTGCTCCACATCACTGAATACAACCCTAACTCCTGCAGCCGTTTAGACCAACAGCTCTCACAGTCCGCTGCTCATTAGAGCCATCCAGGGAGCTTCCAAAAAGCCCAAGGACCAGGACACACCCAATACCATTCCAGCAAGTCCCTGGAGCTGGGGCCCAAGCATCTGTATTTAAAAAAAAAAAAAAAAAAAAAAACTCTCAGGTAATTCAATGTACAGCCAAGTGTGAGAAGCAGTGGGTTAGAGCAGTACTTCTTAGACATTAAAGCGCAGAGGAATCTGCTGGGGTTCTTGCTAAAATGCAGATTTGAATTCAATGGGTGGGGCGGGGTGGGGCCTGGGCCTCTGCATTTCTGATAAGCTTCCTGGCAGTGCCGATGCTGCTGGTCCGTGGGCACCCCCCGGGCCCCCCCTCCCCACCAAGGGCCACAGCACTGAGTTCCGCCTTTGGGCTTCTGCTGAGAATCATCACCATGAGGACTACCACACCTGCCTTCTCCTTTCCCTTTCTGCCTTCTTTCCGCTTTTTTATGATCCCTCTTCATCCTTCACGGTGACCCACCCCCTCCTCAACTTACGACGCCGACTCAGGATCCGCGCATCCCCTCTCGGATCCTGCTGACAGCTCTGTCAAGAAGGCTTCTGAGCCCAGAGAGAATTCAGGTTTGTCTGAGTCTGTCTGATGAGGCCTGGGAGTTGACGAGTCCCTGGGCAGCATTTGCACAGCTGATTTGCATGACGTCTTTGAGCTTTTTGTGTTTGTGCTTAGGCCGGAGGAAGGAACGTGCATGCTCGAGGAGCCTAGAGAGAGTGCATGGAGGAAGACACAAAGACACTGTGGAGGATATTGTGGTGTCTGGTCCTTGATCTGCCCGGAGGCTCCCAGTCCGGCCTCTTGGGACTGTGGGCATTCTCCCTGAGTCGGAGCTGAACACGATTTAGCTTGTGCCTTGAAGCCCAAAGAGAACCTGCTGCTCACCTCGCTCCTGAAGGGTTTGAGTGTTTTTGATGCTTTTGTTTGTTTAGCTCAGGAAACCGTGGAAAGTCAGGGGAGGTAGGCATCTTTTGCAGCCTCTGCCCAGCCTACACGATACCATCTCCAGTGGGCCTCCCCACCCCACCTCCCCACCCCAGTGGCAGGCCTCTGGAGCCATGCTTATTTCTCAACTCTGCTTCTTTTTGGCTGCAGGTGATTGGGCAAGGCTGGTCACCTGTCCCAGGGGCAGCTAGATCATTGGCTCAGTGAGAAAAAAAGGGAGAAACAGATGCTTGTGGCTACTCAGTCAGAGTGAAGCCTGCAGGCCATGTAGGGGCCGGGCAGTCATCTTTGACCTGTGGGCACAGAGGCATAGCAGATCTGCAGAAGGAGAAAGAAAGTCCACAGGGAGAGGCAGAGATGAGAGACGAGGCAGCCATGGAGAGGAGACCGCAGCTGCCTGGCTTCCTGACCCCCATCCAGCTGTGCCCGAGGGCCCCGAGAGGCCTGCCTCACTTCCACCGTGGGTTCCATATTGCTCTTCTTGGCGGATGAACTCTAGTGACCTCTCCCAAGAGCCACACGTCTTGGTGCTCAGGCTTTGGTATAATCCCCAGCCTCCTTGAGTGTGGGTGGGAACTGTGACTTGCTTGCAACTGATGGAACTTGGCAGAAGTGATGGGCTGTCACTTCCGCCATCACGCTATGTTTTTAACTCCATCTTGCCAGTGGGGGACTCAAGAGTATCTCCCCCTGACTGTCTTTGAAGAAGCAAGTGACCATGTCGAGGGGCCCGTGTGGCCAGGAACTGACAGCAGCCTCTGCCTGAGAGCCAGCAAGAAGTTAGGGCCCTAAGTCCTGCAGACAAAGGAAGGAAATTCTGCCAACAACGTAAACAAGCTCATGAGCAGACTCCCCAAGTCAAGCACCCTCCAGATGAGAAGGCAGCTTGCAAAAGCTGAAGAGGACCCAACTAAGCCACAGAAACGGTGAGGTTACTAATGTGTGTCATCTAAACCCTCTAAGCTTGTGGTATTTTCTTAGACAATGGCAAACTCATCTACTGCTGGGTCTTATCCGTTGCTTTTACACAGGTAAGTTTCTGTGGTTTGCAACCTAAAGACTCTTGGCTAAGACAGGAACACCAAGCCTGGGCTGGCATTCTCCCAGCGGAGCAAGCCCGGCCAGAGGAGCAGTGATGGGGGCTTGAGCCAGCACAAGGCCTGACTGAGAGGAGCAGCGGCTAGAGGGCTCCAATTCCCTGGAAGCATCAGGAACTCCCTGGAGACTCCCAGAAATACTTGGGGTAAGGAAGGAGGAAGGCCGGTGTGGACAGGTGGGGCCTACGAAGCCGATAGAATTTGGGTATGTGGTTTTATTTCTACATGTCCTGCTTGGACTTCACTGTAAATCTGTGTCTTATCAAATGTAGGACATTTGAGGCCATTTTGTCTTCAAATATCTTTTCTGCCCTGTTCACTCTCTCCTCCTTCTCGGACTCCAGTGGATACATGTTAGACCTTTCTATTGTCTTGCTTGTCTCTGAGGCTCTGTTCTCCTTTCCCTTGAATAGTTTTTCTCCTGTTCTTCAGATGAGATTATTTCCATTGATCTGTCTTCAAGTTTCCTGACTCCTCTGTTATCTCAATTCTCCCGTTAAGCTCATCCAGTGAATTTTTGTTTCGGATATTTTATTTTTCAGTTCTATATTTTCTTTGTGATTCTTTCTCATAGTTTCTGCTTCTCTGCTGAGATTTCCTATCTCTTCATTTGTTAGGAGCAGTTTTTACCTCCTTGGGCATGATTATTGTGATGATTATTGGTATGTGTCAAGCTGACGGCTAAGGATGCCCAGATAGCTGGCAACAAATTCTTTATGGGTGTCTCTGTGAGGGTGTTTCTGGAAGAGATTAGCATTTGAATCAGTAGACTGGGTAAAGAAGATCTGCCCTCACCAATTGGACATCGTTCAATCCATGGAGGGCCCAAGAGAACGAAAAGGTAGAGGAAGGATGAATTGGTACTCTCTGAGCTGAGACATCCATCTTCTCCCATCCACAGGCTTTGATGCTCCTGGTTCTTGGACCCTCAGAATGAATTACGCCACCACCTTTCCTAGTTTTCCAGCTGCAGACAGTAGATCATGGGACTCCTCAGCCTCCATAATCACATGAGCCAGTTCCTAGAATAAATCTCTCTCTCTCTTTCTACATATACATGTAGAGATATGTGTGTGTGTGTGTGTGTATACACACACATATAGACACACATACACACACTCATATATATATACACACATATAAACAGCCTGTTGGTTCTGTTTCTCTGCAGAATCCTGACTAATCCAGTTATAGTAGCTGTTTTTAAATCCTTATTAGCTAATTCCAACATCTGGGTCATGTCAGTCAGTCTCCATTCTTGAGAATTCATCCGTTTAAAAACACGTTTTTGTATACTGTGTACAATTTTGAATGGCTGCTTGGACATAATAAATGTTTTGTTGTAGAGACTCTGTATTCCCCAGAGAATGCTGACTTTTCGGTTTTAGCAGGCAACTGGTATGGACTCAAAGTGCAAACCCTGTGACTCACAGACCTGGTTAAAACGTGGCGGCAGCTCAAATCTCAATTTAGCTCTTTTATCCTTAGCTGAGCTGCTTTGAGTTTGCCCTCATGTATGTGGTTTAGAGGTCGGATAGCGATATGGGCATAATTTATACGCAAAATTTGGACTCCCTTTCTCTTTCATAGGGTCTCCCTCACTTTGCAGGGGCTGTGTGTGCCCCAAACTCTCTGGCTCTTCAAGTCAGAAAGAGTCCAGTGTTTCCACTCACTGAAGCCTATCTTCTGGCTAAAAAAAGTTAAAAATAAAAAAGGTGGCTGATGGAAAACCCATCGGCCATCATTTCCTTCTTCCAGGCATCAGATCTCTAGAACGCATCTTGCTTTTGGAAGCTTTCCAATGCCATCGGCTGGTTGCTTTTTCTATTTAGTTTAGAGTTTTATAGTTGCTCTCTGCAGGAGTGACAGTATGATAGGCGTTTACTCAGCCATTCTCAGGAGGGGACTCTGATTTCTTGTGTGCTTATTGAATGCTGAACCTGAGGATGTAACGGGATATAAAATTATCACTAAGTCCTTTTTACAGATGACAAAGCTGAGGCCTCATAGGTCCACCTGGCCGAAACGTCTTCTACTGTCCTCTATCCCCATCCACTGGGGTGAGTTAGAAATGAGCTGGAGTCCGCCATTGTGGAGACCAGGGAAGAGCTGGCAGGAAAGGAAGGCAGGTGAGATGCAAATGAGTAAGTCTAAATGTTCAAGCCCTTTGAGGCCAAAGAGTGATCAGGATGCACTAAAGCCTTGCACCTGGTTTGTTTGAAGCCTTCTTGAGACTTCTTTCTTTCCTTTTGATTCCTTTTGAGAATTCCCTTGCATCCCAGCTGTGCTGCGCGGACATTTGCCTGGTGAAGAGCAGGACATCAGCAGAGCCTTTTGACGACCCAGGACAGAGTCAGAGACCAGAATATGTCAAAGGACCTCAGAGATTATCTCTCCCTATCCCCTCATTTTACAGATGAGAAAACTGAGCCCCAGAAAGGTGAAATGATTTGTCCAAGATTGTCCAAATTTTGTTAACTTCTCATCCAGTGCTCCTTCTGCCAAATAGACATAAATCCTTTACATGCAATGTGGTCCTCTCGCGCGCGCGCCTGCCCACACACCACGCACTACCACCAATTAATGCCAATGACCCCACTGCCCTCTGACGACACGGAGGGGAGTCTATCCATTGATGCTGTCTTTCTCAATCATTCTTTTTACTCCACGGTACGTGCAAAACACGACACATACCCATAGATACCCAAGCAAAGCCCAGCTTACGCCATCCATCAATGAACTGATGATGGAGTTGGTATGGTATGTTCTCTCTGGCCCTTCCACCCCTCACCCCTCAGTCCCCCACAGCACCTACCGTAGATGCGAAAGGCGTACTCAATCTTCAGGCTGGGGCAGGCCTGCTCACTGAACACGGATGCCATGCCCAGCACATCCTCAAAGGAGAACATGCCGTTGTGGGAGAATACTCTGCAGATACGGTCTCTGAAAGGGTTGACCTGTGGGCAAAGGGAGGAGGAGGGAGGAGGTCTATCAGGGTCAGGGTTGTGTCACCCTGGGCCTCTCTCATCTGTCACAAACACTGTGTCCTGGGTTTCAGGTGAAAATGACAGCCACAACCTAAATATCGGAGTAGATAGTAGCTCACTGAGCCAGGCCCTGGGCATGATGGGGTGCCGGTGATGACTCTTGCAGATGGATATGTGACGTCACAAGATTCCTGCAAGGATGCCACCATTGAAGATAATGCTTATAATGCAAACGCAAATGAACAAAAGCATATCAGAGCTGAAATCTCTCCTACGCTAAATATGAGTCCTGCTCTATGGAGTAGAAACCATGAGAATCCAGGCAGACATAACAAGAAGACCCTGCATCAATTTTCTCTCTCTATGCTCAGGCAGATACAAGGCAAGTCAACAGGCTCACTGCCTAAGCGCACAGCCAGCCAGGGAATGAGACGCCAAGCTTCCTTCCCCTGCGGACCTCCCCTTGTCTTTGCTGGTAGTGATGGAGGGAGGTGGTTGCCAGGACACCAATACACTCCTTAGATCCATGTCACACGACTCATCATACACACACACACACACACACACACACACACCCCTCATGTCTTATAGAGACTGAAAACAGGGCAGTTGATGTGGTAGCTGCTGGTAGCAAGAATATTACCTACTACACAACATGTGAACATGCTGGAAAGTGCAGAGAAAATATTGCCAAAGATACAGAGAAATAAGTATTCAAACAAGTTTTATACTGGGAAAGCTTTGCAAAATAGTTAAATTGAAGTATGTATTTTCTAATGTGGTTTTCTTAGATTCCGTGTATGAAAAACCACATTTCTTTGAGCCACTGAAGGAAAAAGAGATATGGACTGAATAGTAAATGAATGTCTTCAACGAAAACGCCATGGATGGGGAAAAGTGAAGGTATCTTGGGCATGAGGGGTGGCTGCTCCCTGAGGGAAAAGTATTCTGGGGTGAGGCTGCAGGATGGCAACACATGCCAAAGACCTCCCTGAAGAATTTCCTGCAGGCCTGCCGTCAGGAAGGTAAGCCCAGAAATACCTAAGTACAGCAGAATGCATTGAAATGGTTCTCTTAAAATAAATAAATAAATAAATAAATAAATAAATAAAAAGTTAAAATATAGTAAAACTTGGCCAGGTTCGGTGGCTCACACCTATAATCCCAGCGCTTTGGGAAGCCGAGGCAGGTGGATCACCTGAGGTCAGGAGTTCGAGACCAGTCTGGCCAACATGGAGAAACCCCGTCTCTACTAAAAATACCAAAAAAATCAGCTGGGTGTGGTGGTGCATGCCTGTAATCCCAACGACTCAGGAGGCTAAGGCAGAATTGCTTAAACCCAGGTGACAGAGGCTGCAGTGAGCTGAGATCGTGCTATTGCAGTCCAGCCTGGGCAAAAATACAAAAACTCCATCTCAAAAAAAAAAAAAAAAAATATATATATATATATATATATATGGTAAATATATAAGTTTTACTATATATACATATACACATATTTGCGTATATATAGTAATATGTATGTACATATATATATATAGTAAAACTTATAAAAATATACACACACACAAAATGATTTGTAATCAGAAGGGAAGTGAGTATGAAAATCTGAACTGCATGGAAGTTTACTGGTTAGCTCCTGGAAGAGTTCTTAAAAGAGCTATCAAACTTAAAGATGAGTTATATGTTTTCCTGGCACAAAAAGACAAGTGTTCTGAATTTGCTGACCTTTCCATGATGACAAGTAGCTGTTGGCAGTGTGTCACCTAGCAAATATCCACCAAAAAATAAATTCAATTTCCTTTGACTCTTCAAGGTAAGGGTGACTCATTTTAACACTATTGCTTTTCTAAAGAAACTCATGCTTCGAAGAGAATATTTTTTAAATGGGATTTTTGAGGTTAAAAACGTGTTATCACCTCTAGAAATGCTTATATTACATACCTGGAAATATAGAAACAGACTCTTCTGACCTGTTTGGAAATTCTCCAGATAAAGAATGTCTGTGGGTTTTGAATCCATTGTTAAAAACATAAAAATGTAACACTTTCCACTTAGTGTAAGAGCCACTAACTGACATCGGGGAGGCAGACAATTACCAGTTTAATTTCCATCGAAAGCCTTAATTGGTGAGTGGGGTTGAAACTGAGTGCTATGATTTAAGACATGCAGCCCATGATACATTTCCTCTCTTTGGATCAGTTATGACAGCTATTAAAAAGAAACTGAACCAGAACAAGACCTCTGAATGTCTCTAGCTCAATCTAAAAGCAAGATTTCAAAGAATAATGAAGCATATCCAACCACATTGCTTTCCCTTACACATTGCTTTTCTTACAGTATTATTAGTTACATTCAAACAATAGTGCAAGGAAGAACTCTTACTGTATCTATTAAAGGGAAAAATTGTTTGTTAAATATGTAGTTTTTAGGTTGTCCTTAAAATTTTTTTATTTTGCTATTATATCAGATCAATATAGTAGAAAATGTATACAGTTTATACATGAATATATACGATGAGTTCATGTCTCATTTTTTCACGTTATTGCTGGGGATGCGTGATTTAAAATGACTGGAGATTTGTGATCGAGGCCAACTGCTCATCTCACGGATGTGGAAATGAGACCTGGGGAAGGGAAGAGACTCAGCCAGCAAGTGGGAGAGCTGGCCTGAGACCAGGACTCCCTGCTCTGTTTCCACTAAGGTGCCTAGTGTCAAACAAACATCAAAGACCAAGCACAGTGGCTCACACTTGTAATCCCAGCACTTTGGGAGATCAAGACCGACGAATCACCTGAGTTCAGGAGTTCGAGACCAGCCTGGCTAACATCACAAAACCCCATCTATACTGAAAATACAAAAATAAGCTGGGTGTGGTGGCATGTGCCTGCAGTCCTAGCTACTTGGGAGGCTGAGGCAGGAGCATGGCTTGAACCCGGGAGGCAGATGTTGCAGTGAACTGAGATCATACCATTGCACTCTAGCCTGTGTGACAGAGCAAGACTCCGTCTCTGTCTCTCTCTCTCTCTCTCCCTTTGCCATAAAGTGCAAAAACAGAATCTAGACTGAAGTTAAAGACATGGCTCATGGCCTAAGAGAACTCAGTGGCCAGCTAGAAATGACTCTGTGACTCTCACTATGAAAGTGAGAGGCATAGGAGAAGGCCATGGGACCAAAGGCAGCAGGAGGGAGAAGTCCAGAGGAGAAGATGGAGCTGACATGGAGCCATCGGGCTTACGAAGCGGGGAGGAATCTGAATATGAAGCAGGGGACACTGTCCCTGAGAGGATGGCAGGGCAGATGTCAGGCCGCAGGGCCAGGGCCGAGCTCACCAGAGCTGTGTTTGGGTCCTGGGGGGCCAGGAGTGGTGTCTGTGAGGCCTGGCAGGCACCTGCCAGGAGAGTGTCCCAGGACTGCCTGTTCCAACAAGGTGCAGCTTCCCTCTCCCCCAGGGTCCCTGTCTCAAGGGATAGCCCAGGGTACAAGCCCCCCTGCAACAGAGTGGCTCCAGTCAAAGGGGCACTGATGGTGCTGCGGGAGAGTTTCTAAGGTCCCTGGTGGTGCAGCCTAGTGCCCTTCCCTGCTCTCCATCCTGAGCTAAAGGCCAGCTCGGCTGATGTCCTCAGGTCTGGTTCAGCCTAGCCCCAGGCAGACGGAACGAGAAGGGGAAGCTGAAAGAGCAGGCTTCATGAGTGATCACAGGTCCAGTTTACTGGATTCCAGATTTTTGATGCTGTAACTTTAACAATCTGAAAGCGGAACCAATGAATTTGGGGACCTACCCAGAGAGTTATAGTCTGTATTAAATTTCACACTCATTCAGAAGTCTTCAATCCTCCCAAGGAGGAAGGAAGTGACAGTTGACAAAGCAATGCTTCCATTTCAGGAATAACACATCCACTAGTTTGAGGGCGTTTTGAACCAAGGGAAGATAAACATGTCACCATTGCAATTGACACAGGTAACTCAGTACTATGATCTCCATCTAAGCGTGATGAAACTAAAGAAGATGAAAATAAACCCAAATGCTGGGAGTATTTTTGGAAATAGAAACTACAGTTTATCGACAATAAAAAGATTGCAATCCCTGCCAAAAAAAACAAAAGCTTGCTTTATTTTTTTTAATTATTTATTTATTTATTTTACTTTAGGTTCTGGGGTCCATGTGGAGGTCATACATGGATGTTGCACAGGTGCATACATAACCAGGTGGTTTGCTGTCTCTGTTCCCCCTTCATCTATATCTGACATTTCTCCCCAAGTTTTCCCTCCTCACTGTCCCTCCCCTAGCCCTCCCCCACTACCCCCATTGTGTGATGCTCCTCTCCCTGAGTCCACGTGTTCTCATTGTGCAGCACCCGCCTATGAGTGAGAACATGCAGTGCTTGGCTTTCTGTTCTTGGGTCACTTTGCTGAGAATGATGGTTTCCAGATTCATCCAAGTCCCTACAAAGGACACGAACTCATCGTTTTTTTATGGCTGCATAATATTCCATAGTGTATATGTGCCATATTTTCTTTGTCCAGTCTATCATCGATGGGCATTTGGGTTGGTTCCACGTCTTTGCTATTGTACATAGGGCTGCAGTGAACATACGTGTGCATGTGTCTTTAAAACAGAAGGATTTATAGTCCTTTGCGTATATACCCATAATGGGATTGCTGGGTCAAATGCAATTTCTATTTCTAGATCCTTGAGAAATCGCCACACTGTCTTCCACAATGGTTGAACTAATTTACAGTCCCTCCAACAGTGTAAGAGTGTTTCTGTTTCTCCACATCCTCTCCAGCATCTGTTGTCTCCAGATTTTTTAATGATCACCGTTCTAACTGGTGTGAGACGATACCTCAGTGTGGTTGTGATTTGCATTTCTCTAATGACCAGTGATGATGAGCATTTTTTCATATGTTTGTTGGCCTCATATACGTCTTCTTTTGAAAAGTATCTGTTCATATCCTTCGCCCACTTTTGAATGGGTTTGTTTGTTTTTTTCTTGTAAATCTGTTTTAGTTCTTTGTAGATTCTGGATATTAGCCCTTTGTCAGATGGGTAGATTGCAAAAATTTTTTCCCATTCCATGGGTTGCTGGTTCACGCTAATGATTGCTTCTTTTGCTGTGCAGAAGCTCTGAAGTTTAATTAGATCCCATTTGCCTATCATGGCTTTTGTTGTCATTGCTTTTGGTGTTTTAGTCATGAAGTCCTTGCCTATGCCTATGTCCTGGATGGTTTTGCCTACGTTTTCTTCTAGAGTTTTTATGGTGTTAGGTTTATGTTTAAATCTTTAATCCATCTGGAGTTAATTTTAGTGTAAGGTGTCAGGAAGGGGTCCAGTTTCTCCTTTCTGCACATTCTAGCCAGTTTTCCCAACACAATTTATTAAACATGGAGTACTTTCCCCATTGCTTGTTTTTGTCAGGTTTGTCCAAGATCAGATGGTTGTAGATGTATGGTGTTGCTTTCAAGGCCTCTGTTCTGTTCCATTGGTCTATGTCTCTGTTTTGGTACCAGTACTATACTGTTTTGATTACTGTTGCTTTATAGTATAGTTTGAAGTCCAGCAGTGTGATGCTTTGGCTTTGTTTGTTTGTTTGTTTTTGCTTAGGATTGTCTTGGTTATGCTGGCTCTCTTGTGGTTCCATATAAAGTTTAAAGTGGTTTTTTCCAGTTCTGTGAAGAAGGTCATTGGTAGCTTGATGGGGATAGTGTCAAATCTATAAATTACTTTGGGCAGTATGGCCATATTCACGATATTGATTCTTCCTAACCATTAGCATGGAATGTTTTTCCATCTGTTTGTGTCCTCTGTTATTTCGTTTGTAGTTCTCCTTGAAGAGGTCCTTTACATTCTTTGTTAGTTGTATTCCTAGGTATTTTATTCTCTTTGTAGCAATTGTGAATGGGAGTTCGCTCTTGATTTGGCTCTCTGTTCATCTGTTATTGGTGTATAGGAATGCTTGTGATTTCTAAACATTGATTTTGTATCCTGAGACTTTGCTGAAGTTGCTTATCAGTTTCAGAAGATTTTGGGCTGAGATGATGGGGTCTTCTAAATATACAATCATGTCATCTGCAAATAGAGATAGTTTGACTTCCTCCTTTCCTTACTGAATACCTTTTATTTCTTTTTCTTGCCTGATTGCTCTGGCTAGAACTTCCAAAACTATATTGAATAGGAGTGGTGACAGAGGGCATCCTTGTCTAGTATCTGATTTCAAAGGGAATGCTTCTAGCTTTTGCCCATTCAGTATGATATTGGCCATAGGTTTGTCATAAATAGCTTTTATTATTTTATAAGTTCCATGGATACCTAGTTTATTGAGAGTTTTTAGCATGAAGGGCTGTTGAATTTTGTTGAAGGCCTTCTCTGCATCTATTGAGATAATCATGTGGTTTTTGTATTTGGTTCTGTTTATGTGATGGACTATGTTTATGGACTTGCTTATGTTGAATCAGCCTTGCATCCCCAGGATGAAGTCTACTTGATCATGATGAATAAGTTTTTTGATGTGCTGTTGCATTCGGTTTGCCAATATTTTATGGAAGATTTTTGCGTTGATGTTCATCATGGATATTGGCCTGAAGTTTTCTTTTTTAGTTGAGTCTCTGTCTGGTTTTGATATCAGGATGATGTTGGTCTCATAGAATGAGTTAGGGAGGATTCCCTCTTTTTGTATTGTTTGGAATAGTTTCAGAAGGAATGGAACCAGCTCCTCTTTGTACATCTGATAGAATTAAGCTGTGAACCCATCTGGACCTGGACTTTTTTTGATTGGTAGGCAATTGATTGCTGCCTCAACTTCAGCCCTTGTTATTGGTCTATTCAGGGTTTCAACTTCTTCCTAGTTTAGTCTTGGTAGAGTGCAAGTGTCCAGGTAGACTGCAAGTTATTCATTTCTTCCAAGTTTACTGGTTTATGTGCCTAGAGCTGTTTGTAGTAAGCTCTGATGGTAATTTGTATTTCTATGGAATCAGTGGTGATATCCTCTTTATCATTTTTTATTGCATCTATTTGATTCTTCTCTCTTTTCTTTTTTATTAATCTGGCTAGCAGTCTGTCTATTTTGTTGATCTTTTCAAAAAACCAGCTCCTGGATTTATTGATTTTTGAAGGGTTTTTTCTGTCTTTATCTCCTTCATTTCTGCTCTGATCTTAGTTATTTCTTGTCTTCTGCTAGCTTTTGAGGTTTTTTTTTTTTTTTTTCTTTATTATCTTGCTCCTCTGGTTCTTTCAATTTTGATGATAGGATGTCAATTTTAGATCTTTCCTTGTTTCTCATGTGGGCATTTATTGCTGTAAATTTCCCTCTCGACACTGCTTTAAAGGTGTCCCAGAGATTCTGGTAAGATGTGTCTTCATTCTGATCAGTTTTGAAGAATATTTTTATTTTTACGTCCATTTCCTTGTTTATCCAGTCGACACTCAGAAGCAAGTTGTTCGGTTTCCAAGTAGTTGTGTGGATTTGAGTGAGTTTCTTAATCCTGAGTTCTAATCTGATCGTGCTGTGGTCTGAGAGACTGTTTGTTATGATTTCCATTCTTTTGCCTTTGCTGAGGAGTGATTTGCTTCCAATTATGTGGTCAATTTTGAAGTGAGATGTGGTACTGAGAAGAATGTATGTTCTGTGGATTTGGCGTGGAGCGTTCTGTATATGTCTATTAGGTCTGCTTGGTCCAGCTCTGCATTCAAGTCCTGGATGTCCTTATTAATTTTCTGTCTCATTGATCTGTCTAATATTGACAGTGGAGTGTTGAAGCCTCCCACTATTATTGTGTGGGAGTCTAAGTCTCCTTTCAGGTCATTAAGAACTTGCTTTATGTATCTGGTGCTCCTGTGTTGGGTGTGTATATTTTAGGATAGTTAGTTCTTCTTGTTGGATTGATCCTTTTACCATTATGTAATGTCCTTCTTTGTCTCTTTTGATCTTTGTTGGTTTGAAGTCTGTTTTATCAGAGACCAGGATTGCAACCCCTGCTTTCTTTTGTTCTCCATTTGCTTGGTAAATCTTCCATCCTTTTATTTTGAGTCTATGCATGTCTTTGTAAGTGAGATGGCTTTCCTGAATACAGCTTACCAATGGGTCTTGACTTTTTATCCAGTTTGCCACTCTGTGTCTTTTAATTGGGTTGTTTAAGCCGTTTACATTCAATGTTAATATTGTTATGTGTGAATTTGATCCTGCCATTTTGTTACTGGCTTCTTTTCTTGCCCGTCAGTTGACTCAGCTTCTTCATTGCATTTTTGGTCTTTGACATTTGGTATACTTTTGCAGTGGCTGGTACTTGTTCCTTTCTGTGTTTAGTGTTTCTTTCAGGAGCTCTTGTAAGGCAGGTCTGGTGGTGACAAAATCTCTCAGTAATTGCTTGTCCATAATGGATTTTATTTCTCCTTCACTTATGAGGCGTAGTTTGGCTGGATATGAGATTCTGTGCTGAAAGTTCTTTTATTTAAGGATGTTGAATATTGGCCTCCATTCTCTTCTGGCTTCTAGGGTTTCTGCTGAGAGAGCCACTGTGAGTCTGATTGGCTTCCCTCTGTGGGTAACCTGACCTTTCTCTCTGGCTGCCCTTAGCATTTTTTTCCTTCATTTCAACCCTGGTGAATCTTGACAATTATGTACCTTGGGGTTGCTCTTCTTGAGGAATATTTTTGTGGAGTTCTCTGTATTTCTTGAATTTGAATGTTAGACTGCCTTGCTAGGCTGGGGAAGTTCTCCTGGATAATATCCTGGAGTGTTTTCCAGCTTGGCTTTATTCTTCCTGTCACATTCAGGTACACCTCTCAAGCATAGATTAGGTCTTTTCACATATCCCATATTTCTTGGAGGCTTTGTTCATTTCTTTTCACTTTTTTTTCTCTTGTCTTGCCTTCTCTCTTTTTTTTTCATTGAGTTGATCTTCAATCTCTGATATCCTTTCTTCTGCTTGATCAATTTGGCTATTAAAACTTGTTTGCTTCACATAGTTCTCGTGTTGCGTTTTCAGCTCCATCAAGTCATTTATGTTCTTCTCTAAGCTGGTTATTCTAGTTAGCATTTCATCTAACCTTTTTTCAAGGTTTTTAGTTTCTTTGCATTGGATTAGAACATGTTCCTTTAGCTCAGAAAAGTTGGTTATTACCCACCTTCTGAAGGCTGTTTCTGTCAATTCGTCACACTCTTTCTTGGTCATGTTGTGTTCCTGTGTTGATGAGGAGTCGTGATCCCTTGAAGGAGAAGACGCGTTCTGGTCTTTGATGGTTTCACCTTTTTTGCATTGGTTTTTTCCCCCGTCTTCATGGATTTACTTACCTCTGATCTCAGGGAGCTGCTTGATGAGGTCACTTATCTGCCTGTAGAGGTGCTACTGGGTTTCCAGGGACTCCTTCAGGTTACTAGGTAGATTTCCTGGTCTTTTTTGTTTACACTGGGAGGTTAGGCTTACCTCTTCTGCTGACCTGGAGGCGCTGCTGGGTGGTCAAGAACACCGTCCCATTGCTACATAAGCTTCCTGTGTTTTTTTAAAAAAACATGAAGGCTAGTCCCGCCTCTTTAACGGTGGGTTGACCTTTCCTGCACAGAGCTGGATCATTCAGGGTTCAGCTCAGACTGAGGCACTGGCTGCACAACCTGCCAGAGTTAGTGCTTCAGCCCTCTGAGGCTTATGGGGGAGGGGAGGGACCCACCTGGCCACACTGTCTGTCTCCCCACTTTCAGCTCCCTCCCTCTCCAGGCAGGGGGAGGGGGCGATAGCCAAAAGTTTTCTTTTTTTAAAGATCTTCTTAAAGTATTGAACAAGAGATTTGATTTGAAGATGAAAGTCAGAGGAAAAATATTTGGACCTAGCTTAAAAATATCTCCTCACCATTTCTCCAACTAGCGCCTAGTCAAAAAAAGCTTTTACAGTTGCTGGAAAAAAAATTCCCACAAAAATACGCTAGTGACTCAATGATGATGTCATTGATGCACTTGGATTTTCAATATCTCATTTAAAAAAGTCAAACAGTATTAACTTATTTAAAATTTCTCATCTCTAAATTTTCTTAATTTCTAGTATTTTTTATTTAGACTTCATTTAGCATTTTTATTTTCTAGTCATACTTTATTCTGTGCATTGTATCTGCTAGCCACTTTTATTAAAATTATATGATTGGCCAGACACAGTGACTCACGCCTATAATCCCAGCACTTTGGGAGGCTGAGGCAGGTGGATCACAAGGTCAGGAGATTGAGACCATCCTGGCCAACATGGTGGAAGCAGACCTCTACTAAAAATACAAAAATTAGCTGGGCGTGGTGGCATGCACCTGTAGTCCCGGCTACTTGGGAGGCCGAGGCAGAATTGCTTGAACCTGGGAGCCAGAGGTTGCAGTGAGCTGAGATTGCATCAACTGTACTCTAGCCTGGTCACAGAGTGAGACTCCATCTCAAAAAAAAAAAAAAAAAAAAAAAAGATACGATTAATGTTTATTGGCTGGATGCAGTGGCTGCCAGGCATGATGGCTCATGCCTGTAATCCTAGCACTTTGAGAGGCTGAGGCAGGTGGATCACCTGAGGTCAGGAATTCAAGACCAGCCTGGTTAATATGGTGAAACCCTGTCTCTGTTAAAAAATACAAAAATTAGCTGGGCATGGGTGGTGGGTGCCTGTAATCCCAGCTACTCAGGAAGCTGGGGCAGGAGAATTGCTTGAACCCAGGAGGTAGAGGTTGCAGTGAGCCAAGATCAAGCCACTGCACTCCAGCCTGGGTGACAAAGAGAGACTTCATCTCAAATAAATAAATGTAATTATTAATGTTTATATTTGTAAACATTTTACACAGATGTAAAGTATTTGTTAAAGAAAGCAGTAGATGAAAGTGTCTGTTAAGAGTGGTACAGAAGAGGTTAGTCCTTCCTCAGTCTTGAGTGGAGGCCTCAGTTTACCTAAAGCACCTTCTCACCGAGAGAAGCACTGCCCAAAAGGTCCCTCATGGCTGTGTAAGGTTAGGTGAGTAGAGCCCATGTCCTGGGAGAAGGGTGTAACAAAACTTTTTGTATTCTAGAGCCTTTTAAAACTTTCCTCAGATATACTTATGGATTAGAAGGCTCAATATGGCCAGGCACAGTGGCTCACGCCTGTAATCCCAGCACTTTGGGAGGCTGAGGTGGGCGGATCACAAGGTCAAGAGATCGAGACCGTCCTGGCCAACACGGTGAAACCCCATCTCTACTAAAAAATGCAAAAATTAGCTGGGTGTGGTGGTGCATGCCTGTGGTCCCAGCTACTCAGGAGGCTGAGGCAGGAGAATTGCCTGAACCCAGGAAGTGGAGGTTGCAGTGAGTCGAGATCGCGCCACTGCACTCCAGCCTGGAGCCTGGCAGCAGAGCAAGACTCTGTCTCAAAAAAAGAAAAAATAAATAAATAAGGAAGGCTCAATATTATTAATGTTGATTCTTTCCAAATTGATACATAAAGTTAATGCAATTCTAGTTAAACTTTTCCAGCTGGTCTATTTTGCTGGACTTGACAAGCCAATTCTAAACTTTACATGGAAATGCAAGGGCGAAGAATAGCCAAGTGAATCCTAAAGAACAACAAAGCTGAAAAACTTATACCAGTAGACAGCAAGATCTAGGGTGGGTGAAGTGGCTTACGCCTATTATCCCAGCACTTTGGGAGGCTCAGGGGGGGAAGATTGCTTCAGTCCAGAGTTTGAAACCAGCCCGGGCAACATAGTGAGACCCTGTCTCTACAAAAAATTTAAAATTAGCCAGGTGTGGTCATGCACACCTGTAGTTCCAGGTGCTTGGGAGGCTGAAGTGCAAGGGTCAATGAGCCTGGGAAACTGAGGCTGCAGCAAGCCCTGATTGTGCCACTCCAGCCTGAGTGACAGAGTGAGACCCTTTCTCAAAATAAAATAAAATAAAATAAAATAAAGATCTATGCTAAAGCTTTAGTAATTAACGTGATGTGGTATTTGTGCAAGGATAGACAAATAGATCAATGACCATAATGAAGACTCCAAAAACAGACCCGCACATATATTCCTACCTGATTTATGACAAAGATAACACGGCAATGCAGTGGGGGAAGGAACAGTCTTTTCCATATGCGGTGCTGGGTTTAGTGGATATGCATATGGGGAAAAAGTGAATCTTTATTCCTACCTCACACCATATACAAAAATCAATTCCATGTTGATCATGGATCTAATATATAAGACCAAAATAAAACATTAGATAATACCACAGGAGGATATCTTTATGATCTTGGAGGCAAAGACCATTTAACAATACACAAAAGGCCGGGCGCGGTGGCTCAAGCCTGTAATCCCAGCACTTTGGGAGGCCGAGGCAGGTGGATCACGAGGTCAAGAGATCGAGACCATCCTGGTCAACATGGTGAAACCCCGTCTCTACTAAAAATACAAAAAATTAGCTGGGCATGTTGGCTCGTGCCTGTAATCCCAGCTACTCAGGAGGCTGAGACAGGAGAATTGCCTGAACCCAGGAGGCGGAGGTTGCGGTGAGCCGAGATCGTGCCATTGCACTCCAGCCTGGGTAACAAGAGCGAAACTCCGTCTCAAAAAAAAATAAAAAAATAAATAAATAAATACACAAAAGCACAAACCATAGGAGAAAACTCATAAAGTGCATAATTAAGACAATAAAAAGGCAAGCCATAACAATCACTAGGTACTTCCACAGGTAAATGGATGAACAAACGAAGGCATGTTCACGCAATGGAATACTACTCAGCAATAAAAACGAAGATCCATTGATTCATGCAACAATGCGGATGGCTCTTTAGTGTATTTTGCTAAATAAAGGAAGTGAGAGCCAGAGGGTTACATATTGTATGAGTTCAGCCTGGAAAATGGGAAAGCCATGGGGCTGAAAACAGATCCGTGGTTGTCAGTGGTTGGGGGAGAGGGAATTAGTTGACTATAAAGGAGCCTCATAAGGAAATTTCGGGGGTGATGGAATTGTTCTCTAGGGTGCTATGATACAGACAGAAGCCATGCCTCTGTGCATTTCCGGAAACCCATAGAACTGTACACCAAACGGTGAACTTTACTGGACAACGTGGGATGGTGGAGAACCCGGGATGGAATGCAGCTCATGGCAAATGAAACCAACTGTATGACAAAAATGCACGACAAAAGCTCCCTGAAAGGAGTGGAAGAAGAGGAAGTGACCAAGTAACTTTGGAAAATGGTGTTTGACCGGGTACGCAGTCCGAAGACTGAAAGAACATATATAAACACTGTTTTCTTAATTTCTAGTGTTTTTTTTTTCTTTTTTTTCTTTAGACCTCATTTCACATCTTTATTTTCTAATCATATTTTATTTTGTGCATTACATCTGTATTCTAGGGAGTGAATTTGACTCTCACAGGGTTATGGATGAGCAATTCTTACTACAGGTATACTAGGAGTGAACAAATAGGTAAATAAATAACAACTAATTTATAAGTAAGATAAAATAAGTTATGAAGAAGCAAGAATGAAGGCTAGATGTGGTACTTGATTAGTCAGAGACATCAATATGAATTAATGGGTATTTTACTACATGTGCAGATGGATAGATACAAATAAATATTGATGTGTATTATACATGGGTTAGTATACATATCTATATTTTCTAGCTCTGTCTACCAAATAACTTTACAGTGGAGAAACTTGGAAATAGTACCTTAGCCAAATGATCAAGGTTAACATCACCAGTAATAGGTCATGCTGATTGATGTCAGGTATCCCCTGCTGTGATGCAATAAGAAGGGTGGTTCAGGTCAGGTGCAGTGGTTCGCACCTGTAACCCCAAGCTTGGGAGGCTGAGGCAGGAGGCTCACTTGAGGCAAGGCATTTGAAATCTGCCTGGGCAACATAGTGAGACCCCATCTCTAAAAGAAGTAAAAATAAGCTGGTGTGGTATTATGTGCTTGTAATGCTAGCTATTTAGGACGCTAAAGCGGGAGGATCACTTGAGCCCAGAAGTCCGAGGCTGCAGTGAGCTGTGATTACTCCGCTACATTTCAGCATGGGCAACAGAGCAAGACCCTGTCTCTAAAAAACGGGGTGGGAGCGGGCGGTTCACTTCTGTGGTATTTGCCCAAATCCATTACTTCAGACTAATAATGAGAAAATATCTGACAGATCCAAGTTGAGAGATGATCTACAAAACACCTCATCTGGTCTGTGCCCTCCAAAAAATCATAAAAAGCGAGACAGAAATTGTCACAGATCAGAGGAATGAAAGATACATGATGACTAAATGCAAGGCGGGACCCTGGAGAGGATCCTGACTCAGATCAAAAACGTTGGTGTAAAACTAGTGAAAGCCAAGTAAAGTTTGTATTGCATTAATACAATACAAGCACTAATTTTTATTTCTTGGTTTTGAAAAACATAATAGGTATAAAAATACCGATATAAAAATGTTCTAGGTATACAGGTCCCGTGCCCCTTTCACCCAGCTTTCCCTGATGTGAATACATGGTGAAAGGTACACAGTACTTGTCTTACTAAATCTTAAAAGCTGGACTTGAAAGAATCAATGATTTCGGTAATAAAACAGCATCCAAGAACAAAACTCAATAACATTTAAATGAATACAACAAAATTAAACACCAAGTCATACACAATTTACAATGTTTAGCATCTAATAAAAAAAAATTAACAATCATGTAAAAGAGTAGGAAAACAAGACTCACAACCAGTACAAAAATCAGCTAATGGAAACAGACCCATGCTTATGCCTGTAATGCCAGCACTTTGGGAGGCTGAGGCAGGCAGATCCCTTGAGCCCAGGAATTTGAGACTAGTTCGCGCAAAGTGCCCAAAACCCCATCTCTATTTTTAAAAATTACAAAAATTAAGCAGGTGTGGTGATGTACCCCTGCAGTCATTAGTTACTTGGGAGACAGAGGTGGGAGGATTGCTTGAACCCAGAAGGCAGAGATTGCAATGAGCCAAGATTGCACCACTGCACTCAGGCCTGGGCAAAAGAGCAAGATCGGATCACAAAAAAAGAAAAGAAAAGAAATATTAAGAAAACCCCATCAATGCATAGCATAATCAAACTGCTAAAAAGCGGTAATAAGAAAAAAAATCAGAGCCAGGCATGGTGGCTCATGCCTGGAATCCCAGTACTTTGGGAGGCAGAGGCAGGAGGTCGCTTGAGCCCAGGAGTTTGAGACCAGTCTGGGCAGCATAGCAAGACCCTGTCTCTACTAAAAATAAAAAAATTACCTGGGCATGGTGGTGCAGTCTCAGCTACCTGGGAGACTGAGGGAAGAAGATTGCTTGAGCTCAGGAGAACAAAGGTGCAGTGAGCTATGATCATGCCACTGCACTGCAGCCTGGGTGACAGAGCAAGACTCTGTTTCAAAATAAATAAATAAATAAATAAAAGAAGAAAAATCTTTCTCCAGAGGAGGGAAACACATACATAGAGAGGAACAAAAATGAAAATGACACTGGGTCTCTTGTCAAAAACTAAGCAAGCCAGAAGATACTGGAGTGATATCTTTAACTCTCTGAAAGAAAGAAAAAAGGCTCTTATTCTACTATTCTATACCCAGCAAAAATACCTTTCCAATCTGAAGGCAAAATACTTTTATTTTCCCCAAACAAAAGCCGAGTGAATGCATCAACAGTAGACCAAATCTACAAGAAATATAAAAGGAAGACCTTCTGGGAGAAGGAAAATTCCAGAAGGAAACCTGCATCTGCACAAAGGAATGAAAAACATTAGAAATCATAAGTAGGTGAGTAAATATAAAAGGGTTTTCCCCCTCATTTTAGATCCTTTTCAAAAAAGACGAATTCATAATTATGGTTGGAGATGGCAACATCCAGTGATTGATAAAATAAGTAGGCCTCTAAAAATCATTAAGAATATAAAAGACAGGCCGGGTGTGGTGGCTCAAGCCTGTAATCCCAGCACTTTGGGAGGCCGAGGCGGGTGGATCACGAGGTCAAGAGATCGAGACCATCCTGGTCAACATGGTGAAACCCCATCTCTACTAAAAATACAAAAAATTAGCTGGGCGTGGTGGCAGGTGCCTGTAATCCCAGCTACTCAGAAGGCTGAGGCAGGAGAATTGCCTGAACCCAGGAGGCGGAGGTTGCGGTGAGCCGAGATCGCGCCATTGCACTCCAGCCTGGGTAACAAGAGTGAAACTCCGTCTCTAAAAAAAAAAAAAAAAAAAATATAAAAGACTTAAAAAGTCTCCCAATCAACTGGACCCAACTGATATTTTACAGAACACACCACCCCCCACAGCAGAATACACATGCGTTTTCAAAGTGTGAGTGGAGTATTTGCCAAGATAGACTATATTCAGGATTATAAACCAGCCTCAATGAATTTAAGAGGATTTAAAGCATACAGAAAATATTATTTGAAAACAACAAAATTAAATGATAAATCAATAATATAAAGAGTCTTGAAAACACTCAAAGAAATCATAAGTAATTCGAAATTATTTTAAACAGTGAAAATGAAAGCAACATATGAAAATGTGTGGTATTCAGTGAAAGCAGTGTATACAGAGAAATTAATAGCATTAAATGCTTGTATTTTTTTTAAAGAAATGTTTTTAATGTTTGTTTAAGTGAAAAAAAAAGTCCTTCACCCCTTGTTGGCAGTGGGGCACTGGAGGAAAATGTCTATCAGCTGGTGGATGGTGGAACGCATTCCAACCCAGTGCTCCTGGGCTACCTACAGCCAGGCAAGTGGCTGCTGGAAGAAACGGAAGAGCGTAGCACCCACAGTGGCTTGGACGCCACAGGTAGATGAAGCTACTAGACTCACCTGTGAACAGAGGAGCGGATGCCCTTTCATGGAAGGCTCTTCTTCCTTCATCCCATTGCCTAGGAGGAATTCCTAGCTCTGGATCTGAACCAGGAGTCACCCTTCAGCACTAGAGTAGCTCTACCAGAGGGTGGCAGTGTTGGGTCAGCATCATTCAGTCAGTTCGCAAGCCCAACACGAGTGAGCACCTACTGTGTGCAAGGCATTGGGTTAGGCTGTGACAGGTGGCAGGGTCGATAGTATCACTTCATTTTACAAAGAGAGGAAACTCAAGCCCAAAGAAGGAAAGCAACTGGCCAAACGAAGGTCAGGACTCCAATTCTGAATTCAAATGCTTAACTACAGTGCTACTCTTGATTCCATAGAATATTTAATTGTTTCCCAAGAAAATATCTCAAAAATCACACTCCCACCTACCATGCAGGTGGGGCTTGAGGCATTGCCATGAGTCCCATGGCCCTGCCAGCCGGCAGTTACTCAGAGAACAGGCCAAGGGCTGGGGGAGAGATTGGGGAGGGCAAAAGATGTGGCTTCTTCCGCCGGGGACGAAGACACAAAGCTCATAATCTGAACTTCAAGTCCTTGCAGCAAATGCGAGGGGAAGGTACTGAGCAACAGTCACTGCAGTGGGGCCTGGGGCCCCCAAAATGATGCAGATGCTGCTGCTGCACTCCAGGAAGCTCAGCCTAGGCCCTTGCAGACGTCGCTTCAGAAGCAGACAGCGTGGGGAAGTGTCTCAATCAAGTACAAGCCAAGTGTGATGACCAGAGCCAGGACAGGACAGTGAGGCTGGGAGGTAGGACGAAGGAGAAACCAGGAGGAAGACAGAGAGGAGAGCAAAGCAGAGGCCAAATCAGGAAGAGGGGGGATGTGGTGGGGTTCAGGGAGAAGCTGTGCAGGGGAATGGGAAACGAGACAGGGCCGGAGGACTCCCCTCTCCTCCCGCCCCTCAAGCTGTCTCCTTCCCTTCCAGTGAATGCATATGTGGAGGAAGAGGGGGCAGCGGTGGGGTTTAACTTGGACCCTGAAACCCCTCAAAGACTCTAAGTGATCTGTATGATCCTCACCAGGTAGAAAGAACCCTGAAATTGTCATTGCTGGGGCGTTGGGGCCCAGGGAGCCTGGAGGGTGGAAAATTCATCCAGGTGAATGCATTCCCTCTGTTGTCCGGGGTGCGGGACGCATCTTTCCTGCTAATTGTTTATAAGAAAGGGACAGTCTCTGTGTTTGAGATGTTCAACCTTCCTGAAGTCTAAAAACAGACAGAGAGGCTCGAATGGGAGCTGTCTCCTAGTGACAGATGGGCTGGCAGGGACAGGCTAAGGATGTGTCCTGCCGGCAGCTGGAGGCGGATCGCTAATGGAACAAATAGGGAAGAAAGGCAGTAAAAATGTTAAATATGATTAAACAGCCACGGGATCATGTGGCCCAAACCTGGCTCAGACCCACCAAACCAGTCCTCCCCAGATTCCAGCCCAACAGGTACTGCCACTCTCGAAGAACCTTCCCAAAGAGCCATCTGCCCTAACTACATCTCCTAGGCGGAGCTCACAGGACTGCAGGCCTGGGGTTTTGGGGGCCACCTGGAAGCCTGGCCCTGTGTTGTGGGAGATTTGGGGTAGGGAGTAGAGCGAGCAGAGGCTCTGGAGTCAGATTGACTCTAAAACGTTACCATGATGACTTCTTATTTGACGTCTGCAAGATTTTCCCATCTTGCAGCTTTTGACTGTGTTTATACAATCTCAATATTTTAATAGCGCAACTTGCCTGAGCAAAAAAAGAAAAAGAAAGAACAAAAAAGAGAAGCAAAAATCAATTGTCCCCTCACTTGTTCATCAACATGTATTACAGGAGAAACAAAACTTACCCCTATTATAGATAAGTATCTATCTACGTTTGTACATCACCATTTTTCATAGCTTGTGATCAACTCTACAGTATCTTATAACACATTAGCCAATATTCAGTTTCCGAGGTAACAACAAAAACAAGCTATGTGACGTTGGGTAGATCACAGAGCCTATTTCCCGATCTGTAAAATGGGCAGTGATAACCTTGTTCACAGGGTCTTGTGGGGATTGAATGAGATTATATTTGTAAAACACCTGGTACTGCCAGGACCCCGATAAACATTGGCTACCATGAGTCAGTCACCCACCCCACTTCACCTGTCTTCCATCAGCACCACCAGCACTCCTGGCTCTGGTAGAGTTGTTCATTTTGAGCTCCAAGCAAAGCTGTTACCTGGGACGGCATGTGTTCAGGGGTTCACCATGCCTGCCGCAGGACAGCAGAAATGTGTATTCTGGCTCTTCAGATGCTGAGCTTGGCCAGAGGCTTGGGTGGCCAGCCAGGCTGATGTGGATGTCGCCTCCACGTGAAGTCTCCAGGGGATTCAAAGGTGAGGAGCTCTGGCCGGGCGCAGTGGCTCACGCCTGTAATCCCAACACTTTGGGAGGCTGAGGCGGGTGGATCACCTGAGGTCAGGTGTTCGAGGCCAGCCTGGCCAACACGATGAAACCCTATCTCTACTAAAAATACAAAAATTAGCCAGGCACGGTGGTGCATACCTATAATCCCAGCTACTTGGGAGGCTGAAGCAGGAGAATCCCTCGAACCCAGAGACGGAGGTTGCAGTGAGCTGAGCTTGCACCACTGCACTCCAGCCTGGGAGTGAGATTCTGTCTCAAAAAAAAAAAAAAAAAAAAATGGAGAGCAGCTCTGGTGAGAAGCGGGTGAGAAGCGGGTGAAAAGGGGGCTCACAGGCTGTGTACCTACCTATCTTTCACCTTGTTCTGCAGTTGAGGCTAGAGAATCACAGAGACGCCGACATACTGGCTGTGTGTCTGAGTCCCACAGGGAGTTTTAAACAAAATTCAGATTCCTTAACTCCAGCATAGACTTTCCAAGTCAGCCCCTCTAAGTCAGAAGGCCCAAGAGTCTATGTGAATGAGCTTCCAGGGTTTCTCCGTGGACAGTCCTTAGACTACTGCACTAAATGACCTGATCAAACTCCCAGAGCCACTACATGGCAGAGACACGACACCAGATGCTGTCAGATGACTCCTAGGCTGCCCCATCCTCGCCCGGATGGAGCCTGCCACACAACAGGGGCAGCGATTCGATGAGGGCCGTGGAGAGAAGTGGCACGGAGCACATACCACACCCGGCCTCACTCCAGAGCAAACAACCAACCTGGAAACGGTGGTTTGGCATGGATCTCTCCAGGCCTCCTTTCCCTCCCTGCACCCCTGTCTCGTGGGTGGTTGGGCCCTGCACAGGCGGCATGTCGTGTCACCCAACCCTGGGGCCCACCCTCTTCTCATCTCTCCCTCTCTTGCTCTCTCTCGTTGCTCACGGTCACTTCCACCTGAGATGAACTGCCTCTCCTGCAAGCCTGTCCTTTAACCGCTTCCCATTTCTGCCAGATTGATCTAGGAAATGTTTCTATTGACCACTGCAGCCCTTTTGACAAAAACCACTTCTCCCAGAGCCCCATATAAAGCACTGTTGTGAAATGGATGGCTCTAGTTCCATGCTGCTGCTTCGCTTGTTTTATCGAATTACCACGGTAATGAGAAAAAGATTGCTATTGACACCGAAACAACCAGTGTGGGGGAAGGTGAGTCCTGTGAGTGGGGACACCCCTCTGCGCTGAAGAGGCCCGGGTCCGGGCAGGAGCTGGTGCCCAGTACAGAGAGAATGGGCCCCCTACTGGCACGCCAGGTTAGATGCTGAGCGGGGCAGGGAGAGGAGGGAGGGGAGAGGCAGCAGCGGATGCAAATGCTCCAAGCCAGGGCCCTTCTGGAGACCACCTCCCTCCTCTCCCCACCTCTCTCTCCCCAGCCTTCAGTGGCGCTGACCGAAATTCACACAGTGCTTGACATGAGTGGAATTTTTGCAGATGTCGGTGAAGAGGCCGAGAGTTTTGTTTGGGTGAATGTGAAGTGAAGCAGACGTGCAGGAGACGCAGGCAGAGGGAACAGAAGGAAGAAGATGTAGGAGCCCCTCTTCCTTGTGACCCTCACCCCCACCCCAAACAAAAGAACACAATGATAGGGGAAGCCGAGTACTCTCAGGAGCCAGAGGAGGAGGGAAGGGATTTCACAGCCATTTCAACTCCATTTTTCAGGTCGGGAAGGTCCCGGGCGCATTAGGGCTCCAGGTCTGGGCAGTAAGGTTGTTTTCTCAATTTTAATGCTGTTGCACTGAGCGGGCTCAACGCTTGTGGCTCAGGCTGGGAACTTAAAGACAGTTTATATGTTTTCCCATGGAAAATACAAACAACGTTTCAACCAACCAACATAAAAACCCTTTAAAACACAATCTGTACCTGTACTTTACAGGCAGTTAGTACAAAGCGAGAGACTGTAACTAACAGGATGAAGTCACCCACTCAAGGGCAGACCAGGCAGCAGACGCTTAAAAAACTGCCCAGAACATTAGCTCCTCTGCTTCTCATGGGAGCAGGCTGGGTCCTGCTTTGAGTGGCCGGGCCCCGCTGTGCCTCCGAGACCCTCCAGGTTCCGGCCTACTGTTTACAAGCAGTCTTCCTGTTTGTAAGCTGCCAGAGGTTCTCAGATGGTGTCGGGGCTGCTTTGCAGCTGTTTGGGGACACCCAGCCCAGGACACGCTGGGAACCGTGGTCCCTGTGAACTCTGCAGGCTGCAGATCTTTGCATCAAGACAAGTTTCTCTTTTATCAACACATCTAAGCAACAATTGATCTATTTTGTCCCTCACTTTGAATCAACTGATATAAACAGAAATTAACTCGCACTGCTGCCTCCTCTCACCAACAGCCGCCTCTTCCCCTGCCCACCCACTGCCCCATGCTCAGTGACTCTTTAAACAACCCAGTCTAAACCTAAGCAACTCAAAGCTCTTTTAATGTTTCAGCCCTTGACATTTTGGATTATTGGATTTTTGAAACCCCGAGCTTTCTGTTCTTCTCTCTCCTTTATCCTGGGGACTTTGCCCCAATAACATCAGGCTGCCCTTGCCTGCTAAGGGCCCCATTAGCCAGCCTGATTTATTGTTGGCATTTATTAAGCACCCAGACCTCTGGGCACCACACCTTATCTATACCTTCCCTTAGGCCCAAGAAGGGCAGAAAGGAAGGAAGGAAACTCATGCTTGTTAAACATTTACGGTACATCAGTTGCTGTGTCGGCCAAATTCACATCTATTTGTCCATTAATCCCTTACAAGAAACCAAGCAGTGAAGACCAGTAAGTCCATTGTATAGATAAGAAAACTGAGAAGCAGGGAGGTTAGATAGCTTAACCAAATAACAGGAAAGGCCGGAATTTAATCCTAGGTCTGTCTGACCCTCAAGCCTGAGCTCCTTCCCCGGAATGTTTTCCAGGAAAACTGCATTGCAATGGAAAAAATGCACATGGGGGTGTCATACTCCTGGGCCAGCAAACAAGTCCAGGCTGGGAGTCCAGGAACAAGCTCACTCCCGGAAGAGTAGTGGGAAAAGCGGAAAATGCCCTGTGAATCCCTGCGTTCGCTGGGGTGGTCCGATGAGCTGATGATCTGTCACTGGAGTGGTGAGAACTTCTGCATCTCTCCCTCCAGGATGGCACCCTCTGGGCAGCAGTGCAGGTGGAGGAGACTTGAGGCTGTGGTTCACTGATGCAGCCCAGCCTTCGGGCTGCAGGGCCAGCAGTGCTATGGCCCCTGTCAGCGCCATCCATCTGGGAAGTTCTCACATAACACCCTCCGTGGGAGGATGGAGAGAATGGATTGTATGATAACACAGGCACAGCTGCCTATTGAAAAACCACATGTAAGGCTGGGCGCTGTGGCTCACACCTGTACTCCCCGCACTTTGGGAGGCCAAGGAGGGCGGTTCACAAGGTCAGGAGTTCGAGACCAGACTGGCCAACATGGTGAAACTCTGTCTCCACTTAATACAAAAATTAGCTGGGCATGGTGGCACACACCTGTAGTCCCAGCTACTCGGGAGGCTGAGGCAGGAGAATCGCTTGAACCAGGAGGTGAAGGTTGCAGAGCGGAGATGGCGCCACTGCACTACAGCTTGGGCGACAGAGCAAGACTCCATCTCAAAGAAAGAAAGAAAGAAAGAAAGAAAGAAAGAAAGAAAGAAAGAAAGAAAGAAAGAAAGAAAGAAAGAAAACCACATGTGACGTTGTGATGAGACCTTTACGGAGCGATGTTGACTTAGAGAGAGGTCTCTAGTGATGTATCACAGGGCTCTATCTTTTGTCATTGATTTGGGTGAAGGATATTTCAAAGCTCAAGCTTTTTATTTTGTGCAGTTTCCCCCATGAGGCATAAAGGTTTTTTTCATGTTGCTACATACTCAGTATAATTAACATTTTAATGATTGCATAGTTCAGATTCTTGGAGTGGACAGTCCCATCCATCTAAAGCCTCCAGGGAGAACCTGGATATCTTAACTAAGAAAACAATTCAAAAAATGAAAGAAATAATAGATGAGGATGTCTATTACAAAAGTATTTATAGTAACAAACAAATAAATCAACCCCTGGAAACAATGTGAATGTCCAGCAATGAGGAGATGGTTTAGTAAATCAGAACTCAATGCAATTATGCACCATTAAAATGATAATTACACAGACTATGTAGCAACAAGGAAAAGCATTTATGCCTAATGGAAAAGAGCACAGAATAAAATTATATCTATGTATGTCTGTAATATTATAAAATAAAGCTTGCCTGGGGGAAAGATGGCAAAAGAAAACAGAAAATGAAAATTTATATTAGGGTGGTTGGGTGCTAAGGAATTGCTTTCTTAAAATTTTATTTTATTGCTTTCATACTATTTTAACAATAAATAAGCAAATTTAAAAAGTGCACTCCAGAGACAATTTGCTAAGCCAGCAAAAAAACTTTCTTTCCTAGTGGGTTGGAGGCAGGAGCTTTTGCTTCTCTCTTCTGCTTTATTCTCTGCAGGGCAAGGGCTGAACCCAGGCGGAGCTAACTCCTGGCTCCCAGACCCAGTGAGGGGCTGATGTACGCCCTTCTCCTTTAAGGCCTGGCAGGAAACAGGAGTCCTATTAAGGCCAGAGCTCAGTAAGAACGGAAGTTCAGTGGAAGGCGGCCCCAGCTCATCTCACCATCTTTGAGTCTTAGAGCATCGATCTATGGCCATACTTTTTCATACAGTTTCCAAAATATGGAGCCAAAGATGGATAACTAGGATGCAGTGGGCATTTTTGTGGCTAATTCTACAGGGTTCTAAAAGCCTTGTTGGCCCCCGTGCTCCTTCTACTTTCTCGGTGTGCAGACCTGAAAAAGCAGTGGTTCCCTGGCCTCCCTCCCTGCCCAGGTCCCTGGTGGCTCAGGGGCCTCTCTAAGGAGGAAGGGACTTAAGGGAACAAGTGGGACCACTGCCAACTGCCTGGCCCTGCTGGGAGCCTTCCCTTTTCTGGGTGATTCTTCCTATTCCAGGAGGCCATTTGCCCAGAGAGAGAGCAGGAGCAGCTGGCCAAGCGAGGAGCTGCATGTGCAGTTCACAGAGTATGGGGCAAGGGGGAGGTTCTGCACCAACAGGGGCCGGGGCGGCAGGGGCTCCAACCATCTCCAGAGAGAACTTCTCTCCCATCTCTGGGTTTTCTGCCACCTGAGAAGTGACGTCTTGGTCACTGGCTTTTGCCTGCCTTCCACTAGATGCTGGGTGGGTCTGCTGGGAGGGAGCCCTTCCGTCATGCATTTGGCCTCGGGCGGAAAAAGAGAGGAGGATGATCCTTTCCCCAAGGCCTCGGGGACTTTCAGCAGATGCAAGGACATTCATCCTCTCTTTTCCTCGTCTCTGCTTTCGCTTTCGGGGAGGGGAGAGCGGGTTGTTCCCACCAGAGCCTGATCCCCCAGCTCATACCGGGAGGCCTCCAGCGGCAGGGAGCTGGCTTTCTCTTAAATGTGCCTCATCTCTTTGTTAGGGTATTTTCTCTCTAGGGCCAATAAAAAGAACCCCAGGGTCACTTCTCCCACCCACCTTAGTAGTACCTATGGGGCCAAATCTAATTCCTCCTCTCCACCCACCAGCAAGTATGTAAGCAATGTGCATCTTCTCAAGTCTTTCTGCAGCTGGAACACCCCAGTTTCTTTCTTTCTTTCTTTCCTTTTTTTTTTTTTTTTTTTTTTTTTTGAGACAGAGGAGTCGCTCGCTCTGTTGCCAGTGGCGGGATCTCGGCTCACTGCAACCTCCTCCTCCCAGGTTCAAGCGATTCTCCTGCCTCAGCTTCCCAAGTAGCTGGGCTTACAGGCCCCTGCCAGCATGCCCAGCTAATTTTTTGTATTTTAAGTAGAGATGGGGTTTCACCACGTTGGCCAGTCTGGTCTTGAACTCCTGACCTTGTGATTCACCCGCCTCGGCCTCCCAAAATCCTGGGATTACAGGCGTGAGCCACCACACCCAGCCAAGAACTCCCCAGTTTCTCAGCCACCCTCCCAGTGGTGTGTCTTGGAGAGAGCTGCCCCTTCCCTCTAAGCCCCTGGTGTGGGGCTGGAGTTTACACATAAAGACTCACCAGGTCATCCTGCCACTCAGAGGGCACAGCCACGCCCTCCCTCTTCGTGCCATTTCTAGGACTGCTGCCTGAAATCCCCCTCACTTTCCTGGAGAATGTTAGCATTTCACCCCCATTCACTCATCCAGTCTTTATAAAAACCCTCCGAAGTAGGCAGGGTTGCTGTCGTTGGATCCATTTTTCAGATGGGGAAAGCTGAGGTTATACACAAAGTGCAATTCATCTCCAGGACTTTTTTTTTTTTTTGAGACGGAGTTTCGCTCTTGTTACCCAGGCTGGAGTGCAATGGCGCCATCTCGGCTCACCGCAACCTCCGCCTCCTGGGTTCAGGCAATTCTCCTGCCTCAGCCTCCCGAGTAGCTGGGATTACAGGCACGCGCCACCATGCCCAGCTAATTTTTAGTATTTTTAGTAGAGACGGGGTTTCACCTTGTTGACCAGGATGGTCTCGATCTCTCGACCTCGTGATCCACCCGCCTCGGCCTCCCAAAGTGCTGGGATTACAGGCTTGAGCCACCGCGCCCAGCCTCATCTCCAGGACTTTTGATGACAAGCCTGAAGAGCCTAGGAGACTTTGGAGGTTGCATCCAGGAGTCGTATCCGGTGCCTGGCACACAGAAGGGGCCTGTGGTCTTGTGAGGGGCTGGGGCCAGAGCTTAGAGGAGGGGAAATGTCCCCACCAGGTCTCTCTGTGGTTGGGCCTGTGCGGGGCCTGTCCTGCCCTTCTGCGGGGGAATATATCCCCGCATTCCAGCTGCCCCAACTGTGAGGAGCAGAGGCCGCCAATAGCGGCAGGCAGGTGGCCGACCGCCTCCCCGGACACTGGCGGGAAGCCCTCCAAAGCTGCAGGGCGTCTCCTCCCTGTGGAGGCAGCAGCAGGCCCGGGGCCTGCAGAGGGTCAAAAACCCTGGGAACACAGCCCCAGCCAGCTCGGCCAGCACCTCGTTAGGAGGCCCAAAGTGGGGAGGGGGCACTTCAGGAACGATATTGTTTATTTTTCTATTTTTAAACAAGTCTGAGGTCTCTGGGGCACAAATGAAGTTATCAGAAAAGACATGAGTGGAATAAAGCCCCGAGCCAGCAGGCAGAGCGGGGCCCTTGGGACCAGGACTCTCGAAAAGCTGAAATGGAGTTTGTTTATCTTGTGCTCTGGGAGTGCAGGACTGTGGCCGAAGGAGTGGACGAGCATGGCCCCAAGCCCGCCAGCCCCTTCCCCAGGCCCTCATCTGCCTGTCCCTTGGTGCCACTGGGGAATTCAGGCACGAGTAATCCTTTTTTAAATGATCCCATCAGCGTGTCATTTGCACTAGAGGGAGGAGGCTCCGCCTCTGGAAAGAAGCCTGGACTCACTTCTCACCTCAGACACATGAACAATTTTCCCAGGAGGCAGAGCCTGGCGCGCCCGGTTCCGGCTGGTCACGGGCTGGTCCTGCCACCTCGGGCAACTCCGCCATCAGCCAAGCCTCCATTTACTCATCCGTCAAGTGGGGCTGATTATTCCCATCTTGACTCGCACGCACCCCTCACAGGGAGGAGCACATGAGGGTCCTTAGGGAAGGGCTGAGCTGCAGAATCCTTACACAGCCCTGCAACGGGAACTTGCCATGCCCAAGTTCAAGGTGAGGAAGCGGAGGCTTCAGGAGGTGGAGCGGCTTGGCCGGAGGCCTGCAGTCCCTCCATTTGTTGAATAGCCTCTCCAGCGCTGCACAGCAAGGACCATGTGCCCTCCTCTCGGGAGCTTTGAGAGAAGTCACCAATCATTGGCAAAACCAACTAGAGGCCTGGGTGGGTTTGGCTAGATGAGAAAATCTTCCCAGGAAGTAAGAAGTGTGGTGAGAAGCAAGGTGAGTTGGCCCTGCGGTCGCCAGTCCTGGCTTGAGTTCCGGGCCTGGCCGCGTACCGGACTAGCTGGGTGTCTGAGGCAGGTCACTCAGGTCCCCTCTGCCCAATTTTCTCCTCCATGAACTGGACTCAGTAAGAAGCTGGATGCTGCTTCCCAGTAAGATGTGGCATGTAAGGAGCCAGGGGGACTGCCAAGCTCTGGACAAATGAAAGCAGAATCCCTCTCCATCCCCGCAAGACAGCATGAAAGAGGGCTGGAGCAAACTGCACCCAGGTGAGCAGTGGGGAGTCCTCCCCCTCCATCGTCCCCTGTAAGAGGTGTCACACATCGGCTGCAGGCTCCCGGGGCATCCTGGGAGAGGGGCTTCCATTCCCGCAGGCTCCCTGCACCCGGTGAGATTAGAGCCTCAGGTCGCCCATGCCCCACCCCTTGGTCCAGGGAGAAAGCTGAGGCCCAGGAAGAGGAAGGAACTGGCCCCCGGCCACACGGCTGGCAGACGGGAAAGCCAAAACTAGAGCCTCAGCTCTTCCCTACCTTCCCAGGCTTTCCTCGCTATCTTCCTCACCTGTGGGAGGTGCTACCACACCCATTTGGCAGATAAAGACACTGAGGCCCTGAGACGGATGGTGCGGAGCCTGACACCTCAGGGTGGCAGTGGCGAGGCCGAGGCGAGGGCCCCGAGCCTGTCCCTCCACTGCTGACTGCTCGACCCAGAACAGAGACTGCCTCCTACATCACTGAGCTTTTTCTGAAACAAACCACTTCTTAATTCTTTGGCTGAATGTCTAAATAAGGATTTTTGCCAATTCTGAGCCCTGCTAACTGATGAAGTTGTCAGAAAAAGATCTAATGATGCTTGAAAATGCAGGGTATGAGCCAGCTGCCAAGTTGCCCTCCCAGCTCCGACTGGCAGCAGGCGTCGGGACCCTCCCACCAGTGCTGGGGGGCGGTGGGGGTGAGCGCTGGAGAGCAAGGCTGCCGATTTCCATCAGCCATGTGACGGTGGTGGCTGGGCTGCTTAACCCCTGTGGGCCTCTGCTGCCCAGCTGTAAATGAGGCGAGCAACTCCCTCCTCAAACAGTTACCTTGAGGAGGAAGTGAGATGAGGCACCCATGACATCCCACACCGTGCTGGGCACAGCCCAGATCTCAGGACTGCCTGGGGGCCGGGGTTGGTCAGGGGTCAACCAGCTGGCCTGAGGTCGGCTGAATGCAGCACAGGGGCCATGCCTGCAGCCCTGGGTGGGCGAAGAGCGGAGGTCGACAGCTCGGAGGATGCGGGCAGAGCCAGTGTGCGTCCCTCCAGTGGGTTGAAAGCCTCGGCGACCTCAGGCGCTATGAGGTAGAGCCTCAGGGTGGGAGTCCGGGAGTCCGGGCTGGGCTCTTTGTGCTCTCTCTCCTTTCTCAGTGGAAGATTTGTCCCGCTGGGGAGTCTGGGCACTAAGGGTGGGGCCTGGCTTGGGGACTCCGGAATCAGACAATTCCCAGGCCTGCCACAGGAGCCCGAGAAACTGGGTGCTGAGAGCTGAAGGGGCCCTGCTGTCAGGAGCTGGACCCAAGCCCAGGTCACCCCAACACCCAGGACACACGACCCGCAGGGCGTCCCAGATGTATATGAGAAAATCGATTCCCTCTCAGCCATCAGCCACCCAGGCCACCAGCTCCTTCCCATCCTCCTTGCTCCTCCTTCCTCCCCCTGCCACACACATGTACATACATAGACATGTGCACACATGTGTATCCACACAGGCATACACACGTGTCACCTTCATGGTGACCTTGACTTCTATCTTGCCCAGAAGATGAAGAGGGATGGAGAAGAGCAAACAGATGTCTTGGAGGAAGGGCAGAGCCTCTTCATAACAGGGACAGAGGCTCAAAGGATTGCCTCTGAAGGATTGGGAGGTTGGGGGAGCAGGGACAGCTCAGGCCAGCCCAGCCTGTGAGGGGCCAGGAGCCTTGGTGCCCGAATGGTCACTCCCAGCATCCCCCACCACTCTACCCATTTTACAGGTGAAGAATCCGAGACCAGGGAAGTGGTTTGCCAAGAACTTACCCACAGCAAGGGAACAGAGAGAGAGAGAGAGAGAGAGAGAGAGAGAGTGTGTGTGTGTGTGTGTGTGTGTGTGTGTGTGTGTGTGTGTGTGTGCATGATTGTGTCCTGGGTGTGTAGGAGGTGGGATTCAGCCCAGGAACAGTTGGGGAAGCTGGGAGGGAGTGAACATTCAACCAGCCCTCTGTGTAACAGGAACCTCTAGCTCAGGGAGGGTTGGCTAACTTGAGGGCATGATGAGGAGAGAGAAGTTGGCAAGAGCAGAAATGCAAATGCGCTTCCTTCTTATGGCCGCTCCTGGAGCTGGATGAAGGCAGGTTGGCAGGACAGTCTCTGGGTGACTGTGTGGCCTTGGGGAGGGGTTTTAGCTTCTCAGAGCCTCAGTTTCCTCATCTGTAGAATGGGGAGATACCACTGCATGTTACAGAGTGGCTGTGAGGATCAAACTAGGTAGGCAGAGGGTAAACCATGAAGCAGTGACTAGGGCAGAGAACACTTGGGGACTGGAGAGTGGAACTGCCATACTCATCTGATCTGCTGTTTTCATTAACAAACCAGGAAGAATGAGAGTGAGAGGGGCTCAGGGCAGTGGCCTAAATACAGGAGGAGGATTATCACTGGTCCAGCTGTCCCTGCCTGGGTTCAGGATGATCAAAGACTCCCCTGTGGCTCCTCACTCCTGCTTGATCCTCTGCCCTCTGGCTCAGTGTGGCATGCCCCGAGGGCTTCTCTGAGCTCGTGGGAACCTGGAGGTCAGGCAGCTCCTCATCCACGGACCAAACCTCAGATGTACAGTTTCCTCTGGACACAGTAGAAAATCAGAACACTGAGTGTGGAACAGCCTGGGCTGGGGAGGGAAGCCTGGGTTGAAACCTTGGCTCCTCCTCTGACTGGCTCTGTTACGTGTGTAGGTCGCATCCTGCCCATAAGCCTCAGTTTCTCCATCTGTGAAGGCTTGCTCACCCTTGGAAAGTGTGCTGAGGTGGTGGCCATGACGCGGCTCTGACAAAATTCATCAAAAAATGCACCAGGAAGCTCCCCGGAGTCCAGATCCTGCCTCCCTCCCAGCCCGACCTCCTCTCTGGTGGACAGGCAGGTCCTAACACCCTCCGGCTGTGCCATATCCAGGGGAAAGAGGCTCAAAAACCCAAGAGCCTTTGAGACTCCTCCAGTCCAGGTCTCTGCAAGAGGAAGCAGGACTGTCTTTTTCTTTTCTTTTTTCTGTTAGACAGAATCTCACTCTGTCACCCAGGCTGGAGTGCAATGGTGCCATCATGGCTCACTGCAGCCTCAACCTCCCAGGCTCAAGCCATCTTCCCACCTCAGCCTTCTGAGTAGCTGAGGCTACCGGCACACACCACCATATCTGGCTAATTTTATTTTTTGTAGAGAAAGGATGTCACTATGCAACACAGTGAGATCAAAACAAGGCTGGTCTTGAACTCCTGGGCTCAAGTAATCCTCCCATTTTGGCCTCCTAAAGTACTGGGATCACAGGCATGGGCCACTGCACCCAGCCAAGACTGTCATTTTAAATGGCAAAGTTTTCACTGGGCCAGAGAACCAAGCCTGCCTGGGGGCTGGGGGTCCAGCCGGGTGGAGTGCTGGGGGAGAGTCTACATGTGGCTGCTCCAAGGGCCTGGTCCTGACCTGGCCGCAGGGCAGCACTGGCAAGGTCCTTCCTGGATCCTTGTGGCGGGGAGAGTTGTGCCAAGACTTGCGTGACCTTCCAAGAAGCCACTCAGCTCCGAAGAGGAAGGAAGCAGATGCTGATGGGCACGACCAAGGCGTCTCCCACTGGCCTCTCTTGGAGGGACTGTGCCTACCGGCAGCCTGGGTGAGACCATCTGGGCCCCAGTTTTGGGCACTTGGGTCAAGAATCTGAGCTCTGAGAAGCCCCGTGGCTGGTGAGTCTCCTGTTCTTTACCCAGAATTCCCTGGGAAGAGGCCCCGTCAGCCCCCATGACCAAACTCAGTGCACAACCCACAGTAAATGCGCAGTAACTTCTTATGGGGTGACGGATGAGAACGAGGCATGAGAGCCTCTCCACAAAGACGTCTCTTAATCCATGGTCTTTTCCCTCTGGGGATGAAATCAAAGGGAAGAGGAGAGACATTTCCCAGGAGTCTCCGCACAGGGCTCTCCCAGTGGGTGAGGGAGGCTCTGGACATGCCTGGCTGTTGGGCGTCCCAGCGTGGGGACCGGAAGGGGGGCAGCACAGTACCAGGCTCTGAGGACACCAGCCATATGGAGTGCTTGGGATTGGACAGTGGAAGAGGAAAGTTGTGGGGCAGCAGCTGTGTGTGTGGAAGATTCTACGAGGACAACGATGGGGGGTGGCGGGGGGTTCTGTAATGTTTTACTGCACGTAGGAAAGGCAAGCGCGATTCCTGGTGAATGATCCCTTGCATCAAACCTCACTCCCTCCTGACACCTGCTAAAATGAAAGTAAAGGGGTTTCTCAGTGGCGTGACCCACAAAAACATAGAGATCATGACAGGGAAACAGCAGCAGGTTCACAGTGACATTCACGGGAAACTGATGAGCAAGGGGGAAGTGACCCAGCAGGCAAGAGGAAGCAGGACCCTAAGCCTACAGTGGGGAAGGTGACACCACCCTGATTTACATCCAGGAAGACCCTACAGACTCTGCAACTGTGGAAGCAGGACCCTACGCCCGCAGTGGGGAAGGCAACACCACCCTGATTTACATCCCAGAATCCTCTACAGAATCTGTGACTGAGGAAGCAGAACCCTAAGCCCACAGCAGGGAAGGTGACACCATCCTGATCTACATCTCGGAATCCCCTACAAGCTCTGCGACTGGAAGCTCCTGGCAGCGCTGGGAATAGAGGTCGGCTGAAAGGAAGGCCAATGGCAAGTGTTGAAAGCAGTGGGAGTTCTAGACACCACCCCGCTCAGCACCGTGGGGCGACTGCCCGTCCCCAGCCCCTGCAAAAGATGGGAGGTTGTTCTCCGGGGAGAGTGCAGTAGAGGCTTTCTCCACGGAGGACGTTAGACGCAGCTGAGAACTGGGGAGTGAATAAACACATAGGTGCTGAGCTCTGAGACCTCATCAGTCTTCTTTCTGAGCATGGCTCTGGGATGCTAGCAGGCAGAATTTTACTCCCCACTGTTTTAGGGAATCCTCAAAATGACCTCCTCTCTGCCGCCCTCCCAACCCGACCTCCTCTCAGGTGGACAGGCAGGTTCTAACACCCTCCAGCTATGCCATATCCAGGGGAAAGAGGCCCAAAAACCCAAAAGCTCTTGAGACCCCTCCAGCCCAGGCCTCTGCAAAAGGAAGCAGGACGCAGGTGATAAATCCCAGCTAGGGACTTTAGCTTTAAAACAGCTTTTTAGCAACCACCCTTCACTCATAATCCTGAGCCCCTGATGACCAGGTATCTGAGGAATTCCTCTGACGTGAAAGTCGAGGACCCAAACAAGCAAGTGGGAAAAGCACATTGAAGGAAAAAGGAGAGGACGCTCCAAAAAAGAGAAAGATCAGAGGAAATAGCCCAGAAAGAAGAGCAAAAAAGCGAAGGTAAAAAGTAGAAGAGAAAAGAGTGAATAAAGGACCAATCCAGAATGTATAGCCTCGGGATATTAGCGTTCCAGAAAGAAAGAACAAAGAAAACAGGAGGGAGAAAGTTATCAATCAAATAATTAAAGGAAAGGTCCCAGAGCTGAAGGACATGAGTTTCCAGACTGAATGGGTCCTCTGCATGCCTCACACACAGAGCAAAGGACTCATGCCAATGATTATTAATTGTTGTTGGAAATATCAGAATAGTCAAATAAAGGAAAAGAATCTACAAGTTTCAAAAAAATAAAAATAAAAATAAAAATAAACAGGTCATGAAGAAAGACCAGGAAACAGAAAGGCTTTGGACCTCTCGATAACAACAGTGAAAGCTAAAATGCAATTAAGTGATGCTTTCCAAATTCTGAAGAAAAATAATATCCACCCTACAATTCCATCTAAATGCTCAGTCAAAGGCCAGGTTCAGTGGCATGCACCTGCAATCCCAGCACTTTGGGAGGCTGAGGCAGAAGAATCAATTGAGCCCAGGAGTTCAAGACCAGCCTAGGCAACATAGTGGAACCTCATCGCTACAAAAAACAAATAAATAAGTAAATTCTCAGTTGAGTATAAGAAGAGAAAAAGACATTTTCAGATAGGTAAAAACATTTACCTCCAGGCACCCTTTATCAGAAAGCTACCCCGGGATGTGCTCCACCAAAAGAAGGGAAGTAAATGGAGACATGAAAACAGAAAATGCAAGACCCAAGAGAGTGGTGAGAAGAATCTGAAAGGCCCAGGGTACCAGGCTCAGAGGGCAACCCAGTCCTGGTTAGAGCACGTTAGAAGGCTGTAAGAGAAATTTTGCTAGGTAAATAAAATGTGCAGGAAACTTCTCACTTCTAAATGCCTTTGGAGAAGATTTAGAAGATTGGCAGAGGTTCGGTGTCAATTCAGTGAAAAGTACGTAGACAACTAAGCAAAAACAATGATGATGTCCAGGAAAAATACAACCAAACAGAAAGGGAAAGTAACCACAGCTTATTTCATGACTCAGCTCTAAACAGTGTATGTGGTCATAATAATGCAAAACATTGAATCCTGATCTCTCCCAAACTATGAAATAACTATATTGGGAGGGCAGGGGGATGAGGAGTAAGGAACAGAACAGGTGTCGGGGAGGGGAAGGGCTTTAACTCTTCTTAGGAGAAGTCAACAGCTGAACTATCAAGAAGGGGCAATACAAGGTGCTCTATAAAGATATAGAGGCAAATAAAAAAAGAATCAGCCAACAGCTGAAAACAGTTGTCTTAGAGAAGGGGAAATGTAGCAACCTTCATAGAGCAACTTAACTCCTGGCGCCCATGAATAATTTTGATTTAAAAACTTAACAAAGAGCGGCGGCTCACACCTATAATTCCAGCACTTTGGGAGACCAATGCAGGTGGATCACCTGAGGTCAGGAGTTTGAGGCTAGCCTGGCCAATACAATGAAACCCCGTCTCTACTAAAAAATACAAAAATTAGCTGGGTGTGGTGGCAGGCGCCTAAAATCCCAGCTACCTGGGAGGCTGAGGTGGGAAAATTGCTTGAACCTGGGAGACAGAGGTTCAGTGAGCTGAGACTGCCCCATTGTACTCCAGCCTGGGTGACAAGAGCAAGAAACTTCATCTCAAAAGAAAAAAAAAAAACTTTAAAAATTTAAGGCCAGGCACAGTGGCTTATACGTGTAATCGTAGCACTTTGGGAGGCCAAGACGGGCAGATCAGTTGAGGTCAGGAGTTCAAGACCAGCCTAGCCAACATGGTGAAACCCCATCTCTATTAAAAATACAAAAATTAGCCAGACATAGTGGCAGGCACCTACAATCTCAGCTACTCGGGAGACCAAGGCAGGAGAATTGCTTGAACCTGGGAGGCAGAGTTTGCAGCGAGCTTAGATGGTGCCACTGCACTTTAGCCTGGGCAACAAAGCGAGACACCATCTCAAATAAATAAATAATAAAATTTTTTAATTAGAATGAAAATTAAGGCTAGGTATGGTGGCTCGTGCCTGTAATCCCAGCACTTTGGGAGGCTGAGGCAGAAGGATTGCTTAAACCCAGGAGTTCAAGACCAGCCAGACAACATGGAAAGACCCCATCTCTATACAAAATAAAAAAATCAGCTGGGTGTGGTGGTACACGCCTGTGGTCCCAGCTACTCAGGAAGCTGGGGTGGAAGGATAGCTTCAGCTGGGAGACTGAGGCTGCAGGGAGCTGTGTTCACACCACTGCACACTAGCCTGGGCAACAGAGTGCAACCCTGTCTCTAAATAAATAAATAAATACTAAATGTTTAAAAATACACTACCATCCCAACTCCACCTACTTTTAGGATTTCTTGAAAGTCTGAGTAAATAAATATCAGGACTTTTCATTGCTTTCAGCCTTGGGAGTGAGTTCTTTGCAAGCTATTCTAAGCAGACCCGTACCAGACTGTAAGCAGGGCTCAGAAAGGCTCAGAAAACTTTGGGGAATAGATGGAAGCTGAGATGGAGCTGAAACCTTAGGGGCCATCCTGACCACACCTTTCTACAGCTCTCTGGGCAGGTTTCCAAACCTCCCTGCGCTGTGACAGATGGGATAAAGTGTAGTGGGGCGGGGGTGGAGGGGGGCGGTCTATGCAAAGACCATCTGCCTGCAGGAAGTCCCGAGCGGGAGGAGGGAAGAGGCCAGGGGTTTGGGGTGGCCCCTGCCAGTGCACAAGCCTCCACCCTACCTGCTCCAAGACCCTGCCATCTTCCTTCAGGTCCTGTTTCCGGCCATCCGTGCTCACAAAGTCAGCTCTGGGCCCGGAAACTAGAAACCCAAGTCACGCCATGCCACACTCATCTGTGTTTACAGAAAGCAAGATAATTATTTACAAGAACAGAAACATTGAGCTAATACACTCTTAAATACACCAAATACATCAGACCAGAAGAAAACAGAAACTGCCGGGTGGAAAGGGGGCACGGCGTCCTGCCGCTGTGCGGGGCACTCCGGTCAGCAGGCTCCTCTCGCTACCCAGGACGTTCTCTCGCCTTGCTCTCCGAGGATGGGCAGATCCTTCCCAATAGTCACAAGCCCGCTTCTTCCACGAGTTAAGAAAACAGAACTTTTCTTCCCAGACCACTCAAGCCCCTGAGCCAAGTTATATCAGTCCCCAGAGCTCCCTGGGGCCCCAGTTCTGGGCAGTGTGAGTCACGCAGCTCCCGTCCTCGCCGCCGAAGAGGACGCAGGCACACCCGGCCCCCACCTCCCAGCCAGCCTCTCCTTGCTCGTTTTGGGAAGCAAGGCTTCTGCTTTGTCCAGAATCGGAAAGACACGGAAGGAATCTTGAGTCCTCACGCCAGGTCTCCAAAAGCTGGTCTGAGCCCTAGGGATGAGTCAGTGACAAAGTTCTTGACAACCAGCGACAAACGGAGAACAATAAGGAAAAAAAGGGGCGTGTCTGAAAAACACTCGAGGCTTCTTACATTTTTGTTTTAAAAGTAACATTTCTTTAAAATAAAATGATGGTCACTGACGGTGGATGACATTTTTTTTTAATGTCCTTACTTGGCAAAACTGAAAGTTGGCATCTATAGTCCCGCCTCAAAAAAGGATTTTTTTTTTTTTTTTAAATAAAAAGTCTGATACCAGGCTAGGTAGGCTACTGGGAGGGGTGGGGGGTGGGGGGTAGGCAGGCAGGGATGGTTAATGGGTACCAAAAAAATAGAATAAATAAGACCTGCTATTGGATAGCACAACAGGGTATTGTGGTCTATATATATGTTACATATATAGGTATTGTAGTCAATAATAATTGTACATTTGGAAATAACTTGTAGTGTAATTGGATTGTTTATAACTCAAAAGATAAGTGCTTGAAGAGATGGATGCCCCATTCTCCATGATGTGCTTATTTCACTTTGCACCACAGCATCTCATATACCCCATAAATATATACACCTAATATGTACTGTAATTTTTTTTAAGTCTGGGACATACTGTGGTAGATAACACACTACGAAAGAGAGTAAGACCAAGCCCTAGGGCCAGAACCACAGACACAAAGAGTGGGGATCAGTCCAATCTCCCTTTGAGACCTAAGGATGCTGGAACACCCCTCAGTGACAGAGCACGTGTTCCCTCGGTGCATAGCGCTGGCAGTTAGGGAGTGTTTCCTCGTATGCGGAGAAACCTGCATGTGCTTGAACCTGGACCCGTGCCTGGGACCACCTATAGCGAGGCCTTTCCTCTTCTAAGGACAGCCTTTCACCTGCAGAAAACAGGCTCCACCCCCCACCGCTTCCTGCCCTGACTTGCACAGACAGTTTTGTTTGCTGTGCAGAAGCTCTTTAGTTTAATTACATCTCATTTGTCAACTTTCGCTTTTGTTGCAATTGCTTTTGGCAATTTCATCATGAAATCTCTGCCCGTGTCTATGTCCCAAATGGCATTGCCTAGATTTTCTTCTAGGGTTTTTATGGTTTGGGGTTTTACGTTTAAGTTTTTAATCCACCTTGAGTTAATTTTTGTATAAGGTATAAGGAAGGGATCCAGTTTCAATTTTCTGCATATGGCTAGCCAGTTCTCCCAGAATCATTTACTGACTAGGGAATTCTTTCCGCATTGCTTGTTTTTGTTGTGTGTCAAAGATCAGATCGTTGTAGATGTGTGGCCTTATTTCTAGGTCTTTATTCTGTTCCATTGGTCTATGTGTCTGTTTTTGTATCAGTATCATGCTGTTTGGGTTACTGTAGCCTTTTAGTACAGTTAGCTGAGATCTAATTGCCCCTTTGCTTCTCCCCACCCCAATCATTCCTCTTGTGGTGTGATTTGTCCAAGTTCACGTGGCTAGCAAGTGAATCCAAACCTAGTTGTTTCACTCCTGGCCCGGTGCCTATCCCTAGTTCTCTAGGTGGGGCAATGGCTCAGGGTCTTCAGTTCATAAGATAGTTGTGTCTGTTGGAGACCAGTGGGAAAAGCAAGAAAGAAACTCAAGTAGAAAAAAAAAGCAACACACACACAATGGGATCCCAATCAACGTGTGTATGTCTTCATAGAAAAAAGTCTGGAAGGAAATAAGCAAATATGGTGTGGCAGTCATCCTTGAAGTGAACTAATAGATTTTTTTTTTTTTTTTTGAGACAGAGTTTCGCTCTTGTTACCCAGGCTGGAGTGCAATGGCACGATCTCGGCGCACCACAACCTCCGCCTCCTGGGTTCAGGCAATTCTCCTGACTCAGCCTCCTGGGTAGCTGGGATTACAGGCATGCGCCACCATGCCCAGCTAATTTTTTGTATTTTTAGTAGAGACGGGGTTTCACCGTGTTGACCAGGATGGTCTCAATCTCCTGACGTCGTGATCCACCCGCCTCGGCCTCCCAAAGTGCTGGTATTACAGGCGTGAGCCACCGCGCCCGGCACTAATAGATCATTTTTATCTTATTTTTGTTTTTCTGTGTTTTCTAGTTTTTCTACAATGAGTTGGCTCTTATTTGTATAACAGAATAAAATCATGACCATTTAGGAAGATTAAATCAGAAAAGTAAAATTAAAGTCATGTGGCCAAGGCCCTGCTTCCCAGCTGCTCTCCAGTGAGCAAGCTCAGGGGGAAGAGGGAGTCTGAGACTCCAGAAAAGGTGGAGCATCCCAGTGCCGCCCTGTGCACCCAGCCTACCCGCTGGCAAGAGCAGGCCTTGCCCCCTCTGCCCCACCCCTGGTCTTCTCAAGCCTTGCTGTACCCTACCCCTAACCACAACAGGCTCCTTATCCCTGACATGCAACAGAGGAACAGGTGGGGAGCATAAAAGAGAGAGCAGAGGACAATGGCTAACCCCCCCCCCACCCACCCACCAGGGTCTCTTACCCAGCACAAGGTGTCCATATTGATTTACAGATGGGGGATGTAACATGGGTGGAGTGTGATCACTCCAGGCCCAGACGCAGCCCTCCTGATCTTAGTCCAGTACTTACTCCTTTGGGGCTTCAAACAGAGCCCCAGGCCCTGCTAAGACAAAGCTATTGCTGGGAGAGGGTGTGTTGGGGCCATGGGTCACCAGCATCCTCCACGCCACCCCTCCAGTTTGGCTCCCTGTGGGCCCTCTGTGGTGCCTGGAAGACCCAGGCACATGGTCTGTGCTCAGCCAAGCCCTGATTAGAACTGGGGGGCCCTGCCCGGGTCAGAGTCCAGGCTGACTCCCCCAGAGCAGGGACCAGTTCAGATTATTCCATCATATGGCCCCTGGGAAAGTTGTTTCCCTCTTAGACTGGGTGGTCTCTAAGTTTCTTTCTAGTCTCAGCATTCAAAGAGTCGAGGACTGACCAGTGACCCTGCCCTCACCCAGGGGAGGCAGAAGCTTCCCATCAGCCCTGCCTCTCTGGCTGGCCCTGGCCCCCGGTCCCTTAGTGAATGGTCTGGGTCTCAGGGAAGTCCCAGCCACACATACACATGTATGTGTGGTAGAGCCCACGCGTGTCTGCACATGGGGTGTGGCTACGTGGAGGTAAGGCCGGGAAGGGAAAGGGTGCTAGAAAGACAGTCTCCCCATTTTGTTTCTGGCACAGCCACAGTCTCCGATTCACTCACCTTTCCGGGGATTCTATTTCTTTCCCCTCCAGAATCCCAGCTTCTCCCAGCTACCCCACCCAGCTACCACCCCTCACCCTTTCCCATTCATCTTCTCCATTTCAGCCTCTATTTCAAGACCCAGCTTTGTGCATTTTCCTCTGTCTCTGTCTGCCCTCTAGATAGGCCTGTCACCTAGGAGGAGCGGTGCAGCTGTGGGTTGAATGACATGTCTGTGTCCCCTCCATGTCCCTCTCTCAGGAGCCAGCCTCCTCCGCCCTGGTGTCCCCGGGCCTCTTCCAAGTGGTGCCCACAGCTCTCAGAGCCCAGTTTGTTCCAGACAGAAATGAAGATGGGCTCTCATTGCACAATGACACACTGAAATCATTATTCTGCCAAGATCCGAATGAAATACACGGAAGCCTGACGTAGCCATGATTTGTTACCGTGACATTGCCTCTCAATGCGATGCACAAATTTTAATTAAAATCTCAGGAATGATTTTGGAGTCCTTTATTGTGTGCCTCTGGACTCTTCCAGGCTGCCCTGGGGGAAGGGCAGGGCTTCTTTATAACACAGACAAAGGCTCAGATAACTGTCCCTAAAGGATTGGGAGGTGGCGGGAGCAGGGACAGCTCAGGCCGGCACTGCCTGTGAGGGGCCTGGGTATCAGTGTGCACAGGGTCACTCCCATCCTCCGCCACCGCTCTACCCATTTTACAGGTGAGGAAACCAAGACCAGGGAAGGTTTGACAAGGACCCACCCATAGCAAGGGTGTGTGTTTGTGGGGCGCGGGAGTGTGTTCTGGGTGCACGGAAGGTGAGATTCAGCCCAGGAAAAGTTGGGGAAGCTGAGAGGGAATAAGCATTCAACCAGCCCTCTGTGTAACAGGAGCCGCCAGCTCAGGGACAGTTGGCTAAATTGAGGGTGAGATGAAATCGCAAGAGCAGAAATGCAAATGCCCTGCTTTCTGTTAGCCACTCCCGGAGCTGGAAGAAGGCAGGTTGGGAGGATAGTCTATAACCGGGCTTCTCAGAGAACCTGAGAAAATTCTCAGTCCCTCCAGAAAAGCCTCAGTCCCCTGAGGCTGCCTGAGAAGAAGAGAAGGGCTGAGGTCGGCTGTGCTGGTGGCCCGGGTGGCGCCCTGGCTTCCTCAAGACCTGGCGGTCCGGCAGGGGATTGGCCTAGGATCACTTGCCCTGGTTTGGGGCTCAACAGACATCAGAGGGAACTGGCTGGTGCGGGGTCGCTGGGGTGAGGGTTAAGTACGGAGTGAGCAGACAGTGTCGGGTGGACCGCAAGCTGAAGCCCACCCCAGGCCCCACAGGCTGGCCCCCAGTAAGAGCCTCCAGCTAGGCACCACCTCCCACGGTGAGGTCTGGAGCAAGTCTCATGCCCTCTCTGCCCCTGGCCTCACCTTGAAGTAGTGACAGTTACCACACTGGCCTGCTCCAGGACCAAGGTGAGAATAGATGGAGGCCAGATGTGGCCAGGAGGCGTTTGGAAGCCAGGTCCTCAGGGTCCTCTGCCTGGAGGACCAGGAGCCCCTTGGAGTGAGGCGACCATCCCACAGCACGGAGTGCTCACCCTGTCCCACCCCACCCCTCCCGGCACCCATCAGCCCATCAGCAGATCCCACTGATGCTGCCTCGCAGCAGCCACCATCCTGGGCTCACCCGCAGGGCCGGCAGGGAGCTGACCTGGTCCACGGTGAGTGTTGCCTCCTTGTAGTGCTTCCCGGGAGGGCAGAGCTTCAGGAAGGTGTCGTGGATGCTGAGAAGAGAGGCGTGAAGGCCAGGTGAGCGAGAGGAAGGCCAGCAAGCCCATCTCCTGCTGCGGGGTGGCGGGGGGGGGTGTCACTTTGGGGAAGGAGACTCGGGCTTGACTGACACAGAGAAGTCTGTAACCAATAATAATAAAACACAGTAACAAATATGTCTTCTAGAAACATCCTGGACCCTCAGGCATGCCAGGCACACCCTGGGGGATGCAGAAATGAGCCACATGAGAGGAAAGTTAGGCAAACAGGTCCTGTAGCCAGCTGCACACTCTACGAGGGGTCATCACAGGATGTCAGAGCTGAAGGGCCTCCGTCCAGTCCCTCGGTTACTGATGGGGAAGCCAGCAGGACTGTGGGGAAGCCAGGGTCCCTTCCTCTGGCCATCTGCCCAGTTCCATCCTCAACCCAAGAAAAGAGGTCACTTCATGGGCCTGAGTGAGCCAAGATTGGAACCCAGCTGCCTGCCACCAGCAAACCACCAGCCTTCCTAGGCCACTGGACAGCAAGCTTGGTTCCAGCAGGTTGTGGACTGGGTGTCTTCCTAATTGTCCCTGTCATTGACGTCTCTGTCTGTAAGACCCCATGCCAGTCAAGAGGATTTTGCTTATAAGATACAGGCAGGGGATGACCCCTGAGGCCGTGTGACCCCTGAGAAGAAGAGGGCAGGAGGGAGCGCTGCCCCAGGCCGAGAGAGGATGAGCCCTCATTCCCTGTCCCTCTCGCCCTATCCTGCACCCGGGTCCCTGTCCACCAGCAGGCTCTTAGGCAGACAGTCAAAGGAGGACAGTGGTGCCCTGGGACCCAGGAGGCGTGGATGCCAGGACCTGACCTGCTGTGGCAGGGCCGTGTGACCTTGGGCAACTCACCTGACACTTCTGAGCTTTAGTTTCATCATCTGGATAAGGGAGAGAATGATACCACTCTTGGAGGCTGTGGTGTGAAGGAGGCTGAAGGGTGTGTGTGTTTATGTGTAAATGGTGGATGGGGGGGTAACCACAGGCTGGTTAAAAACACCGTCTCTAGAGCAAGCCAGTTCTACGTTCAAATCCTGACTCTGCTACTTCATAGTTCTAAGACATGGAGCAAGGTTCTGAATCCACCTGAGCCCCAGCCGCCGCCTCTCTGCAGTGGGGGTAATAAATCTCCCCGCGCACGCTCGTGAGGAAGTGTATGAAACATCAGGGCAGTGTGTGGTAAGTGAGAGTGTTTGCGTTCCCCGGGGCCCCGGAGGGGACACCCAGCCTGCTCCTCTCTCTGTGTTCCTCTCCTATACTCCAGGAGCCCCTGTGCCCTTGGGCTGGCACAACCCACACTTAGATTGTGACAGTGGGAGCCCCCCACCCTGAACCCAGCTTTCTCTCCCCTCTCTTCATAGTCCCCTCCGTGCTCCAAAATGACCCCTCCCTCCTTTACACCTTTCCTGTTCCTCTCCTGTCTGCCATCAAACCTCTATTCTCCTTGGAGTGCTAAGAGGCCAGCAATCCCATGAAAGGACTCGGCTCACAGGAGTGAGTGACTAATAGTCCCCTATTGACGTTCCAGGGCTTGTGGTTTGTTGACTCAAGTGAGGCTCTGATTGGTGGAATTTAGGGACATGTAACTAAGTGAAGACAGCGCTGCCGCTCACACCACCAGTAATCCCAGCCCTTTGGGAGGCCGAGGTGGGAGAATTGCTTGACTCCAAGAGTTTAAGACTACCCTGGGCCACATAGGGAGACTCCATCTCTACAAAAACTTTGAAAAGTAGCCCGGCATGTTGGCACGTATCTATAGTTCTAGCTATTCGGGAAGCTGAAGTGGGAGGATCACTTGAGTCCAGGAGGCTGAGGCTGCAGCGAGCTGTGATTGTACTACCACACTCCAGCCTGGGCAACGGGGCAAGACCTTGTCTCAAAAAACAACAAAAACTAAGTGAAGAATGTGGAGGGTGATTTTATGGGTGGAGACTCAGAGGTAGAGCAGGAGGCTCTGCCAGGGCCCTGACGATGGCAGGTGGAGGCCTCGCACACCGCCACCACTCGCTGTTTCACATCTCACTGACTAGGAAAACATCCTTCAGATCCCAGCCATGGGAGTGCAGAGAGAAACTGTGCTGGGATTCTGCACACCCATTGCACCCTGTGCCCTATGAGGCTCATCTCTACCCACAGCATTCCCACCTCCCTTGCCCTCCGGCTTAAAGGAAGCTCCAGGAGGACTGGAGGCATGAGAGAGGGGTGGGGATTTATTCTCCCCTCCCTCCAGCCCCGCACGACTCTGCAGTATCTGTGTTCTGCTGTCTCGGGCTAGCGGCCAACTTCTGCAGCTCCAGCTCTCAGCTGGCACCTCATGCCTGGGGCAGTCAGGACTAGCCCCTGCGTGGGTCCCTGGGCCTCCTTCTGAACAGTTCCTTCACTGCAAAGCACCTTCAAAGACCCTGCTAAGTGTGCCACCTGTTTCCCGCTGGGATGTTCAGAGATCTATCTGGATCCTCTTTCTCTACCTCTAGCTATGAGATCCAAGGCAAACTGCCAGACCTCTGTGCACACACAGACCCGGGTTCAAATCTCGACTCTGTCCTATGGGGAGCCAACCTCTTTCCAGAGGCATTGCGCAGACCCTTGCGAGGGCTGACGGATGGGAGCTGGAGTGCCATGTGGTATCCATGGGGAGCAGCATGACTGCTGCCTTGGCCACAGAAGGAGCCTGAGCTGTCGCTAGGGTCTAGGGACTGCACACATTTGGGAGGGAGCGGAAAGCAGGGTGTGGAATGGGATGGGGAAGAGATTCTCGAGGAAGGTACTGGGGTGGGGGTGGGCACCACAGGTCAACAAGGAGGGAGAAAATCTATCACTGCTGAAGTCTCCAGTGGCCCACAAGGGGCAGGGGGCAAGCTGGGCGCAGTGGCTCATGCCTGTAATCCCAGCACTTTGGGAGGCTGAGGCAGACAGATCACTGAGGTCAGGGGTTTGAGACCAGCCTGGCCAACATGGTGATACCCCATATCTACCAAAATATTAAAAATTAGGCTGGGCGCGGTGGCTCACGCCTATAATCCCAGCACCTTGGGAGGCTGAGACAGGTGGATCACGAGGTCAAGAAATCGAGACCATACTGGTCAACATGGGGAAACCCCGTCTCTCCTAAAAATACAAAAATTAGCTGGGCATGGTGGCGCACGCCTGTAGTCCCAGCTATTCGGGAGGCTGTGGCAGGAGAATTGCCTGAACCCAGGAGACGGAGGTTGCGGTGAGCCGAGATTGCGCCATTGCACTCCAGCCTGGGTAACAAGAGTGAAACTCTGTCTCAAGAAAAAAAAAAGAAAAATTAGCCAAGCGTGATGGTGCGCACTCCTGTAATCCCAGCTACTAGGGAGGCTGAGGCAAGAGAATCGCTTGAAAACAAGAGGTGGAGGTTGCGGTGAGCCGAGATCGTGCCACTGCACTCCAGCCCACCTGAGCGACAGAGCAAGACTCCATCTCAAAAAAAAAAAGGGGGTCAGGGGCAGTGGGAGTGGCCGCCCCCAGCCAAAAGGAGCATTTTGTCCTTGTCATTGTTAGAATTGCTGGCTTGAGGCTGGGCACAATGGCTCATGTCTGTAATCCCAGCACTTTGGAAGGCCTAGGCAGGCAAATCACAAGGTCAGGAATTCAAGACCAGCCTGATCACCATGGTGAAACCCATCTCTACTAAAAAAAATACAAAAATTAGCTAGGCGTGGTGCCGCATGCCTATAGTCCCAGCTACTCGGGAGACTGAGGCAGAAGAATTGCTTGAACCTGGAGATGGAGGTTGTGGTGAGCCAAGAGTGAGCCATTGCACTCCTGCCTGGGCAACAGAACGAGACTCCGTCTCAAAAAAAAAAAAAAAAGTAAGAATTGCTGGTGTGAGGTGATAAAGAGCAGATGAACTTTTAGTAAAACCAATTTTCAACAAAAATTAATGTTTTGTCATTTTTTAATCTCTAAGGCAATGTGCAAGGGCACTTGGGCTCCCTGCCCCCAACCACGGGCGCCACTGGGAGTCCCTGCTCTATGCAGCCAGCTCTCACGGACATTCTTCATTTTTCGTGCCAATCTTGCAAGGAAGGGGCCATTGTTTCTTTTACAAAAGAGGAAACCGAAAGTCAAGTAGGTAAAATAATCTACCTACGGTCACACAGTGTTAAATGTTAAAGATACAGACACAAAGCTCTTTCCCCAGGAGGCATCAGGGACTGCTGAAGGACAGAGAAGAAACTCCCCCAACCTTGACACCCTCTTCTCACGACAAAGCCTGTGTGCTGGGTGCACTCACACACATCTTCTCACTGAATCTTCCCAACAACTCCCTGTGGGAGAAGTAGAGGGGCCACCATTTTTATAGATGGGTAAACTGAGGTTCAGAGAGTTCAAGAGTTGTACCTAAGGTTATACAGCTGGGAAGGGACAAAGTGGAAGGCTGAACCCTAAACCATGTTCTTCAGGCTGTGCCACCTACCCCTAAAGGGCCTACCCTTCTTCCAGGTGAGAGACTCAAGTGGCCCCCTTGGAGAACCCCTGGGGAGGGTGCTAGTGGGGGGCCCTGCCTGGAGTTGGTGCCTTCCTAGGCTGCAGAGTGGGCGGGCTGCCCACAGATGAATCGTGGCCGAATCTCGTCTGCCACAAAATGTTCTCCTCCTCCAAATATGGATCAGCCAGCTCTAAAAGGAATCCTGAATTAATCACTAATGGACTCAAAAGTCAAAGCCATTTGAAAAACTCACACGTTCAGCCTGCCAGCAATCCAGCAGCCAGGCCATGGCTCCCTTCCACACTGCCCAGAGAGGCAGGAGGGGCTGTCTGCGGGAGCAGGGGCCCTAAGACGGGGTGGAGGCTGCTCTGCCGCTGACTCTCCGTGGGGCCTTGGACTCACCAAGTCCCCTCTCGGGCCTCAGTTTCCCTTCTGTGAAACGAAAGTCACAGCATCCCCCCTGGCTCCTTCCAGTTTAGTAATCCCGTGATTCTAGGTTTTCCTGCCTCTCTCTGGCATCCCATTTACCTCCTTGCCTCGGACCCTCTAGCTTAGTGGTTCTCAATGGGGTCTGATGTAAGAATCATGTAGGGAGTTTGTAAAAGGATCTGCCCTCCCCACCCCTCAAGATTCTCATTCAAAGCCAGGATACAGCCTGAGGTGTCCACAGGTTCCACAAGCTTCTCAGTATTTCTACTGCCCCAGCAAGATCAAGAACACGACAAGCCCGAATTCCCGCTCCTCAAGTCCCAGCCTGGACTCGGCTTTCTGGCTTCACCCACACCCCATGGGATCAATAGTCCTTTGCTCTATGGTACTGCATAGTAGGTGTTTTATAAATCATCCTTCTTTAGCCTGAAAATGTGGCTTTTAGTTCCCTGATCTGCTACTTCCAATCTGCGTGAGCTTGAGAAAATTACTTCATTTCTTTGAGCTGATTTCCTCATTTGCAAAAAGAGGGGATGATAATACCATGATAATAACAGCAGCCACATACTCGGGCTGACCCACGTGCCAGGCGTTGCTCTAACAATGACAGATTTGATCTTCCAGTTGTCCTAATAACACCTTGTGACATTAGGTTCTACTTCTCTCAACTGTTTTGTAAGGATGGAAACTGAGGCTCAGTGAGGGTAAGAAACTCCCCCGTGTTGGCACAGCTACTAAGTGGCAGAGCCAAGCCTCAAACCCAGGCCTTTGGCTTCCAGGAAATAAACCTACAACCAACCACTCCACCTGCTGGCCTTGAGGTGCCCGTTAATGGCCGGGACAGGGCCATGTAGTCTACAAAGCGTTGGAGTCTCCACGGATGCTAGGAAGGAACAGGCCCTGTGGCTGGATCAGCCTGGGCAGAGGCTGGGAGCAAAGCTGCAGGCTCCTAAACCAGACTCCACCCCACCCAAGAGGGTGTCAGGAGCCATCCCAGGTGATGCAGAGTAGTCCGAAGGGCTCAGACTAAGTCAGGCTGACCTGCGCCTGAGACACAGAGATCTGGGCTAGAGTCAGGCTGTGCCTTGCCCAGGAAGCCACATGGGCCCTCTTTGGGTCTGCAAGGTCTGAAGTCACAGCCAGAAGGGCCTGGGCCCAGAAGAGGCGTATGGGAAAAAGACTTCTTCTGGGACAGCCAATTTAACCGAAGTCAGAGAGGGCTGCTCCAATGCTGAGGCAGAAAGGGACCTTGGTTTTGCTGAGATCAAAAACATGTGAAAGGAAAGTCCCATAGGCTGAAATTTAGTGTGAACAGACCTCTTATTGGAGGGCCAAACCAAATCAGCCATGGACGGGGAAGCGGCTGGCTCCAAGACAAGTCTAGCACACGAGGTCTCCCCAACCTGTCCCCGGGAGGTGCCATCTGCAGATCTGGTGACTAGGCCTTTATGTCCTTATGCAAGCCACAGATAAGAAGGTGGGAAAGTTGGACAGAGCAGCCTTTCTGCAAAGGTTACGCCTACCTATCGGCCTCTTGAAAACATTTTTAACCGGCTAAGTCCATCCAACTGTACTGCCATCTGGGCCACATTTCTCTTTCATACTCATAGGAAAATCACAAGACATTGTCAGAGGCCACAGTGGAAAATCATTCAAAAGTGACTGGGGCTTGGTCTGGCTCAACTTGGCTTTGGCAGCCCAGGATGGCCACTTTCTCCCAGAGTATCACATGCTTTCTGCTCCCTGAGCCAGACCAGCTGGGCATCCACAGCACAGCTGTCCCCACACTTTACAGACAGTACACTCACACCAGCCCTAACATATTCCACTCCCCACGGCCCCACCAAGAAGATAACCTACTATTAGCTTGTGCGTCTGCTCCCAGGGGTATTCTCCTCTGGATGTTATGTATGAACAGACCTTTATTTCACAAGAGCAGTAGCAGCCTGTATGTACTAGTCTTGTTTGCCAAAGTAATACAGTTAAATAGAGGAAAATTCAAATAGCACTGTGAGGCTTACAATCAAAGTTACTAATACTCCGTACCCCACGCCCGCTCTCTAACCCTGCTTTCCAGAGGCAGCAGTTTGACTGCATTTTGCTATTTCGCTTGGTTTCTGCTTAATATTTACATGGCACTTCCAAATGCTGTGCTCACACCGCCTTTTGTTGTTGTTTTCACTATTGACATTATCTTGTGACCTCTTACTAAGAAAAAAGAGGATTTTTTTTTCTCTATATATACTTCTTTTCTTTTCCCCAACCTCCCAATATAAAACAATTTTCCTGAATGAATATTCAGTGTTTATAATAATATTATAGATTGTATATGCATTATTCAAATGTTGCTCAAGCTGAGTTCCCTAGTGCAACATGATTACATTTCCTTTCTTGCAAAGCTTTTTGTTTTCCCCAGAGTTAATAATCACCTTTGGTTTTTTGCTTCGGTGTTTGTGCGAGTATCTTTATTTCATCTCCAAACTTTCCACAGAACTGTAAAGTACCTCTCAATATGGTATGTAGATAGATTCATTATGTCTTCTTAGAAGCACCACTCCTGGAACCCCTGACTCCTTAATTCTAATCTGGACTGATTGCTTTCCAGGCCAACCATACGGCTGTCATCCTTCATCTTCCCTTTGCTATCTTCCTGTAATTCGTTTTGCCTCTAGGTTGAAAGCCTTTGTTTCCCTGATCCTGGGTCTTCTTTCTTCTTGGTTTACTCACTAATTTTAATGAAGCACATCCCCCAAAAGCTTTCTAAGAGAAGAGCCATAAGAGATCATTTCTGTTTAATTTGCATGTCAAAAAGTATTGTTATCCTGCCTTCACCCTTGATTAATGGTTTAGCTAGAACTTAATTCTAGATTGAAATTTTTTCCTTAGAATTTTGAATGTGTTCAGCCACTGTCTTTCAACCTAAGTCCAACGCTATTCTGATTCCTGATTCTCTGTAGTCTGTTTTTCTCTCTGTGGAAGCACTTAGGATCTTCCCATCATCTCTGGCATTCTAAACTGTCATCATTATATGACTTAGTATAGGTAGGCAGGTGTTCTTCTTTCCTCAAATACCTGGTGGCCCTTAACTTTCAATTTCTACTTATGGGGAGGCTCTAAAATGCTGACCAGAAGCTCACCCTGCTCTTTACCACGCTGGTGGCCCGAGTCAGGGGCCTGTCCGGCTCCAGTTCTGCCCAGATGGTTAGCTCCTGCCTTCCACTGGGGCAGGGCAGGGAAGTGGATGGCAGAGTGAGAAAGAAGGAATCACATAAAACCTCCCATCTGCCTTTCTGTTTTCACCTGCTCCTGCATCCCGGCATTCAGAGGTTCCTGAGCCTTTCTGGGTTCTCAATTCCATCACCCAGCCCCTACAGGCAAAACTCTTTCAGCTTTCTATTCAGCTAAGTCCGTATCATGGGTCTATCTGCTTTGCACTTCAAAAATTTTTGATGACCTCTCTCATGTGCTGTCATCGCTTGTGTTCTCTTTGTCCTTATGGGTTTCTTTCTTTCTTTTTCTCCTCCTCCTCCTCCTCCTTCTCCTCCTCCTTCTCGTCCTCCTCCTCCTTCTTCTTTTTAAATTCCTTTAATCTCCTTTTAGTGGAGGAAACAGAGGTCAAAGAAAATGCTCTATTCTCCATGTAACTGGAAGCCCCCTGCACCTTGCTTTCTTAACTTCATAATATATCTTGGAGATGGCTCTATATCGAACAGAAAGCTCCTCCTCCTCCTCTCCAAGAGCAATCTCCCACAGATGGATGAATCAGCACTTAATTCACCTGTGTCCTCTTCATGCAAGTGTAATGGCTGGGTCCCGGTGTACGTCTCATTTGGAACTGGAACATTTCAGCACCTCCTGCTTTCACTGGTCTTCTTCCATTCTTCAAAACTCTTGACAATTGTTCCACATCCTCAGCTCTCCCCAGGTTGTGGTCTCCTGGGTCTGGAGACTCACCTTGGCTTAAAGCAGCAGAGAGCTCTTGCTGGTATCGCCTTCCCATTTGGGAGTTTCTGCACTGCTGCTCCAACCCCAGCAGTAGGAGCTATCCAGGGGCAGACATGGGCCCCTCAGGCTCAGGAATGGGCTGTCAGGAGAAGGGGCAGGCCAGAAAGAGCTTTCAGAACTGCTTGTTGGAGAAGTTTGCACTGAACCGTGAACTGTGAGCTGTGAACTGGAGCCTTCCCTGGCAGCATTCCCCAGGACCCGCCTCCCTAGCAAAACTCAGAGCCAAACTGTGCTCTTCTCAGGGGAAAGGCACCTTCCATGGGGATGGAAACAGACTGGAAACAGGATCTGGGAGGAGCCATCTCAGGGTCTGGGTGGGAGGTTCAGAAGGGAAGGGTCCCTAAGCATGGCTCGCTTCCAAGGAAATCTTTCTCTGAAGGCCAATGTAGAACAAATGAATATGGAGGGTCAGCCGGGCGCGGTGGCTCAAGCCTGTAATCCCAGCACTTTGGGAGCCTGGGGCGGGTGGATCACGAGGTCAGGAGATCGAGACCATCCTGGTCAACACGGTGAAACCCCGTCTCTACTAAAAATACAAAAAATTAGCTGGGCATGGTGGCACATGCCTGTAATCCCAGCTACTCAGGAGGCTGAGGCAGGAGAATTGCCTGAACCCAGGAGGCGGAGGTTGCGGTGAGCCGAGATCGCGCCATTGCACTCCAGCCTGGGTAGCAAGAGCGAAACTCCGTCTCTAAAAAAAAAAAAAAAAGAAAGAAAGAAAGAAAATGGAGGGTCAATGTTCAAGAGAGTCTGAACCCCTCCCATCCTCCTCTCTCTCCCCTCATCCTCCACCCCATGCTCTCTCCTAGCACATAGGAAGAGCCCCAGGGGTGGATCCAACAATGCCATTTGAAGCCCCTGGGGTGGAAAGAGGCCCAGGCATGGCCATGTCCCATTGCTGAGAGTATAAACTGGTGCAGCTCCTTTGAAGGATAACGTTGTACCTATCGAAGTTCTAAAATGTAGGCGGGGTGTGGTGGTTCACCCCTGTTATCCCAGCATTTTGGGAGGCCGAGGTGGGCGGATCACTTGAGGTCAGGAGTTCAAAAGCAGCCTGGCCAACATGGCGAAACCCTGTCTCTACAGAAATACGAAAATTGGTCAGGTGTGGTGGCAGGCACCTGTAGTCCCAGCTACTCAGGCGGCTGAGTCACAAGCATCCAGGAGGCAGAGGTTGCAGCGAGCAAGATTGTACCACTGCACTCCAACCTGGGTGACAGAGCGAGACTCCATCTCAAAAAAAAACCCCAAAAATTTTTTTGAAAAAGGTACAGAACAGTATGAATGGGATAAAGGCAACAGTGTAAATGGGGTAAAAAGAAGGATAAATGTGTCGGCCTATTCATAGAAAATTCTTCTGGAAGGCTAGATGCTAAGAAAAGCCAACAGTGAGCAGAGATGGCCTTGAGGGAAAAGGACTGGGAAGAGAGAATGGAGCCATTTACTTTTCACTTAGAACTTTCACATGATTTGGATTTTCTAGCCATGGTCACAGATTTTTCTTTGAGATTTCATTTATTTTTATTCATATGTTACTTTTCAGAAAATTTCAGTAGAGGTTATATGGGTAGTAAGATATGGGTCACTTGGAGTTAGGTCATATTTTTCTATATTTAAAAAAGTGAGTGAATATTACTTTCTTTTTTTTTTTTTTTTTTTGAGACGGAGTTTCGCTCTTGTTACCCAGGCTGGAGTGCAATGGCACGATCTCGGCTCACCGCAACCTCCGCCTCCTGGGCTCAGGCAATTCTCCTGCCTCAGCCTCCTGAGTAGCTGGGATTATAGGCACGCACCACCATGCCCAGCTAATTTTTTGTATTTTTAGTAGAGACGGGGTTTCACCATGTTGACCAGGCTGGTCTCGATCTCTCGACCTCGTGATCCACCCGCCTCGGCCTCCCAAAGTGCTGGGATTACAGGCTTGAGCCACCGCACCCGGCCGAATATTACTTTCAAAAGGGAAATTATGTCACCCAGCGACAGCCCCTGGTTTCTGTAGCGCCCCATGCCCTGGCCACCCCCCATCCCCATTTGTGCCTGGAGAGTCTTGCACTTGTGACAAAGTCATTACCCGCCACCCCTAGACCTTGAGTGGGAAATGTGGCTTGGCTTCCACGTGGTGACTGGGGAGCGTTAGTCCAAGCACAGATGACAAGAAGGAACCTTCCCCCGCCTTCTCCTGGAAGTGTCTTGGTGAGTTTCTTTATTCATCTAACAGGCTTTGTTGGGTACCTGGCTTGGCCCAAGCACGCAAACACACCTCTCACGTTGTTCACTCTCCCCACAGCCCCACCAGACGGGCATGCGCCCAGCTCCACGCTGAATGAGGGTCCTTTCCCATTGGACAGGGGCCCGTATGACAACAGGGAGCAAGGCTGGTCACCATCCTACCCCCAGAGCCCCCATTGGGCCACCACATCACAAGCCCTGGAGAGAGGGCAGGGAGGGAGGGAGGAAGGGCTGGGCTTCCGTCATCCAAGTTTACCCAGCCGGTGAACAGCCGAAATGGCTTCAGACCTAAGCTCCTCAAGTCCTTTCCTCGCTTTCATCATTATTCCAAAGAGGTTCTGTCGTTACATTTTCTGTCTTGCAAGGAAAGAAAGCTCCCTGATCCTCTGAAGAAACCCACCTTGGATCCCAGTAAAGGGTTAGCAGCCTACAGGCTGATGTCTTATTCAACTCCAGTGGGGCTCTGGGGATCACCGCCCCTGGGCCCTCCGATTCCTGCCTGCCCTGTCCCAGCCCCATCTCCAGGCATGTGTGGCTCTGAGCAGGGACCACACTCAGGGACCACAGTGAGGCCGTATTAGGGCAAGAACCCAGCTCAGAGGGAGGAGCCTGGAGAGGGAAAGAGGGGCGGGGCCTTTACTCACCACAGAATTTCATTTCTGGTCAGGAAGGTCAGAGCCTGCAACAAATCACAGAGAAGTGATATGTCCACTCCACTCATCCCTGCTGTGACCCCTGGGGATTGGGATACTTCAGGGGCTGGGGAGGAAACGCCCATTCTTTTGTTACACAGCTGGGGGAACCCCAAGCTAAGGTGGATGGATGCCTGGTGGGGCAGCAGGAGAGGAAATGGTGCTCTTTCTTCCCCCCTAGTCTCTGATGGCCCTGGGAAGGAGGGCATTGGCACAGACATGGAAAGGAGATCAGAGACAAGACAGAAACTCTGGGCTCTGGAGCAGGAGACAGATGGAGGAAGGTGACCTCAGAGAACCAGTCTGGGCCACATGGATACAGGTTTAGCAAAGACAAGGACCACTACCACCCTGAGGTAAACTACAGAGCAGGCTTGTCCTACCCACGGCCTGCAGCCCACATGCAGCCCAGGGCGGCTTTGAATGGGGCCCAACACATATTTATAAACTGTCTTAAAACATTATCAGATTTTTTCGTGGATATTTTTTAGCTCATCAGCTAGCCTTAGTGTTAGTGTATTTTACGTGTGGCCCAAGACAATTCTTCTGCTTCCAGTGTGGCCCAGGGAAGCCAAAAGATTGGACGCCCTGGCTAGAGCTTCAGGAAAGAATTCCATTCATTCCACCTGCTTCAGAAAGCTCCCACCTCTGCCCAGAATCCCTGGCCTCATCTACCTACCTGGTACTCTTCCAGGTCCTCCCAGTGCATCTGGTATCTCAAGCATTGCCCCATGCCAACTCCCCCTTTCTCTCTGCCAGCAGTAGAACCTCAGCCCCAAGCACTCACCAGCTGGGGCACCTCATTGATCTGGTTGCCATGGTGACCTGCATTCCACCTTCTGCCCATTCCACCTGAGTTGCTCAGTTGGCAAAGAAACCAAAGACTTTTCATTCCCAAGGCTAAGAGACATCACTCACAACACAACAAGCAGAAAGGCAGCCCGCTGGCAGGGCTGAGAGTCACACTGTCAGCTCAGGAGTCACACTGCCTAGGCCCTAATCCCAGATCTGCCCCCACGCTGGCCATGTGACCTGAGGCAAGTTCTTCAATGTCTGTGTGTCTTAGTTTCCTCATCTGTAAAGCGGGGATGATAATCAAGGGATTATTTCGAGGATTGACTAATACAGGGAATAATGTCTGGCACATAGTAAGTGCTCAACAGATGCTAGCTGTTAGAATCACAACCTAGCTGGACATGGTGGCTCACGCCTGTAATCCCAACACTTTGGGAGGCCAAGGCTGGTGGATCACTTGAGGTCAGAAGTTTGCTACCAGCCTGGCCAACATGGTGAAATCCCGTCTCTACCAAAAAATACAAAAATTAGCTGGGCGTGGTGGTACACACCTATAGTCCCAGTGACCCCAGAGGATTCGGTGGGAGAATCGCTTGAACCTGGGAAGCACAGGTTATAGTGAGCCGAGATTGCACCACTGCACTCCAGCCTGGATGATAGAGTGAGAACCTGTCTCAAAAAAAAAAAAAAAATCCTACAACCTGCCAGGTGCAGAGGTGCAGGCCTATAGTCCCAGCTACTTAGGAGGCTGAGGCAGGAGGATCACTTGAGCCCAGGAGTTCAAGGTGGCAGTAAGCGATGATAATACCACTGCATTTCAGCCTGGGTGATAGAGCAAGATCTTGTCTCTAATAAATCAAAATAAAAAATAAACAAAAAAGGCCGGGCATGGTGGTTCAAACCTGTAATCCCAGCACTTTGGGAGGCCGAGGCGAGTGGATCACGAGGTCAAGAGATCAAGACCATCCTGGTCAACATGGTGAAACCCCGTCTCTACTAAAAATACAAAAAATTAGCTGGGCGTGGTGGTGCGGGCCTGTAATCCCAGCTACTCAGGAGGCTGAGGCAGGAGAATTGCCTGAACCCAGGAGGCGGAGGTTGCGGTGAGCCGAGATCGCGCCATTGCACTCCAGCCTGGGTAACAAGAGTGAAACTCTGTCTCAAAAAAAAAATAAAAATAAAAATAAAAATAAACAAAAAACCATGACCCTGAGATTGCGCCAGGCATGGGGATACAGAAATAAATCAGCATAGATCCGACCTCAGGAAGTGGCCCAAAAGTACAGAAAAAGGCACTGCAGCCCATCAGTCAGGGTCTCTGCAGGAACATACAGGAACAAAAGGCACCATCAAGTCAGGATCGTGTGAAGAGAGTCTAATAAAGGGACTCTCGGGGTGTAGGGAAATCACACAGATAACACAGACTCCAGAGGTCAACAACAAAAAGCTGCTACTGGCCATTCACGGTGGCTCACACCTGTAATCCCAGCACTTTGGGAGGCCGAGGCAGGTGGATCACCTGATGTCAGGAGTTCGAGACCAGTCTGGCCAACATAGTGAAACCCGGTCTCTACTAAAAATACAAAAAAATTAACAGGACATGGTGGTGGGCGCCTGTAGTCCCAGCTGCTCAGGAGGCTGAGGCAGGAGAATTGCATGTACCCGGGAGATGGAGGAGAGGTTGCAGTGAACCGAGATCAAGCCATTGCATTACAGCCTGGGTGACAGTAGGAGACTCTGTCTCAAAAATAAAAGAGTTGCTACCTGCCCCGCCCTGGCACCACCCACCCGGAAGCCACACCCCAGCCCCACTCTCTCCTCTTCCTCTGATCTCTTGCAGGGCAGAGAGGAGGGTGGAGCAGGGTAGACAGACAGAGACAACGCCCAGCACAGCCATCAACATCACAGGCCAGCAGGGTCTTCCAGAAGCCATCTCTCCCTCCCCTGCCTCCGGGAGGGTCTGCACACCCACCTTTGTCATGAAGGGCTGGTCCCCTTGTTCTAGGACGCATCTTCCCTGTGCCCTCCTGAGTAAACATCCTAGTGGCTCTCTGATGAAGCTTATTTATATCTCTGAAGTGCAACTGCCTGCTTTTTCTTTGACTGTCCTCCGTGGGGCTGGAGCCTGGCAGAAGGAAACCTGGAGCCCTCATTTCTTCATTTGCTCACCAGACACAGGTAGAATATCCACAGTGTGCCAGGGACTTGGCTTGACCTGGGGGAGAGAGGACTGAACATGACTTCAGACCTCAAGAAACATATGCTCTTCATACTCTTAAGGAATAGGAAAAAAAGAAAGAAAGAAAGAAATGTATTCTCACCATGCACACATACACACACGGTAAAGCAGATGGAGACAGATGTCACAGATGGGGAAGAGTACAGAGTTACGAGTGTTTCGAAGAGGAAAGACTTGCTGGGCAGCAAGCTTTCATGTAGGTGGCAGCATTTATGTGGTTCTCATGCGTGAGTTAAGAATATGGGCTCTGAAATCTGAAAGGCCTGTCATTTCTTACTGCATCACCTCAAGCAAGTCATAAAATACTATAAGCCTCAGTTTCTTCATCTGTAAAAGGGGAATGATAAACCCCTACTTCATAAGAATTGCAGGCACAAAATAAAATGATGAGTGTATGTAAAGCTCTTATTTAGCAAGATACCTGTTACGTATTGCATTCTCAATAAAGGGTAAATTACCAGCCTGGCCAACGTGGCAAAACCCCATCTCTACTAAAAATACAAAAATTAGCCAGGCGTGGTGGCATGCACTGGTAGTCCCAGATACTTGGGAGGCTGAGGTATGAGAATCACTTGAACCCAGGAGGCGGAGGTTACAGTGAGCCAAGATCGTGCCTCTATACTCCAACCTGGGCAACAGAGCGAGACCCTGTCTCAAAGTAAAAAAAAAAAAACAGTGTAAATTATAAAACTACTTTTAAAAGTTGGGCCTGGGCTGGGCACAGTGTCTCACGCCCATAATCCCAGCACTTTGGGAGGCAAAGGTGGGCAGATCACCTGAGGTCAGGAGTTGGAGACCATCCTGACCAATATGATGAAACCCTATCGCTATTAAAAATACAAAAGTTAGGCCGGGCGCGGTGGCTCAAGCCTGTAATCCCAGCACTTTGGGAGGCCGAGGCGGGTGGATCACGAGGTCGAGAGATCGAGACCATCCTGGTCAACATGGTAAAACCCCGTCTCTACTAAAAATACAAAAAATTAGCTGGGCGTGGTGGCGCGTGCCTGTAATCCCAGCTACTCAGGAGGCTGAGGCAGGAGAATTGCCTGAACCCAGGAGGCGGAGGTTGCGGTGAGCCGAGATCGTGCCATTGCACTCCAGCCTGGGTAACAAGAGCGAAACTCCGTCTCAAAAAAAAAAAAAAATACAAAAGTTAGCTTGGCATGGTGGGATGCACCTGCAATCCCAGCTACTCGGGAGGATGAGACAGGACAATCACTTGAACCTGGGAAGCAGAGGTTGCAGTGAGCTGAGATCTTGCCATTGCATTCCAGCCTGGGCAACAAGAGCCAAACTCCATCTCAAAAAAAAAGGTGGGCCCGGAAAGAAGGGTCGGACTTCGCAGGCTAAGCCAGTGGTTACACCCCATCTTCTATTAACCCCTTTGAGCTTCTCCCATTGTTGAATGAGCAGCTTCTATCTGCCAGGTGTGTCCATGTAAACTGTCTGCCTTTGGGTTCAGGCAGTTCAGCGAGGGCAGTAGGGCATCCTCGCTCCTTTGCTCTGGGTAAGGCAAGGGCTGGTGAGGTGAAGTGATGCTCTTGGGCCAGTCAGCTGGTAAGTGGGCAAGCTACAGATCAGGTCTGCAGATTCCCAAAGCACAGAACAGGAAACTCAGGGAAGCCAGGTGACCTGCAGGACCACACCCCAGAAAGCCACTTCCTTCTCCGACCTCAGGGCTCCTGACCACATCAGGTGCAAGTGGCAGCTTGGCACTGTCTGATTGTGACTTTAACAACCTGGCTGACACTTGCTAAAAAGAAAACAAAAACAAAGGAGAGAGCTGCCCTGCAGCTTTAAGCTACTGACTCAACCACTATTCATAGAGCCAGGCGGTGGAGACAGACGTGAATGAGACAGACGATGCCCTCATGGAGCCAGATACCAATACGTGCACCCCCCCACCCCTTAGACAGCCATACAAGCTGTGGAAGAAGGAAAGCAGGGAACGGGGGAGACAGGGTGTGATGATGGAGGGGCTGGTGGTCATGGAAGCACCAGAGCAGAGACCTGAGGGATGGGAGAAGCGAGCCAGGCTAAGAAGTCAGGGGTAGTTGCATAGGCCCAGAGGGCCACGGGATCCAGCTAGAATTTAATAACATGGGTTTTCACTGTATTTGTTTATATAAAGGCATCTTCCATGTTGAAAATGATGCAGGTTTGCCATTTATTACTGTGATCTAAAGTTTCTTTTATAAATGTATCTGTTTAATTAAAAGAAATAGGAACTTATTCAAAAAATATTAAGTAAATAATTATACAGGTGGTAAAGAAATATGCCAGAAATCAAAAAAGTCTCTCTCTGTCTCTCTCTCCCTCTCTTTCTCCCTCTCTCTCTCTCTCTCTCTCTCTCTCTCTCACACACACACACACACACACACACAGCCAAGATTTGCAAACCCTGCTGCCTCTCTCTCTCCTTGATCTTTCATCCCCCTAATTCCCCAACCCCTGTCTACCCTGCACCCCCGCGGGCTCTGTCATTTCATCACAGAGAGGGTTTTCATTGGTTTCTACAACAATGATACTAACAATAAGAATATCACTTTACATTTGCATATTCCTTTATAATTCCAAAATGCTTTTCTATGTACCATCTCATTTGCCCCAGAAATAAAAGCTCTTGTTCTTTAAAAAAGAGAGAGAAAGCCTCCCTCCATATGATTCTGCCTTTGATACACTAACCAACCTGCCTCTCTACCATCTCCAGCCCATTACATCCCTCAGACTCCTCTTCAGCAGAGATTTTGATTTTGTAATTGAGCAGGGAGGAGGCTCTGAGGAAGGGCACTTCTACAGCCTTCCCCTCCAGAGTCCGCCCCTGCAAGAATCCTCTGTGTGGGGCAGAACGTATTCTTTGCAAGGTTTTTGTCACCTTGCAACTTATAGTTTTACAGACAGGTAAAACTATAACCCCTGCTCCAACTCTGATCTAGATGTCTCTTAGAATTCAAGAGGAGTTGAAAAGAAACTTGCATTCAGAATATATGAAGAACTCTTACAATTCAACAATAAAAGGCCAAATAAGCCAACTTAAAAATGAGCAAAAGATTTTAATAGACATGTAAGAAGATACATGAATGGCCGATGAGCATATAAAAAGAAGCTCAACATCAATAGCCATCAGGGAGATGCAGATCAAACCACAGTGAGGTACCTCTTCATACCCACCAGCATGGCCAAAATAAAAAAAAAAAAAACAAGTAAGAAGCGCTGGACATGGTGGCTCCTGCCTGTAATCCTAGCACTTTGGGAGGCTGAGGCGGGCGGATCACTTGAGCCCTGGAGTTCAAAACCAGCCTGGGCAACATAGTGTAACCCCGTCTCTGCAAAAAATACAAAAATTAGCTGGGCATGGTGGCATGCATCTGTAGCTGCAGCTACTCAAGAGGCTGAAGTGGTAGGATCGCTTGAGCCGGGGAGGCAGAGGTTGCAGTGAGCTGCGATTGTGCCACTGCACTCCAGCCTGGGCGACAGAGCAGGACCTTGTCTCAAAACAACAACAACAACAGAAAGAAAGAAAGAAAAAGCTCAAGTAATAAGTGCTGATGAAGATATAGAGAAATTGAAACTCTCATATGTTGCTGATGGGAATGTTAAATGGTGCAGCCACATTGGGAGAGAGTTCGGCAGCTCCTTGCAGCTTTAAGCAGTTACTGTAGGACCCAGCAATTTCACGCCCAGGTGCAACCGCAAGAAACCTGGAAACAAAGTCTACACAAAAACTTCACATAATGTTCATAGCAGCATTATTCATAACAGCCCAAAGTAGAAAAAGCCCAAATGTTCATCAACTGATTAAATGAAATGTGGTATGTCCATACAGGAGGGTGTTATTTGGCAATAAAAAGAAATGAAGTATTGATATGCACTACAATATGAATTAATTTTAAAAACGTTATGTGAAGTGGAAGAAGCCAGTCATAAAGGACTATGTATGGTAGGATTCTATTTATAGGAAATGTCCAGAATAGACAAATCCATAGAGACAGAAAGTAGATTGGTAGTTGCTGGGAACTGGGTGGTGGGGAGACTGGAGGGTGACTGCTTATGGGCATGGAGTTTCTTTTTGGAGGGTTGAAAATATTATGATTTTAGATTATGGTGATGGTTGTACAACTGTGAATATGCTAAAAACCATTGTGTTGTACACTTTAAAAAAGTGAATTGTATGATACGTCCATTACATCTTAATAAAGTTGTGATTTTTTTTTTTTTTTTTTTGAGACTGAGTTTCACTCTTTTTTTTTTTTTTTTTTTTTTTTTTGAGACGGAGTTTCGCTCTTGTTACCCAGCCTGGAGTGCAATGGCGCGATCTCGGCTCACCGCAACCTCCGCCTCCTGGGTTCAGGCAATTCTCCTGCCTCAGCCTCCTGAGTAGCTGGGATTACAGGCACACGCCACCATGCCCAGCTAATTTTTTGTATTTTTAGTAGAGACGGGGTTTCACCATGTTGACCAGGATGGTCTCGATCTCTCGACCTCGTGATCCACCCGCCTCGGCCTCCCAAAGTGCTGGGATTACAGGCTTGAGCCACCGCGCCCGGCCGGAGTTTCACTCTTGTTACCCAGTCTGGAGTGCAATGGCACGATCTCGGCTCACCGCAACCTCCGCCTCCTGGGTTCAGGCAATTCTCCTGCCTCAGCCTCCTGAGTAGCTGGGATTACAGGCACGCGCCACCATGCCCAGCTAATTTTTTTGTAGTTTTAGTAGAGATGGGGTTTCACCATGTTGACCAGGATGGTCTCGATCTCTTGACCTCGTGATCCACCCGCCTCGGCCTCCCAAAGTGCTGGGATTACAGGCTTGAGCCACCGAGCCCGGCCAAAGCTGTGATTTTTTTTAAATGTCAAATGGTTAAGTCCTAACTCAGTGCTTCACCATGAGTGTTATTAAAGGAATGTGTACATGGGAGACTATATCTGAAATTGTTTCAGATCTGTTTCCTCAGCCTGAGTCTTGCAGCCCAGAGGGCTCCAGCACTGCAGTCATCCCACACTGGGGGCAAAGGTAAATCCTGTTGAGGCAAGTCACTCCCCCACCCCACCCCCAGCCCCAAACATCAGTTAGACTTTTGTTTGAGTTTCCAGCAAACGAGCAGGCTGGAAAGCTATGCTCTGTCTGGAGGGAAGATTTTCTGAATTCCTTTTGTGTGGCAAGAAGCGGGCCTGGGGGAAGCTGATCCTGGTTTCTATGGGGGCCTCCCGGGTAGACAGGAAGAAAAGGATGGCAGGGCTGTCCTGCTGGTCTTGGGGAGAGAGGGGCTGAAGAAGGAAGTGAGGAAGTGAGATTGCCCTGAACTAGCTACCCAGGGATGGAGTGGGGAGGGCGGAGCTGCTCAGGAGCGTCCCTGAGCTCACTGAGCAGGGGCCTTGACAGCCTGCCCATCTCTAGAAGCCTGCCTCCCATACTTAGCCATTTCCAGCCGACTCCAGAGGCAGGGCACCTGGCTTCCCTGGCCTGATGGCACCATGCAGGGACCCAGAAGCCCCCATTTGCCCCGGGGAGGGGATGCAGAGGGCCTGAGAGCACAGTGGCCTGGCGAAGTCCTGGCCAGGATCAAGAGCCCACTCGGCACACTTCCCAGGGTGAAATGGGGCGCCGAGGACTCCCACAGCAGTGCGGAGACCGGGCAGACAATACCTTGAAATTTAAACCTCCGTGTTCTTCTCCCATCTTCTCAGGAGAGACCTTTTTTTTCTTTAGTCTCCCATTCACGTTGTCTGCGGGAAAAGCAGAATTGTTAGAGCTTGAGGGGAAAAGCTGGAAGCAGCCACCGCTCCTTTTTTACTAACACATCAGACAGTTAAGAATGGTGGGGGGAAGAGGGTGGGGGCGGTGGCTTAAAGTGCCGATAATCTTGGCACTGTGGGAGGCCAAGGCAGGCGGATCACAAGGTCAGGAGTTAGAGACCAGCCTGGTCAACATGGTGAAACCGCATTTCTACTAAAACTACAAAAATTAGCCGGGCATGGTGGTATTCGCCTGTAATCCTAGCTACTGTGGAGGGTTAGACAGGAGACTTGCTTAAACCCAGGAGGCAGAGGTTGCAATGAGCTGACATTGTGCCTTTGCACTCCAGGCTGGGTGACAGAGTGAGACTCAATCTCAGAAAAAAAAAAAAGAATCAGGGAAGATGAGAGAAGCAGAGTTAATAAAGTTAATAAAATAAGAACAGATGAGGAAGACAGGGAAGAAGCATCATGTCACCAGGGAGCCCGGGCAAGGGTCTCCCAACGAGATGGGAGCATTACCACTGCCAGCCCTGGGAGCACTACTCACTGCCTAGGGGAGGAGGGGGAGGAGCCACATGGACCAGCACTGCCTCTTAGCTGGTTCTTGGGCAGGGCTGGACAGCAGTCATCTTGCATTTTGCAATTTGCATTAGATGCCCTGGTGCCCCAGGAGACACCTGATTTCAGGTGCTGCTACACGGACAGGTTCCTGTGAACCTAGTTCTTCTCTCACCGATCCAGTGTTGCCTCAAGGGCTCATAAGGCCTCATTTTCTGCCTCAGAACCTTCACTATCAAGTAGACCCTTCCGACTATAGGTACACACAACCTGGAAGTTCAGAGCAACATTGACCTTCAGCCAGTGGGGCTGGAAGCTGGTGGAAAAGCACCCTCACCCATATTTCTGGGTGACAGCTCTGGAGGGGTTCTGTGGCTTCTTAGCAGGTCCTGGTGGAGTCAAGGCCCTTAGACATCTGGAAGTGGCCTAGACACACTTGGATGTCCACTGGGCTTCTCCTCTTCCCTGCCTCTCCTTTACCAGCCCCTCACTCCTGCTCTGGGGTCAGCTCTCGAAAGCCCTGGCTTCAGGCTGGGTGCAGTGACTCACGCCTGTAATCCCAGCACTTTGGGAGGCTGAGGCAGGCAGATCACCTAAGGTCAGGAGTTCGAGACCAGCCTGGCCAACATGGTGAAACCCCATCTCTACTAAAAATACAAAAATTAGCCGGGCTTGGTGGCAGGTGTCTGGTATCCCAGATACTTGAGAGGCTAAGATAGGAGAATCGCTTAAACCTGGGAGGCAGGGGTTGCAGTGAGCTGAGATCATGCCATTGTACTCCAGCCTGGGCGAGAAGAGGGAAACTCCATCCCAAAGAAAAACCAAAAAAAAAAAAAGCCCTAGTTGCAGGTTCTGCTTTGGTGTGACACAAAGTCACACGAAAGCTAAGTCACCCCTGGTACTGTTAGGAGCTTCTGGTGACGCTGCCCTGCTACTTATGCTGAAAGTAGGGAGCAGCTATTTGAGAAGGGGGACTCCAAAAACTTGCTTTCTGATTTGAGCAATTCTGAATTTCTAATTCTAAAATGTCACAGGCAAACCTTAAAGGTCATCTTGTTGGAGCCCTTCATTTAACAGATGAGGAGACTGAGGCTGGAGAGCCTGGCCAACCAGCACATGGAGCTGACGGCAGAGCTGGCTCTGGAGCCTGCTCCCTGGCTCCTTCCTCCCTAGGGGCCTCTCAAAGCTGCTTGTGGAGGTCACAGAGCCGGTTTAATTTGATCCCATCTGTGGAAATGCCTTGTAAACTGTGAAGCATCATAAAAACGCTATTTGTCATGATGTGTGCCAGACCTGGGACTGGAACCCAGATCTACTGGCTCCCTGGACAGCAGAAGACTGCATTAGACACAATTGCTTCTTTTTGTAGTCTCGCCCCCAGACACTTGCTAACTAAAAGCCCTCTCCCAGCTGCCCTGACTGCCAGGTGCTCCCTGCATGGCCTTCTGCTGGGTGCCCAGGGGCTTGGGGTATGGACATCTCCTGTCTTTGTCCATCTTTTATTCATTTATTCAGAAGATTATTTGTAAGTCTTCTAAGGTATCCTGGGTAGCTTGCTGGTGCTGGGGATAGAATGGGAACCAAGACAGACACAGTTCCTGGCTTCAGGGAGGTCAGAGTCTAGCAGGTGAGAAAGGGAGGCAATGATCTCTCAATTGATGAAGAAGACTGTGCTGGGCGTTATAAGCAGAGTGGAGGACGCAGTGATGGCGAGGCAGACCAAGGGCACCTAACCAATTATGGACGTCCGAGAAGCTCCCTTGAGGAGAGGCCATTTACCTGAAAAATGAGCAGCAGAGAGGCAGACATGGAGGGGGGGGTATTTCCTGGCAGGAGAAGGGCATGTGGGAAGGCCTGGGCAAAGGAGCCCCCAGTGCTGGCAAAACAGAGAAGGCCCCAAGGATGAGGTGTGTTCAAGGTCAAGAGCCAGGAGAGACTGGGAGGGGGCTTGGGGCAGCCCAGGAAGGACCAGTGGCTCCTTGAGAGTTGGTCTTCAAAGCTTCTGTTAAAAGCCATGGGAAGTCATTGGAGGATGTTCTGCAGAGAAATGACATCATCCAATGTTTGTGTTCAAGGGATCATTCTGCCCACAGGGTGGCTGGCGAGCATGTTGGAAGGAGGCCAGCATGGCTCTAGGGGACTGTGCGGGGACTGTGAGGGGACTGCTGAGTAACCTACAGAAGGGCACCGTCTTGGGGACAAGTTTTGGCTTCAAGAAGGGGAGGATGACTTCATGTGAGGTTTAAGGTGGAATCGGCAACATGGGGAGATTGGATGTGGGAGGGGAGGGAGCAGGAATTGTCTCGGCGACCCTGGGGATTCTGACAGAAGCAGCAGGAAGAAGGGAGGAGATGCAGACTTGGGGAGAAGAACAAGATTTTGGAGGTGTTGCATTTGAGATGTCTGTGTGGCAGCCGTATAGAGATGCCGAAGAGGCAGTTAGAAGTGTGGGGCTGGGGGCTCAGAACAGAGCTCTGGGTTGCAGACAGGCATTTGGGAATGTCCAGGAATGTTTAAAGCCATAGAAGAGATCAGCCAGCGAGCTCAGCGGTGGCAGAGACATGGTTCCTGCCCTCACGGAGCTTACATTCTAACGGATGGATAGAAGACGTCACTTTCTGGCATGTCAGAGTAGCTCCTTAGAGGCCAGTTGTCCTACCAGGAGTGAGCTGGATAAAATCCAAAAGCTGTCTGTTGAGGGCAGCCAGGCTGGAGAGGGCAGGGTCCCCGGCAAAAGGGAAGCCTGTGGGGGGCGGGAGCGCCACTCCTCCCCTGGAGGCCTCTGCTGATTCGTGAGCAGCGTGGGGGCCAAGAGGCTAAAGCCAAGCAGAAAGTGTGGATAAGAAGCTGAGAACTTGAGTAGGAGACTTTGGCAATTTCCAAGGGCTGGGAGACAAATGTGGAGTTCAAACTACAAGGCAAGCAGGACCTGGAGGCCAAGATGTCTGGAGAAGAGAAGCACGTGGAGATTTGTTTCTACAGCCCCTTTCTCTGGAAGGCATTCATGGATCGTAAGCAGCACCCAGCCAGGGAGTGAAGCGTGGCTAAGAAACCGGGAAGCTGAGCGGAGTTTTTGGCAGTCTCGTGGGGCTTGGAAGACGAGCTTGGAATTGAAGGCCCACCAAAGAGGAAGGGCCCTAGAAAACAAGCCAGACTTCCAGCGAGAACCTCAGATGGGTTACACACCAGGAGGCAGGGTGAGCTGGAAATAGAGCGGCCTTCAAAAAGCCTGACAGCTTCAAACCAGCTCAACCGCAGCCTGGATTACAAATGACCTTCCCTTCTCTAACTGCCTTCCGGAGAGCGAAGTAAATCCTCCATGATGAAGGACAGCAACCGTCGGAGCCAAAAAGTATCTCCGTCATAGAAACAGCCCTGCAGGTGACCCAGATACTGGAGCTCCCTGACACAGACTTCAAAATAAATGTGATTCACATAGTTAAGAAAATAGATGACAAGATAGAGAATGTCACCAGAGAACTGGAATCTATGCAAAAGTATCCAATGGAAATTACGGTGAAATGGGTAGAATTTGTACTTTTTTTTTTTTTTTTTAAATAGAGACGGGAGTTTCACCATGTTGGTCAGGCTGGTCTTGACCTCATGATCTGCCCACCTTGGTCTCCCAAAGTGCAGCAATTTGCAGGCATGAGCCACCGAGCCCAGCTGGAAATAGATATTCTTGAAGAAGGGCTAACATTTTTTCCATACAGCAGGGAGGAAAGGCATTCCAGGGGGAAGTAGGTGTACCAGGAAGCCCCAGGGTGGCAGCCTGAAACAGGATGGAGTGTGGGTGGGGGGGAGTGGAAGGGGCAGCAGCATTCTGTGGAGGAAAATTCAAGAAAGGACAATTGGGACCACATTATGCTGGAACTGCTGGAACTTGAATGTTGGATGATGAAATTAGAATTCTGTTCGCAGACAGTGCACAGTAGTTGTGTTTGTCTGCCTCTCTGCTTTCAGTTTGTCTCCGGGTCAATTTAGAAAAAGTCAAAAGTGATACAAAGTAAAAAGTGTTTTTTTAATTACTGTTTTCTTCCCCCCAAACATCAGGAGATACAATAGCAGCATCAGCACTTAAAGCATTTTGATCTGCTTCTCCATTCCTGAAAAGTTTCATCTTTTGTTTGCTATTTTTTTTTTCCAAAAACTATGTGACGAGCCTATATTATAGTTTTGGACTGTAAGATTGAACTTTTAAACAAATTGTGTTATTGAGCAAGACCTTTTTCAGCTGGTTTATTTTGTCCTTCCTTTACTGACCTTGTAAACTACTTAATTGCGAAATGTGGTTTGTCTCAGAGTGCCTCTTAACATTGTATTCTTGAGAACAGGAGATTTTTCCATTGCATGGAAGACCAACAGCAACATCTTCCACTCACCACGCAGGGCTCCTCTTTCCACTTACTTAGACATATGGTTTTCATCAGTCACTTCTCTCTTCTTGGCAGCCACCAAGGCAAGGATTTAAATCTGATTTAGCAAATGGCCCACCGCTCTCACACCAAGCCCCCATTTGCTCTTCTCCCTCTTCCTCTGTCTCGCAGGAGCCTGCCTCTATCCCCATCCCCAGAGAGCACCAACCCACCTGCCAGGCAAACCCAGTCAATCGAGTTGCCCCCGTCAGCCACCCCTGGCCAGCAGAGCCAGAAGCAGGAAGTCAGCCCAAAGGCCTCTGGGAGTTGGAGCGGACCCAGCTGAGTCTGAAGCACCTCTAGAGAAGAGGGTTCCTGAATTTCAGCTGGTTGGCCCTCGGGAGCTGGTCTTCGCTGCTGCAGGGACAGGGCTGAGGGCGAGGCCGGTTTTGGGCTTGGAGGCTGATGACATTTGGGGTGTTCTTCCCCAGTGCTGATGCAGTGGGGTGGCCAATCTCCCCAACCTCTGCTCCCAGCAGTTCCTACCCTTCCTGGAGTCACCGGGAGGATGACACCAGCCTTCCACCTTAGTCACTTTCTAGGTGAGAAGTGAAGCTTGGTGAGCCTTAGCCCACCTGACCACACTTCCTCCTGAGGCTAGCTGAGCCGCGTTCTATGTAGACAGCCAGAGGCACCTGAGTCCTGGAGAAATCGCTGGAAAGTAGGTGGTAAGAGGCCCCAGTTGTCCAGTATCCTCACCTACCACGTTAATTGCAAAAATATTCATTTCTGCCTCCATCCCCACCATTTTCCCTCGTCTGGCACCCTCCTCTCCCGCCTGGACCACTGCGCCAGCCCCTGCATGGCCCTGATTCCCCGCTGACCTCCCTTCAGTTCATTCTGCACGAAGGCGGCACGATCTTTTAAACACAGATCAGATCACGTCAGGCCTCCCACAAAAACCTCCTCCGTGGCACTCCATTGCACTTAACACCAGTACCTTGCGATAGCCTGTGTGCCCCTGCCTGTCTCTCCAGCCCCATCCTGAGTGGCTCTCTCCCTCACCCACTGCACCCCAGCCCAACTGACCTCCCTCCATTCCTCAGGGTGCCAGCATCCTGGACACCCCAGGCCAGAGCTGGTGCAGCCTTCATCCCTCCAGCTGGAGCCGCGCAGCCTCTGCCCTCGCAGGTCGCCTGGCTCCAGGCACCACAGTGAACTCCTGCCAGAGGTAAGATTAGCCCCTTCCCAGGAGCTCTCTGGGCCTTATTGAGTCCAGCCCCTCCTGTTTCAGATGCCAGACAGAGGCCCAAATAGGGGCGAGAGGTTGCCCAGCACTTGGAGTGAGCTGAGAGCAGAACTGGCCTGTGTCTCGACTCACGGAGCAGGGCTCCTTTTTCTTCCTCAGGCTGCCTGCTCAGAAATCACGGGGCAGCCCAAGGAGCAGGCTGCAGTTTGTGCAACGCTTGAGAGACTGAATTCCAGTCTGACTGCTTCCATCCTGGGCCTAGGACACAGTGCAGATCTGCATGAGGCAGGCGAATGTGTCTGGAGTGCTGCTCATGAGCCAGGGCCCTGCTCGGTGCCGGGGACTTGCCGGGGCTAGGGACCCTGGGTCTGAATCGCACACGAGGAGACCCTCAGCCACACAGAAGCAGAGTGGCATGGGAGACTGACCCCAGACAAACAGCAGGGCCCTAAGATCTCGCTGGAGGAGGTGAAAGAGGGCCTTCTTATGGCTCATGGTGCCCCATGGCTGATACTCCAGCTTGGGAGGCAGTGAGAGCGAGACCGTAAGGACTCAGGCTATTTTGAGAAGTCTCGTGTACTGGGGAAGTAGGGTGTGGCTAGGGAGGTGCTGACAAGTGCAGGATGGAGCCAGGTGGGGTAAGATTTATCCGACAAGGCAGGTGGGGCCCATGGAAGCATCTCTGGGCTATAGTTAAACTTGAGCAACAGAAAAGAAAATGCTGCTATTTAAACAACCAGCAAAATTATTCTAGCTTCTTCTGCCTCCTAAGGGGGTGGTATAATTCCTATCAAAAGGATGATGCATTTTTACATGCCTATAGAGGCTGCTAGGGGAAGGAGTTATGACGGATAATTTGGTAGTGTTAAAGGAAAAAGTCATTTCAAAGCTGGTCCTTAGTGGGTTTCTGAGCAGACAGAGATGGGCCCAGATGCAGTCTGCGGTGGGGGATGGGGGCTGACTACTCCACAGGAGAAAGGAAAAGGATGCTCTGGGAGTCTGGCAGTATGTGAGAGAGAGAGACAGAGAGGATGAGTCTGGTGGAAGCTGGGCCTCAAGGAGGCAACATGGCTCATGGGAGTGGGGAGGTGGGTAGAGGGCATGGCCGAAGGAATATCAACCTTAAAGTGTTTTCTGTGCTAAAATGCAACGTAGCTCTCCCAATTGCACACAGGAAAAACGTGTTTCATATGCCTTATGCTAGAGCTTCTTGGAGGAAGTCAAGGAAAAGAATCTATGTTTTACATTTGTCTTTATACAAGGCAGAAATGATAGCAGCCTCAGGAGGGAGGGAGGGAAGGAAGGAAGGAAGGAAAGAAGGAAAGAAAGAAGGAGAGAAGGGAGGAAGGGAGGAAGGAGGGAGGGATGGAGGGAGGGAGAGAGGGAGAGAGGACTGGACTTCAGTAGAAACAGAGTATCAGAGTAAAAGGGGTTTGCGAACAAGTCCCCAGAGTTATTGCAGGAAACCTTGGGTTTTTCTCCATTGTGGGTTGAGGGTTTGATCCACTTTCTCTTGGATAAAAAGCAAGGTGGCTCCATAGGGCCATAGGACTTGGAAACATCCAAATGGCAGACACCTGGGTTTTAGTTTTGTGTGTAATTTACTAAGTGATCAGCAAGAAGAGCAGAACTTGGGACGGTTCAGGGCAGTCGCTAACGGGCAGGAGGCGAGTCATCATCTTCAAGTCTAAATCCAGGTCTGTTCTGTCAAAGGCAGGTCCTCAGGTCACCTTCACAAAGGGAATTATAGAAACCCTGGTAGGATCAGGCAGGAAATAGGCTTGCCCTTTCCTGCTTCACACACACCTGTGTGCACCCACCCCCCCATGCCCCCTTCACCCTGGCCCCCCACAAACCACCTCAGCTCAGAAAAGGACAGGTCTAACTCATGTCTCCCCTACCCACTTCCTTTTGCTGTTTCTTAAAGCGAGAAAAGTGGCTTTGAAGCCACTTGTAAATTATGGATCAGCTCATTAGCAGCCAGTTAAGATGATTGAGTGGCTTCCTCGGTATATTAGGGCAGCCCTGGGATCCTTCTGGCTGTAGATGAGAACACATTTCTTTCCCTACCACTTGGAAACTGAGGTCACTCAAGGGGTTGACCCCAGAACTCCCCCTGTTCGAGACAAGTTGCTTGTTCTTTCTCTTCTTGTTTTTTAAAACAGAGATGGGGTCTCACTATATTGCCCAGGCTGGTCTTAAACTCCTGGCCTCAAGCAATCCTCCTGCCTCAGCCTCCAAAAGTACTGGGATTACAGGTGTGAGCCATCATACCTGGCCTGCTTTGTTCTTTATAGAAGCATAGCTACTTCTTGGGAGTGGACAAGGGATAAAAGACTAAACACTGGGTACAGTGTACACTGCTCAGGTGATAGGTGCACTAAAATCTCAGAAATCACCACTAAAGAACTTACCCTTGTAACCACAAACCAATCGTACCCCAAAAACCATAGAAATAAAAATAAAAATTGGCCGCATGCAGTGGCTCACTCCTGTAATCCCAACACTTTGGGAGGCTGAGGCGGGTGGATCACGAGGTCAGAAGTTCAAGACCAGCCTGGCTAATATGGTGAAACCCCTTCTCTACTAAAAGTACAAAAATTAGCTTGGCGTGGT